>NC_052532.1:29606546-29910046 GCF_016699485.2 Gallus gallus
AACATTAAGCTTCTAAAATGGAGTTAGAATGAAGGCGCAAGTCAGCAAGTAGATCTTCCAAGGCTCATCACACAGGAGCTTTTCTGGAATCCGAAAACTCACTTTATAAAGGATTCATCTCAGGTTATGAGTTCAATTCAAGTACACTTACAAATACATTTAATACCATGCATGTTTAAGTAGTATTTTACCGTAACATTAGAAGTCACTCTTCTTTTCCTATGCTTTTCTCTTTTAAAATTTGCCTTACATAAACTTTTTTTCCATCAAGATACCTACAGAAAACGTAATCCTTAACTGTTGTAAATCACTAACACCCTATTCAATATTAACATAATCATGCAGTCAAGGATTTGTCCCAAAACTATTTTAAGCCCATGTTATTAAAAAAAAATAATAAAACATGGTAAGAGGATATATTCTCTAAAGAAAACATCTAATATACAGCCCGATGAAACATCAGAACTTTTACCACAGCTCTTCAATTTTAGGTACTAAATACTCCATAATAATCATCATGTAATGATTCTTCGTAAGAAAATACAGAGCCAGCTTTCCACCATCCACCATTTTTTTTCTACTTCCAAAACACCTATAAAGCTGCAAAATGTTTTTTTTTTTTAAATGTATTCTATGAAAAATATCTTCATATTGTTGCAAAAATACAGACCCTCTCAATTCAGCTGTATCATTTGGGCAAGAGGGTTCAACAATATTGAAACAAATTCTCACTTTCTACAGACAAAACTAGTATCTCATACCAGCTATTCCTTTATAAGAAAACTGTATTTATAGTGTGCAGTTTACGTCAAAGATAAGCACAAGATTGTCAAAACAGTAACCCAATATGTATAAGAGATGAATATATAAAGGCACATACAGATTGTCAATTATATCATATTTCTTTGAAAACAGAGTATTTTCTGTGCTTGTAAACAACTTTGTGATCACACCTTTAAAGTGAGGTTAGTGCTGCTGACTCAGCTATTGCTACATTCACAGTTTAAATGAATTTTAGACAACGAGGTACACTTCCAAATAGAGCCATCTTCATTTCTCCATTGTTTGTTTCATCATTAGATATAATTGAATTACATAGACTAAATCCACTGACCATAGAAACCAGTAGCATCTAAATCATCAGATCCAACAGTAGCAGTGATTAACCTTCAAAAGAGGAAAAAGTCACCCTTGCAGGAAAAAAAGAGTTCCTGTTCTTCATTACGTGAATATTTTCTTCATTTTTATGTATGCTAGTAAACTTTTATCTGGGCACATTAAGAGCCAATTCAAGCCATACTGTTGCACTTTTTGACCAGTACATTAACTCAGTCTCTTGATTTAAGAGCTTGCAGTTTTAATCAACTTCCCTTTGATCTTCTGACAGACAGGTCTTTTATGCTTTTTTTTAGCTGCTTTATGAACACTTCGTATACTCTCCCACAGTATGTATGCACTGTTTTCTGTAGTTCCAGTTCTAGGGGCTGCAACAGTGAACGAACCAGATCATCTCCAAACGAATACTGTAAAGAGCATAAGAAAAGATTTAATGTCAATAATACAAGAGTGACACACATTATTACTCAGAGTTACCAAAGAATTTTATAAAAATGGCTTTGAACATCAGATTTGGTTTTTATACACTAGTGAATGTTTTCAAGAAAATAATCACTAAACTACACAATATACTCCAACACTTTCAGTAGTATGCCAAACGTGAATTTTTGCTTATTTTTAAGTAAGCAAATGAATATACCCAAAGAAGCATGTAGGAAATTTAAAATTACATTTTTACATTAAAAAATTACCAATTTTAAATGATTTTTGGTTATTTCTTTCTTGACCAGTAACTTTCCTGAATGACATACAACTTTTAAGGAATACAACTCATTGCAACCTATACAATAACAGTATGAGGAGCAAGTAGTACTACCAAAAGCAGAAAGCTTCATGAAGCTGAACGTTGGGCAAGCACATACTGTGTTTATCGTGGACATGAAATAAATAAATCATTAATACTACACTGCAATATTGTTCTAAACAAATGAAAAGCTAAACAGTATTTCAAAGTAACCTAATTTTGTTCACCTTATTACCACTGGATCAGCAGTGTTTCATACACTTTCTCTGACATATACATAAAGCAAATGGGATCGTAAATAAAAAGAAGTAATTTTTTCTTCTGTTTTTGACAACACTCAAAGGAAACAAAGAAATTGTACTTTTATGGAAACACATTCACTTTCCCTGCAATGTATTCTCAGACCCCCAGAAGTACTTTTTCTCATTTTTATACCCGTATGACAACATGTAATAAAGCACCATTAAAATATACTATTGATTTTTGAAGGTTATATGCATACAATAGCCTGCTACATTAAAACGTGCATCAGTGCTAAATTTTACAGCACTTCAGTGAGTGTACCAATGCAGTGATAAATAGTTTATTAGATGACTTATTTGCAGAATGAAAAGAAGTCCCTGTACTTAGCATTTAAGTGAACAGCAACATATTTATACCCTGAATCTCTAACAAAGTTCGAAACACTGCATAGAAGTATTTTCTACCCTTCAGATCTAGCTACCATTGAACGTTAAAATGCTGCAGTAAGTATATGCAAACTTTGTGAGGAAAAAGACTTTTCTTCTTCATTTTAAAACATCCAGAAAGTTAAGCTTCAGTGGTCTCCATATGTCTGTACAAATGAAGTTTACAAAACGTACTTATGAAGAGGATGGGAACAGTCTTGCATATAAACACGATGCAGGTACAGGCAATCACAGCCTACATGCAGTCTATACAGTGTTTCAGATGGCGTTAATCACAAAATGAACAATAGCAAACCAAAAATTAGTGAAATGCCTAAAACTTACTTCAAAGGGAAACAAACTACTTTGTTGCAATAAAGACAAATTTTGCACAACTGAATGCTGAACACACTTACATTTTTTATTGCTTCATACACGGCCCTAAAAGTTGGTTGTTTATCATCATGGTAAACGCCCCTGTTTCCATGAAGAATAAATATACCTTCTTCTTCAGCTTCTTTACAATTGCTTCCATAAATGCAGTGGTCAGGCCGATAATTCCATTGGCAAGGAAAGACATACAGACTTTCTGTGCAGAAAAAAAAAGGAAAATAATTTGATTAAGTATCAAAATAGTTTCTGGAGACGCATTCATATTTCTCATTTTACATTAATACTGCTTCATGAATTTCTCTACAGTTGTTCTAAAACCTAACAACAAATCAAATTCCAGGACACTTCAATTTTGCCTATCAATGCAAAAACTGTTTCTTAGAAAAGGAAAAGAAAACAGCCATGAGAAAGTCTGCTGACTTCTACTACTGAAAAGGTTCCTAAATCATTTTTCTGGATTTCTGAACATCATACAGAACAGCAACTTTATCACATCAGACTTAAAAATCAATGTGGATTTACCTGGATTGTGAAAAAACATTATGTTCAACAGATCCTGATCACCCCACGTTATGTTCAACTTGTACTTCTTCAGCAGAGGCATAAGAATTTCTGCCCACCGTAACCGGACTGATGTCATATCATTCTATTAGACAAAACAAAGCACAAGATTCACCCACTGAGGTTAACTATGCTCACGAAGAAGGAAACGCCCTACAGGATCGCATCATTTGCTTCTCAAAGCCACAAATCTCAAATGGTTTGCACGTTTATATATTTATTCCTATTGGAAAAAATGACTACATTGAGGGAAAATACAGCTATGGACACTTCCAATACGCTTTATTTCTTAATTAATAATCTTACAATAAGCAAAATTATACACATCTTCTACTCCTGCCATGTTGAATTGTTCTCAAGACTTCCTTTTCAAACGTCTTCTAAGAAATATCAAGTTGTTTTTTGTCTTACAGAGTTTTGTACAGCAGTAGAATTCAATACAAAACCAGATTTCAATCGACATGTGCCAAACACACTGGCACTGCTTAAACTTCCACAGTTCAAGCAATTTCTTGTACCTTACGAAAAAACTGAGAGCATACGTAGGCTTTATAGTTAACTTTAAAATTTTCAAAATGGATCAATGTAAAATTAATTATTTAATATTCCCAAACACACACAGATAGAAGGATTAGCTATAAAGTACAGCATAAAAACACATACATTCTTCAAAAGTTTTTCAAAGAATTTTCCTTGAGTTGAATCTATTTTTATTTACTTCCACAGCAAAGGCACAACTTTTCACCAACAAAATGCAGCATGACTAAGCCAACAGCTGTTACTTATTTCCCAAATTGTTGATTAATTATAGTTCAGAGGATAAAGAAAAGTCCTTCTAAGGCTTGGCTGAGGAGATGCTGCTTGGAGTACGCTGGCCTGTGCTGAATTGCACATTACCACAAAGAGATTATTACGTGCAAGGCATAACAAGCCATATATATTCTAAAGCTATTTTCTTATCTTTATACCACATTTAAGCTCAACTAGAAAAGAAAAGGAACAAGGTTGCTCACTCTGTGCCTTCTACTTTAGTTCAGAGATAGAGAGAATGCAGTAACAAGACATCCCAAAGAGAGAAAATTCTGAAGCAAGTATGGGACTAGCCTCTTGATTCTTATTAACTAAGTTAAAAAAAACAAAAAACAAAACTAAAATGGAACTTCAGCATTGTTTGGGATTTGTATACAAAAACACCATGCTACAAAGCAGAAAAGATTACCTGAGGTACAATATTCAGTTTTAGAACTACAGCATCAAAGGCTTTCCCCTACAAGCTTTCTTCTAACAAACTAGAAAGCGCATACAGCAACTGTTCTGTTTTTAGTCTTTCCTCAAATCAAGTCAACCATCAAATATGGAAAGCTTTTGGAATGGAAGATTAAAAAAAAGAAGAAATACAATCAATTTTCAGACAGAAATTAATAAAAATAAGATCTATAGCTTATATTATGTAAGAAGCCAAACTGAACGATACCATGGTCCCTTCTGGCCTTAAAAATTTATGACTATGCCTGCTTCCAAGTATTTGACAAGATCAGGCATAAGAAATGCACAAGAGAATTCTTCTCTAGCAAGAATTATAATTAGGCTCAGTGCAATGTGATTAAACAGAAGAAGATACAGGCTAAAACCTTCCAAAAACCAAATCAATTAGACTGAAGCACCATGTATAAAGATTACTGCCTCACTTGGATTTTGCCATCCACAAAATATTGATCAAAGGTTTAAACTTGCACTCGATGCTAAGAATCAGGAATGGTGAGCTGATTTCATTCTGTTATTATGTTCATCATAGCAAGAGAGTATAAAGAACTAAAAAATAATTTTTTAAAGATTCAGAGCAAACCATAAATATATTACTTTAAATTGCATGAATTAATGGTTTTGACAATTTTCATTTAGCTTGCATAGTTATTTAATAATACTGAAATACAGAGTATATCCCAAGGAGATAAAAAGCAGGTAACAGCATACATCACATTGCCAGATGTCCAGAAGCGATACTACTTGACAAATAGTGCTATTAGATTTAGGAATTGGAAATTCTAATGTTTCAATAACCTTTGCATAAATAAAGAAGTTATATTAATTTATTAGCACTGACGTACAGTGAAGCTAGTGTAGGAATCACTGTGTAAGAAAAATCGCTTGAATTTCTTGAATTGAATTTTATAACATCATTCTCCAAAACTCTACTTGTAGTGAGGTCAGAGTGAGATACAGAACGCTCGAGTCCAATCCACACTGATAGAAGAATTACTTTTCAGAAGTTACTCAGGTGAATATGAAAGAAGTAACTATCGTTATCTTTAAAAGATTCTAAAATATAAACCATATTTCCAATATCCAAAAAGTTACCAAGGAGGTTAAAGAGATTTAAGAAGCAGCAAACATTCTGTGGTGTTTTAAAATGCCACCAAGCTGTTACGGACAGGTTCTGTAAACCCTCCAGATCTCAGCTTTTTTGAATGGAACAAAACAATTATGAATTTTGAGCGGTCCTGTGTGGAGCCACTAACTGGGACTCCACGATCCTTGTGAGTCCCTTCCAACTCTGAACACTCTGTGATTCTGTGGTACTTATGAATAAAATATACCTAAGAACACTAAGATGTTCTTTTGAATATTTTGGAGTTAGATGCTTTGCTTTCGTCAGCTTGGTCACAGCTGATTTAGAAAGGCTCCCAGAATACTTCTGTCTAGCTAAGGCTGATGTCAGTAAAGCTGTCATACTCAGTCTGCAGCAATCTAGTATGAAACTTCCTCTTAATACTTCCAGGAGAATGTAAAGTTGAGGAAACATACTCAAATCATACAGTATTATCCAAAGAAACTGAAGCTGCAGATCCACAAATCACCGACCAATTTATAATTTCATTAATGTCATATGAGAGGAAGTTCTCCTGCTGGTTACGTGACTCCACCTTGTTCTTGCCTCAAACAGTGTAGTGCTTAACCCTTGAAGTTTTATTATTATTATTATCATTTGTGACCTGATTTACTTCACTGAATCAGCAGAAGGAATTCTTTACTCTATCAAATTTAACTGGTTCATGGAAGGGTCCAACAAACAACAGAGGTGAGGACAAAGCAATCAGGACAAGAAGCAAAAACCTACTGAAAAGAGCTTACTGTGTTTCTCAGAACTCTAGCCTTAAGCCATATGGAGCGGTCACAGAAACTGTGCTTAGGTTTTATAAATTCTCTGCTGTTTGTTTAAAGCATGCCCACGAACCTCTCCTTTCAATACACTATCTATAGTTACTTTGCTTGAGGCTTGTTTGATTTTGTACACGTTTGCTCCTCTCTATGGGTGATAATGTTATATATAATGCCTGAGACATGAAGTATAGCAACACTTAAGTTTCCTTATGTATCTGAAAAAGGCCACTGCTCTCTTTTCATGCAGCCTCACTTGTCTAGGACTTTTTGTTAAAGCACCACATTGATGTGTTATTTGCTACATCCCTTCCAGTTTAAAAGTGTCTGTCTTTAGAATGGTTCAGTTGGGAGGGACTTTCGATGATCACTCTATCCTTCCAGTAAATTAACAGCATCTCCCAGTTTAGTATCATTAGCAAACTTGCTATGAATGTAATCCACTTCTGCATCCAGATCACTGATAAAAATGTTGAACAAAACTCGCCCTGGAGACCACTGGTGAGCACCTGACAGCCAGATGAAAACCCATTTACCGTAACCCTTTAAGCTCTGCCATTCTGACATTTTAGCACCCAGTGCAGTGTTAACCTGTTCATCTCAGAGTTGGACAATCTGCCTAAAGGATGCTGTGAGGGACAGTATCAAAAGCCTTACTGAACTCCAGAATGATTACATTCACCAAATGTATACAAATCCACTATGTGTATACAGATATAAAAAGTCACATGATATTAACATATTATATTAACTTATTGCTCTCTATAACTACCTGAAGGGAAGTTGTAGTGAGCTCGGGGTCAGCCTCTTCTCTTGTGACTAGTGATAGGACTAGAGGGAATGGCTTCAAGCTGCACCAAGGGAAGGTTCAGGCTGGACGTTATGAAATACTACTTCTCTGAAAGGGTGGTCAGGCACTGGAATGGGCTGCCCAGAGAGGTGGTGGAATCACCGACCCTGGAGGTGTTCAAGGAACGTTTGGACGTTGTTTTGAGGGACATGGTTCAGTGAGAACTATTGGTGATGGGCGAATGGTTGGACTGGGTAATCCTGTGGGTAATCCTTTGTGATTCTATGATTCTAAGATTCTAACTCTTCCACCTCCTAAATATTCTTGCATATTTTACACCCCCATTCTTAAGTTCTGCTTTGCAAAGAAAATGACAGGCAGGCACTGTCCATATAAGGTTTCTTTACCAGTTTTAGCCTTATCTTCAGCTATGCAATGTAAAATAATCACACTACATTCATGTGTATGCATGTGTATAGAAGCAGTACATTTATTTGTACCGTATGTATGCACAGTCTCATAAAACACACAAAAGAGAAATAGGATAGTAGAACGAGGAACTATTAGACACCATAGGCAAGTAGCTAGGATGCTTGTCTAAAATGAATAGAGAGTTTTAAGAAGACTGAGTTTAGAATAACTAAGATAACTAAGTGAATAAAAGATGACTTAATCCTGGACTGAGACATTAAGCTACATCTTACTGAATACTGAACAGCAGAAAATCTTCTAGCACCACTGGCTAATGAATCCAGTTCTTTTTTTTTTATTATTCATTTTCTGGTTCCTTATAACTTTTACAAATCAAGCAAGATGCTTGAAGGTCTCAAGCAATAGTTTTCAATTTTAATCTGAAGAAACTACAATAGAGAAGGAAGCCACATATTGAATTGTATGATATTGGAGGAATATCCTGACCCAGAACTTCCACTGTTGAGATGTGAAAAAAGCCTAAGGCAGATTTTTGAAGACATAAAACTTCCAAAACCTCCTGTATACTTAAGGTCTTTGTTGATTCTCCTGAATGAATATAAACAAATTATGACCATCCTTTATGAAAATGAAGCATTTTCTAGTTCTGATGTTACTTAACTAGAGTAGGTAAGAAACGAGACACAACATGGGATGGTACTTGTAAGGTTCAAAATCAAAGAATCACAGAACGGCATGGATTGGAAGGGACCTTCACGATCACCTGCTTCTGACCTCCTGTCCCGAGCAGGGTTGTCAGCCACCAGCTCAGGCTTCCCAGGGCCCCATCCAACCTGGCCTTGAATGCCTCCAGGGATGGGGCATCCACAGCTTCTCCTGGAGATCTACTCTGGTGCCTCACAACCCTCTGTGGAAAAAAATTTCCCCCTAGCATCTAACCTAAATCTCTCTTCTTTAAAACTGTCCCCCTTGTTCTATTGCTGTCTGACCAAGCAAAAAAGTTGGTATGCCTTCCACTCACAAGCTCCTTCTAAGTACTGGAAGGCCACAATGAGGTCTCCCCAGAGCCTTCTCTTCTCCAGGCTGAAAAAGCCCAGCTCCCTCAACCTTTCTTTCACAGGAGAGGTGTTCCAGCCCTCTGATCATCTTTGTGGCCCTCCTCTGGACCCACTCCAACAGCTCCACATTATTCTTGTGCTGGGGGCCCCTGGCCTGCATGCTGTACTCCAGGTGGGACCTCACAAGGGCAGAGTGGAGTAGGACAATCACCTCCCTCTCCACACTGGCCATCCCTCTGTTGATGCAGCCCAGGATACAGTTTGCTCACTGGGCTGCAAGCACACATGGTTGGCTCATGTCCAGTTTTTCATCCACCAGACCCCAGAAGTCCTCCACAGGGCTGCTCTCACAGAGTTCTCCCAGTCTGTACTCATATCTGGGATTGCCTCGATCCAAATGCAACACCTTACACTTGTACTTGCTGTTGCTGCTGGCAAGGGGTATTACTATAGATCTTACCCCTGAATTTAGTTTCCCTCTCTTCTAAAGGTTTGAGACTAGAAGCTCTCAAAGAGCTAGATAGCTCTTTGTTATCAATATCAAGTGAAGCCATACACTCAGGCCTATCATGTATTGTCTCAATTCCACTAAATCCTTTTTTAAAAAGTTTTGCTGCACAGCCTACAATTTTTTAGACCAAGCAATTCTCCTTATAAGACATTCAAGGTACCTGAGGATGAAAACAGATCTTCCATAAGGAATTGAGAACAGCTGTGACAGTAACAAAGCCTCTGCATCTCAAGGCTCTATGATACTCCACAAGCTTGCTAGACCACACTGTAGGTAGTAGGGGAGCATAAGCTTAATGGTCCCAGATTTGAGTACTCCCTATGCCAAGATCTCAATCATCAATACTGTATAAGAAAAACTCATTTCCTGCTCAGATGTTCCCCAGGCTTCGTTGCCATTGACAAGAAAGGAAAACGATTAAGCACTGTCATACTTAAATTTCAAATGTAGCTCTCTCTCTAGATATCTTCAAACCATTCCTACCGGGCTGAGCATGCCTACGCCAAGTCTGATACCCCAGGACACTTCTCCAGTGTGCTCAACAGGCAGTAGCACTAAGTCAGCAGCATGGGTTAGAAATCATGACTTAGTGTTCCTCCTGAAACAATTCTGAGCCCTTCAATACCAAGAAATATCCACTGATGCGTAAGTTGGTCAGAGATTAGGTCTAAAGTGATGTCTTAGCAAGTCAGCCACTTGGGAGAGAGTATCTATCCCTACAAATTCACAACTTGAACAAATAGCAAATATTACACTTGTCAGGCATGTACAATAGAGGTAAAACACCTGGAATGAATAAACAGATGTTCATTTGTGATACAAGAATCTGAATGATACAGAGACAACATTTTAAATCAAGGAAGGCATATCAAAATATTCCTGCTGAGCCATAAAACCTATGTACGTTATATCATGCATGCAAGCATTAGATCTGTTTCTTGCTCAAGACAACCAGACTCAAAAAAAGTGAGAAAAGCAGGGAAAAAAAAAAAAGACATAGAAATGGAAGGAAAAAGATTTAATGCAAGAAACAAGTTCTCAGCAACCATGTTAAAAGCTGCAGACCGAAAAGGTATATAAAACACTTTTTTTCCTTTTACTTCTGTATCAAGCAAGATGTACAGTAGCTACAGTTACAGCACAGGAAAGTTACAGCTATATTACAGGTACATATTACACCTACTCTAACTTTATACCTTAACTAAACCATTCTGATCTTTATTTTTCTTATATTTTCTGTATTTTCAAAACCAGAAGGTATTAAAAACACTTTACAACGGAAGCTCAACATTTGTTAAATTGGAGATGAGAAAAAAAAGTAACAACTACAGCAAATGTGCAGCGTCAGGATGTCTGAGTGGTCTAAGGTGCCAGACTGAACGTGTTCCATGCCTTCCTGTGGCAGTTGAGTATTCTGTTCTCTCAGTGGAGGCATAGGCTCAAATCCCACTTCTGACACCACGTTTAACTAGCAATAGGATGAGAGGGAACGGCTTCAAGTTGTGCCAGGGGAGGTTCAGGTTGGATATTAGGAATAGCTCCTAAAGGGTAGCCAGAGACTGAAACAGGCTGCCCAGGGAGGTTGTTGAGTCATTATACTTGGAGGTGTTCAAGAAACGTGTAGATGTGGTACTAAGGAAAATGGTTTAGTGTGCAACACTGGTGATAGGTGAATGGTTGGACTAGAGCAGGCATGTCCAACCTGCAGCCTGTGGACCACGCTCAGCCTGGCACAGTTTATAACATGGCCTGCCCCTGGTGGTGGCTCTTCCCCATCAAGTGGCCAGGTGCACACCCATCACTCATAACACCCAAACACTGGTGTGCTATTAGTACTGTCTGGGCTGAAATCAGGGCACAGGGAAGGCACTGTGCAGTGCTGACTCAGGTTATGGCAAATAATTGTATACATTTTGATACGTAGGCTAAACACAGTCCTGTGAACAGCAAAAAAAAAAACCAAGCAAAAAAACCCAGAATCATACAATCACAAGGTTGGAAAGGACCTACAAGATCATCTAGTCCAACCGTCCTCCCATTACCATTGCTACCACAAGCCACTAAACCACATCTCGTAGCTCCTCATCCAGACGCCTCTTGAACACTGCCAGGGACGGCGACTCCACCACCTCCCTGGGCAGGCCATTTCAGTGCCTGACCACTCTCTGAGAGAAAGTTTTTCCTTATGTCTAATCTAAATCTTGTCTGGCACAACTTGTGGCCATTTCCTTGAGTCCTGTTTGTTGCCTGGGAAAAGAGGCCAAACCCCTCCTCATCACAGCCTCCCTTCAGGAAGTTGTAGAGTGCAGTCAGGTCTCCCTTGAGCCTCCTCTTCTCCAGACTAAACAATCCCAACTCCCTCAGCCACTCTTCATAAGATTTGGGCTCCAGACCCCTCACCAGTTTCGTTGCCCTCCTCTGGGTTCCAGAGCCTCAACGTTTTTCTTGTAGTGAGGGGCCCAAAACTGAACACAGTACTCAAGGTGCAGCCTCATCAGCGCTGAGTACAGGGGGATGATTACCTCCCTGCTCCTGCTGGCCACACTATTTTTAATGCAGGCCAGGATGCCGTTGGCCCTCAAGGCCACCTGGGCACACTGCTGGCTCATGTTCAGCCAAGCATCAACCAACACCCCCAGGTCCCTTTCCTTTTCACAGTTATCCAGCCACTCTGCCCCAAGCCTATAACGCTGCATGGGGTTATTGTGGTCAAAGTGCAGGACCTGGCACTTGGCTTTGTTAAACCTCAACATGCAGCTGTGCTTTCAGTTTTGATAAAGGAATTTGAGAATAGACTTCAAGGTTACAAAAAAAAAGTCATCAGTTTATGTTTGCAACACCATTTTCAGTCAACATTAATCTGCAAATTTTCAAACTGAATGTATAGAGTTGCAATAAGATATTCAACTCAAAAATTTGATCATGTCTCTTTACTAGACTTTCTTAAGACCTCTGAACAAGAAAATATCCTCTTCACAGACACGCCATACTCATGTCATCACTTTTTGGCAGTATGTACATTTATGAATAAATGTTTCCAAGGATGAAGTACAGGAAAAGTAAAACTTCATAAAAGATCTCTGATGAGCGCTCTAAGAACTCAGTAAGAATTGCAACCATTGCCTTCAAATCAGAAGCTGAAGCATTAGTTTCACAAAAACAAGGTCAAATATCACAGCGGTTTTATGTTTTTGTAGCTCTCTCTATATATTTTACAACAGTTGCTCCAAAAGTAATGCCTCCTGCTCTATTCTGTTGGCCCACATCACAGGCAGATGTTGGTGGTGCAGCAGTAAAGGTTGAACCTTCCTGCCAATATCCTATTGCATTTTGCTGCTGTGAGACAGATGGCACCAGAGGAGTCTGACATGGAAGTGCATATGAAACAAAGGTGTGTCATTTAATTCCTCCGTGCAAAAAAAAAAATTGCATCCATTGACATTCATCAGCACTTGCTGAACGTTTATGGAAACCAACCAGTGGATGTGAGCACAGCGGTGCATTTTAGCAGTGGTGACAGTGCCAGCGGGTCTCTCCCACAGGT
Source organism: Gallus gallus (assembly GCF_016699485.2). NCBI lineage: Eukaryota > Metazoa > Chordata > Aves > Galliformes > Phasianidae > Gallus > Gallus gallus. The sequence goes on from NC_052532.1 coordinate 29,619,524, forward strand.
GCAGGTTTTGATGAACACAGCACGCACTTAAGGTGTACTTTCCCCTAGTTTTTGACTGCATGACTGTTTTCCCTAATCAGACTTCTCCCCATTTTCATGCAGTTCTGTTTTTGTGGTTGTTTTCAGTTTTCTGTGTGGTTTGTTGTGGATTTTTTTTTTTTTAAGCGTAAAGTTAGACAGTAGCATAGTTATGCAACACTGCTTTTTTACTTGTCAAGTATACAGAAAAAAATCTGCAAAGCAATGATCACTTCTTGTACCGGACCTGTTACTTTAGTAAGTATTTACATGATATAGTTATTTCTCTACAGAGACTAAGAATGCCAAGTTGATTAAGTTGATTATCATCTGGTTAAACTTTCAAAGATCAAAATTTAGAAACAGTACAGTTAAAATAAGTTACTAAATGTTTTAGCACCACCTCCTGGTCATAATACTACATACGCACATTCTTTAAGTTAGTTTATAGTACACAAACTGTTTTCTGAAAGCTCTGAACTGAAGAAAAATAGTAAACTATCTACTGACAAACATAATTTAAAGCAACAGATTGTATCCAGTCACATGATATTCAAGAAAGAAATTAAAACAATCAAGCCAACTTACGCATCAGGAATTTCAGATCTTTAGATACCACTTTAAGTACAGCTGTTCCAGTTACAAGAGAAATATTTGTCCCAGATGAATTTGGTATTAAAAATACTGTCCCAGATGAATTGAAACAGGACTGGAATTAAAAGATGTATGAAAACAAACTGCAATAAACACAATATACATACCTTGAAATACTTTCTTCTGATACGTGTCATATTCATTAACATGACTCCAGAGTTTATTCCAGTCACTCCATAATAGGGATGCCGAGCAAAGCGATTATACCACCCAATACGAGGCTCTTCGTGTTCTGGTGCCATTGCAGCAATTTGTGTGGAGTTGAACTTCCTCAAAAAAGACCAAATATCATCAACGGGTCTCAAAAACAGTATGTCAGTATCAACATACAACAGCGAATCCACGTCCTTGAGGATTAACTGTGAGGGAAAAGAAGTTTAAAACCAAACTTAACTAACTGAGCTTCTCTTAAAACAAACTATGGCAATTTGTACTTTTAATATATTTTTGACACATACAAATAAATTCACCTTACACTGTCAGTTTGTAGGCAAAAAAATTTTTATTTCCTCTTCTCTTTTCGAGAATTTCTGCAGACTGTAACAGAGGTTTGATGTACAACAATAACACCATGGCACAATGCCAACGTTTGTATTTTATATCCTGGGCCTCCTTGGGAGAAGGTTGTGGGCCAGGCGAAACACTGCAATAACAGAACCTTCTAACTTCTGGCCTTTTCCTTGCTTTGATATGCAACTAATCAAACAATGAGGCAAGTGTAAGGAAACCCCACAAATGACAGCATTTGGGAGATGGTTGCCACTGCTACAATTCATCTGGCATGAAGTACAATTACTGAAGTCTTAGATGAGCAAATAAAAGGCTGCAGAAAACACTCTGGTAACAACAGGTTATTTCTTGTTTCATTCCTCTTAGACCCATGCAAGCAGGAAACTTTCCAAATAAATGAGATGTGTGATAAATCCTTCTTATCTTTGAGAGGGTGACATGAGCAACCTACAGTAAACACCAGGGATATAATTACATTATGCAGCAACTGAGAAAGGGAATTGTATTCCAGGGTGTATTACCAGTAAACTTAGTGGTTTTTTAGGATGTTATGACTTTCAGGAGTAGTAGTTCTTCATTTAAAACTAGGCAGAAATAAGATTAGCAAAATGCTTGATGCTTCTGTCTTGTCTTATAGCACAATTAACTTACTGGCAAGAACAGCCTTTGTGAAGCACATGGTTTAAACAACTTCTTCCATTCCTTCGCACCCTCCGATGGAAATGTTATTGGATACAATGTGTAATTAACTTTTCCTTCATATGGGAAGTCATCAAGCTAGACGAAAAGATCACAAAACATTACATGAGTTCAATCCCATTTAAATTAATAATTGAACACAACTGCAACGCCTCCTTTCCAAAGCAGAAATGTTTCCTGAACTACAAAAATCTGTCAGCTACTTGAAATACTTAAGCAAAAAGTGGCACCTGCAGGACACAACGAAGAAAACACATCATATCAGATCACATACGTAAGAGCAAGTAAAATCCATCAGTATTTACAGAAAGTAAGTCCATCAGACATTTTTCCCCTTAACTAATTTCCCCAGGAAAATAATCAGTGCAACACTTTCCCAATGTACAATAACCTTATCTAACTTTGCCACAATTACCTAAAGTATGACATTTTGAGCACAAAAATAGTAAAACTCTCCAAAGGTATATACCAGTCAGCTTCTAATACTGTCACCCCAGCCAACTTTATATCCATAAACTGGAAGCTGCTAAAATTAGACATAACCACATCCAGCATTTTCACATAATGAGGTTTCCTTTTGCCAAGACAAAATAAAGCTGACTCAGAAAGTAACCACAGGGATAAAAAAGGACAGATTTTTTCTTGTAAAATTAACTGCATTCAAGCTCACATGATAAAACTGGTTTGTGGTCAGAACACCAGGTTTCTATTTAACAAATTCAAGGTGAGAAATCAAAGTTCGGGTCTGTCTCTAGGAAAAGCCTCAATATCAGCAACTAGCATTTTTTAAAAAGAAAAAAACTGAAAAATCCTCTTCCAACACTAGGAAAGGCTTGCACATTACCTCAGACTTCTTTATTGCTGCCACTACATTCAACTACCACCCAAGTAGTTGAGAAATGTTTAAGTATTACTCCAATCGTACTACAAATTTATTAAATACATGTTTTAGGTACTTACTATGTCTTTGAAGCTCTCATGCAATTGATCCTCAGCAAAAATATGAAAATGGAGAGGTTTGATGCTGAAAATAATGGCTGATCTCAACATAGTAATGGTCTCCTCCAGTCTTTCACCACAGGCAACCACTGCGAGATGCATTGTCTCAGAAGGCTGTGTTTTCATATAAGTGTACCTAATACAAAAAACATTTTTCATTTGACATTATTCCTTTCACAGCTTAAACAAAAGCCTTATTTTCTGCAGAATGTAATTTAACAAAATAACGTAATAATGGACAGATAAAACAGAACATACAAAACAACTGCATCACACTTCATACATACTTAAGTTAAAGCTGAATTATTCTCTTACCCATTCCTACCATGCCAACCCATGAGGATGGAAGAGCTACACAGAAACTCACAGAAACTAGACAAAACAAAACAAAAATTCCTTTATAATCTTACTATTCTTTACTAGCAAAGAATTCCATCAAAATAGCCAGATTAAAAGAAAGATTGTATTAAGTTGCATCAAAATGCAACAGACTGTCATCACTTTAGGTCTATACGTGTCACTAATTTTCTCCCTTTTCCCTGCACTCTTAGTACAGACAGGTAAATACAATATATATGGCAGAGTTAATAACAAAACTGAACTACCACTATTTTAAAAAAGTTCCATTAACAAATGTTTTTGAGCAATCCACTTGAATTTTGTCCAATCTCTGCTCCAATAGACACTTATGTCAAAACCATGCTTCAGAGCTTCTCCCAAGCACTGGACAAATGCAGAAAGATTTCTCCCATCCTGCAGGTGCACAACACGGTTTGGAAGGATGGGAAGCTAAGAGCTCAAGCAACTGTGTGGGATGTCCTGGTGCTCCCAGTGGTGCCAACAAATCCCTCAGACATCCCCATCCCATGCAATGCTCACATCTCTGGGGCTAACGCACTGCAAGGTGCAAGGCTTGAGTAGTCATTTCTCCCTTGTCCAACAGTTATAGTGAGAAGTGCCTGCTACATATTAGGCAGGGTATATTATTCCATTACTTTAACACAACAGGCTAGAATTATCATCAAGTAAATACCATTAGCTTAGTACCAAACACTGCAGGCATACTAGATCTACAACTGTTTTATTTTGTTTGGATTTTACATACTTAACCAGTAAGAAAAGCTTTCAAAGGTTTTAAGTGTATGTCAGCTCAAAGCCAACCTTTGTAACAATATTCTACACTTGAGCTATTCACATCAGACTACGGGAAGAGAAGAGCTAATAGAACTAAAAGCATCTGAAGCTCTCACAGCTTTCCAAGTTATGAAAACAGAGTTCTCAAAAGTCAGAGAAGACTTTCTCAGACCAGCAACAGCAGAAAAATGCTCACCATTCTCAGACATCTGCCAAAGATAGAGACACTCCCAAATACAAATGAGCAGATCTGATTCTTAGCATATCATTTCTACCTAATTTACACAACTAAAACGTATTTAAACATATAAATTTTCTCCTATAAATCAGCAAAATATACCATGTAAATGGTATTTTTTCTTTAAGTTATGGAAGATCAATACACATTATTTTGAGTTCTACGAAGCAAGATACAAGCAACAACACTGCTGTAAAAGTGCTTAAGTTTGGTGCCATAAATAATGGCAATTTAAAACAAAACAAAATATTCCGAGCTTTGAAATGGTTCAAAATTCCTGAAACTACTAAAATCCAACAACCCAGGGATATGAGGGATAAAGCTTCAATTAGAACATATAGTCAATATTAAGTCAAGGTTTAAAACTTGTATACAAAAATCACATGGATGAAAGACAAGTAGTATTTAGATCCAAAACTGGACATCTACGTGAAGATGCTGGCATATGAGATTGTGTCTAAGCTCCCATTCAAACTAATAGAGACCTGATGGGAAGGCAATGGAGCCCAGACAACAATTCATCTTACTTCAAAGTAAATACCTAGGGCTTGATTCAATTGTTTAACAGTGTCACTTAATATGTTCCAGAATACCTCACCCTGACCTCCAGGTGCCAGTCCTGAAGGAGAAGGTATCTCAAAGATCGTGTTATGTCTGTCAGTCCTATGTAGATGTCAAGGATATTCTAGTGCTTCTCCATTAACATCAGCCATTTACTTCTTAGCAACTTACTGGCTAGTCACCTGGGTCACACTATTCTCTTTCAATTTTAATGACAGTTTAAACCCACTTGGCACAAACACATAAACACAGACATTCAGAAGATTCAATCCACAGACTAAATCCTTTCAGATGTCCTGCAGCAAAAGCTGAAATATTAGTTCAGTTTAAAAGAGGGGAAAAAAAAGCATAACCTTTAAATATAACCAAGGCATGAACATTCAGACCTTTATACCTAAAGCTAATCTAAACATTACACCATGTAGTAAGCAGCTGATGCAAAGCAAGCTGAATGCGATGAGGGTAGCTGAAATCCACAAATAAATACAGCACTGCAGTCTGAACAAGCTGCAAGCAGCAGATTAGCCTCATCACTAATCCACTGAAAAGGGAATTACAATAATTAAGCCCTGAAGTCATGAGAGCCTACATTGATATTGCAAGGTCATGTGATAAATAATGGCACTACCTATACAAACTGCGTAGCTGAAAGCCAAGTTCCCGAACCACATGGAACACAGCTTTCCATGAATAAAGTATGATGAATATTACACCAAAGCAGCCCTAAAACACAACAGTGAGATTCAAAGATTATTTTTCTCCGTCATGTCACACTGCAAATAAAGGAACACTTCAAGTCACACAACAACAAAAAAACGTTTGCTGTAATGTTTTTGGAGTCACTTTGCCCACATCTAATCTGTTTTATGAGCTTATGAGCTCATGAGTTCAATTTTCTTAAATCTCTGCTTAAAAATGGTTTTTTCAACTCTGAAGAAGTCATGTGAAAAAGTGAAAGCCACTCACACTTAGAACAAACAAGAGCCTATTGAAAATATGTTTTCACTTTCAGTATAGACAGTCAGCAAGCAACAGTATCAGTGCAAAAACTTTCCTTATGTAAGTTTTTTGATAATTACCATGGAAAAGTTCAAGGAGGGTCAATTTAGGTTAGATATAAGGAAAAGATCTTTCACAATGAGGGTGGTGAGGCAGTGGAACAGGTTGCCTAGAGATGTGGTTGATGCCCCCATCCCTGGAGACTTTCAAGGTGAGGCTGGATCAGGCCCTGGGCAACCTGATCTAGCCGAGGTGCCTCTGTTCACTGCAGGGAAGTTGGACTAGATGGCCTTCAGAGGTCTCCTCCCAACTCTAAGGATTCTATGATAATGCAAATTGTGTTTTTTAGGACCTGCAGGACAAATATTTTCATCTAAGCAACCAGTATCATTTCAAATCTGCCACCTTAACATGTCTCAGAAGATCAAATGGTAGATTTGTAAATAGAACACAGATGGTTTACTTATCACACTTCTTCTTTTAAAGCTTTGTGCTTGATCTAAATCAATGAATCATTATGGAGGCAAACCCAGCAGCCTCTACTCACTAGGGAAAAAAAAAGCAGAGTGAGAAGGCAGTAAAGCCTGCACTGATTAAAATGCAATTGGGAAATCATTCCCACAATTACAGAAAGTAGGATCAAGGTAACTACTAAAATTATCTGCGTTTGGAAGTGATGAAAATTCTAGTTTTTACTCTACTTAATTTTCTACTACAGCACTGAATTAAAAACACACAAAATAAGCTCTGATTACAGCCTAAGTATGCTAATGATACCACTACATATAACGTCTAAATGTCATCTGTTCAATTACAAACTCAATTGGTAGATTAAGTTTGAAGTTACAATATATTAGTCATTCACATATCTACTCCAGGAGTTGGGAGCCTCATCCTGCAATGAGCTAAGTAGTTAAAAAAATCCTGTTTTTCAGGACTGTCACAATTCAGCTTAATTTATCCACACCACCAGGACATGAATGCACCCAGAAAATGGCAATGTAAGTTAGATAGGCAATGTCTGTAACAGTGTTAATAATCAGAACATTGATATAAAACGGGTACAGAATAGCTCCGCAGTCCTTCTCACAGACCGTAGAGGTAACAAATCTTGAACGGATTAACTGAAAGAGACAACATCCATATAAAACATTACTAGAATCGTCAGCTGATCATGAGTAGTCAGGCGCTGGAATGGGCTGCCCAGGGAGGTGGTGCAGTCAGCATGCCTGGAGGTGTTCAAGAAACGTTTCGATGTTGTACTGAGGGATATGGTTTAGTGGGAAACATTGGTGGAAGGTGGGCAGTTGGACCGGATGATCTTGGAAGTCTTTTCCAACCTTGGTGATTCTATGAACTGCTCAGAGCTCACTGGTGGCAAGCAAGGTTGAATGAGCCATAGCATGAGTCAGACTGAGCTCTCTATGAATACCTCTCCTTAGAATTTCCAAGCCTATGAGTCTCCAGTCTTCTGTTGTACAAACATGAGTCTTATAAATGCACACATTTGCTGTCACTCCTTGCTTTAAACACATGCAGTAACTCAGAGGAAAATGATGTAAGCAAGATACATTTCAAAAATGCTTACACCAAGTTCTTCCTCTCATGGAAATATCTCTCACCTGCAGATTAGATGTAAAAATAAACGCTAATGGTATCAAAGGTCTGAACTCTCCAACTTATCAGAGCACTTCAGACAATGCACCGATTTTATCTGAGAAAGAAACAAAACTAGAAGTCATATCCAAAGGTGAAACTGAACTGCACCTACTTTCTGTGATTTCCCAGCACATACAAGGCAATGAAGCTTATGCAGCAGGCTGTGCTGAGCCACTGTAATAACTTACTGCCATCCAAAGAGGAAGCATTTTCCTCTTTGCCACCTTCCTCACCTCTGTCCTGGGTAAGCCAAAATTGTGGCACTCACTGCAGCTCCCTGAAACAAACTGAACCCACTAAAACACAGAAGTATAACAGTTTGGGGAAGTGAGGAGGTCCTCTGAAGTTAGGACAGATTCACTGAGGAATTCAACAAGCACCAGCATCAGCACAACATGTGGGGATTCACTGAATGTATTGATTAAATAATCGTATTTCATTCGTATGAAATGATTAATTTGAACATCATCACAATCTTTCCACATTTAAGCAATACATTTTCTTTCAGCTTCAAAAAAATCAATCAACATGAGACTTTGCATGTATTAGGATTCAATGTGAAAGGAACTGCACTATCCCCATGAGGCCATCATCAATGCATGTCTCAAGAGATGTACTTTCTCAGCCACATGCAGCATTATTAATCAAATAATACATATTATAGCTTAATGTACACACAAAGGAACTGCATACTGTTTCTCTATTTCTGGTTCCACGTTCCCACTACTTAACTTGAGCCTGGCAGAAGACCTGGACGTTCTTTGCTGTTTTGATGTGTTACAACATCTTGCATAGAGTTTGTGGGTATCACAATAGGCAAAGGGGTTAGAAGGCAGTGGGGCACTTTCCTACTTCAGCACTGCACAACAGTTAGACTGGATCAGTGAGGTTTACAGTTATACTTTGTCTCTCCAGAAAGCACAAGCTAAGCCCCTACACCCCACCACAACAGCACTGACATCACCCTAGTGCTAAACTTCATGATGTAAACTTCATGATAAACCCCAAAAAACCTAACCTGAAGGGGAAAATACGTGAACTGAGTTCATCCAGACAGCTAAAGGAAACTCAGATGAATCCTTGTGCCAAAGGAAGATGATACACTGGCAGTTTAGGGCAGAGGGAAAGATTCAGCAGTCCCAGTTTATGTGGGCACCTAAAAATCAACCTAAGCCACGCAGGAAAAAAAAAAATGCACCCACTGACATTCATCAACTCTCGTTGAATGTTTATGGAGACCAACCAGTGGATATAAGCACAGTGAGGCAGTGGGTGGTGCATTTCAGCAGTGGCAACAGTGGGTCACCTCCGCTGGTGCAGAATTTTGTGAGCGTGGCATGCAGCCACTTTCCATTGCAGGTGAAAATGCAGAGCTAACGGTGGTGACTATGTTGAAAAATAGTTTTGTAGCTGAGAATTTGCTCTGTCAAATAGTGTTATTGTGCTCTTTGTATCTGTTGTAGTTTCCATGGAAATAAATAAGATGCATTACTTTTGGAGAGACCTACATAGAATCTTTCCCACTACCATAATGTTCAATAGTATTTTAAGCCTCGTGAAGCTAAACAATTGTTTTCCTTTAGCTTCTCTAGAAAAAAAATGGGCTTTTAGACAAAAAGGAAGAGATCCATCTCAATGGCTGTTTGTTTGAATTCTAAATATAAGAAAAAATAACTTAAAATCATATTTATATACTGAGGAGAACTACGTGGGTTAGAGAAGATACCTGTCAAGTAGCTTAAGGCTTCTTCAGTTTCTTTACAAGCTACTATTGTAATCTGACAGCTTTAAGGCATGTGAACAACCACATCAAAACATTTAAATGTCTTGGTAAAGATAAAACTTTAAGGATACAGTATGTGCTTTAATGTGATGTATTTTAAATTACATTCTAAAGTAGCTGTTTCAGTAGTTTTGGATGAAATACCTTCTTCATACCCTTGATAATATGGAATTTTAATAAAAAAAACTCAGGACTTTACTAAACATACTTGCCAGTTTTTATTGCAAGTGATATCACGAGTACCAAGTTCTGCCAAAAATAAATCACCAGTCATTTTTAAGATTATTTTCAGATAGACTTTTTACCATTGTTAACAAGCCCTTTTTTTTAAGAAAGCAACATAACTGAAAAACCCTAAGAATTCTTTGTAATTACATTTCTTCAATGCACAGTTGGAAAATATAATAGAACAGAAGGACAAAGTCCAAAGACAACTGTAACATAAACATGTGAAATGCGAAGCAACCACAATATTTTGCTTTGTCACCTTGCTTAATAGACACAAATACTATTGTATTAGCTGCACTTGTCTGCAATCAAAAAAATAAAGAACTAATTAATAATAGATCCTACCTAAAAGCAGCTTCCCAAAAGCAGTTCACTCCACAAACATCAGAGGGCAGCATCCAATAGGAATTCCAGAAAGATACAGACAAATTCTTACACCTAACAGGATAAGACAAAAATAACCTATATAAATGTTACTGATTATACGGCAAAGTTAATAGGATTATTTCGTAGCTCAAACATAATTTGATCAGTTAATTACGGATCTTGGATAATATAAAAGAGGAGGTGCCAATCAGGAAGGATTCTTTTAAGGATATATGGTCCCGATCCTATCAGCTTTTCCTCTCTACTTATTTTCAGAGTGAGAGAAACAAAGGGGGTGGGATTTCTGAAGGTCATTCTATGGTCCTTGCTTAGTGCAAATCTATAGCTGACAGAGTGAAAGGCTACACTTAAAGCTGGAAAGATCTCTCACCACTGCAGCATCTCTTATCTATCACAAGCAGAGAAGTTAGAACATTTCATTTTCAGGTGCATATTATCCATTTTAACACAATCCCTATTAACCCAGGACTATTCAGTGCAAACCTGTAAAATTTATTTAAAAGAAAAAAAAAATAATAGGACTTGCAGCACCAGCTAATTAAATTGTTTCACTACAAAAGGTTACTGCAATACAGAAATAATCACCCCATCTGACAAGTTTTCCTTCTATATACTAATACCAAGAGCAGTCATTTGTTCACTTTTGTTACACTAACAGCTAAAAAGGTATGCTGGTCTGCTATGAAAGTTTATGCAAGAAGATCATAGGAAATATTTAAAAAAGAAGCAATAGAAGTGCATGTTCTGAGGTTCTGATGAGGGAATCAACCATGAGATTTAAAATCTTACATGAGCATGTGGAACACTGCTAAGCAAGAGGTGCACCCTCTTGAGTGACTTCCTATGCTTCATCATTATGCCCTGTTAACATAATGCCAATGGTGTTTATCTTTGTTAAAAGCCAGCATTCACGAAGGAAAAACGTGCAAGAAGGAAAACCAGAGAAAAAGCTGACGATGGAAAGCTGAAAGACTACAGCTCAGCTGTACTGGAAGTTGTTTGATGAGTTTGAAATGAATGGGCACCACCTCGGCTGGGTTATCTGACACGTACATGGGCCATGCATGCCTTGTGAAAATCACACTTAAAAGACTGCTGCAAGAACAAAAAACTGCAAACTGTATGATCTTTTTTCTTGACCCTACAGACAAATGAACTGATAAACACACAGAAGTGTTACACAACGCCTCGTTAATGGTTGGCGGGGCTGAGCTCTTTGGTAGAGATCACAGGAAACCCTCATATCCTGTGGCTACACGCGCTGGCAGGACTATCGGAATCATTCTATCTCGTGACAATAGAATGGTCTCCACAAACAAATATATGTGTATAAAAAAGGTTAACATAGCCTGCGGCTTCCTTATTTCTGAATATTACTGAGGAAAGTCAGTGGTACAAAGCTATGCATTCTCCCTGCCTACATTCATCCTTGGGGCTTTTGAAGCTTAAAAAAAAATGGCAACAATTTCATGGCACATATCCGAACAGCAATTTCTACGATCCTCAGTGCACACCTTCTGGTAGTAACTGCCTCTCATTCTTCTGAGGACAACTTAACAGACCCTCAAAAACAGTATTGTGGTTTGAGAGATTATTGTATTATTATTATTATTACAGGGATTCTTCTTCCAGCCGTCACAAGCGCTGTGTTTTTCTTAGCTGCCCTGAGCTATTTCCTTACCCAGATTACCATAGCAAAAACTAGAATTAATGCCCAAGTGCTTTCTCTGCCACATTAGGCCCTTCCAATATCCCCTTTCATATTATGACAAGGTTGTCAGGCTTGGATTTCATTCACAAATTGCGTTTGTTTGAAACAGAAGCGTTACTGAGATGCACGCATGATTTAGCAAACATTAAGCCTTGTTTCCTGCCAACAGAAGCCTCTCTCAACTGATCACACACCGCTGTGTTCCTACAGCTTCCACACGCAGTGGATTAAGAGACTGAAATCGACAGAGTACCTTTTCTGTTATTCACAAGAAGACCGTTCAGAAATTATATTCATCAAGTTTTGTTTTTGATTTTTTTTTTTTTTTTTAATTAAGAGCTAGAGTAATATATAAGAAAAGCCTGGATGACAAATAAGGTGTCCCAAGTGGTTTACAAAGTTAAGGAGGCGCATTTCGCCTGTTAATCAAACAAGTTATCCGAGAGAGCGCTGGTCAGGCAGGAATACTTACCTTCAGCACTAGAGGATGGTTTGCTCCCATCTATTACAGGTTATGTGGTTAAAGGCTAATTAAAGGAGAAACGACAGACAGCTGAAGGAACCCCGCCACTTACGCAGCACAAAGGCGGTGCTCCACACTCCCTGAGGAGTACTCTGGGGTTGTGCCAAACAGACTGCAGTAAGGAGCTGGGCAGCTTCAGGGAAAGGACCAAAGACAAGGAAAGCAAAGCATCCAGAACCAGAGAGAAGGCAAACACAGAAAGAAGAGGGTTCAGTGACACATAAGCAGGCTGTCAGTTAGTAGAACCGTCTGTGTTGCGAGCCTGATCACCAGTCTCCTTAATAAACACTATTTCTGTATCCTGAGTGAAGGGGTGCTCTATTTTGTGTGCACATGCGTGCGTGGAAGTCCAAGAGGCAGCCTCAAATCACAGGGGCCTGCTTGTCTGCAGTGCCTGAAACTGGAGAGCCCTGACTTGAGTGCACACAGCACTGTGGGTGTGCACACTGGGGCATTGTTACTAGCAACTTCCAAGCTGGATTCACCAACAAAGAGGGTCACAGGCTTGTCAGCCAGGTAACAGAGAGGCTGTAAGGCTGAGTCAGACTGCAGAAATGAACTGGTGTTCAAAGAGCATTTGGATGTTGTGTTGAGGGACATGGTTTAGCGGGAACCATTGGTGAAGGGCGAATGGTTGGACTGGATGATCCTGTGGGTCTTTTCCAACCTTAGCAATTCTATGATTCTATGAAATCTCAAAGTGTAAGACAGCTGCTGAAAGAACCAGGAGGTCCCAGCCTGCTCCAAAAGTCTTTGTGTCTGGAGGTGTAGGGGTTGACAAATACGGTCCATATGCCTGGAACCAGTCAAGCAAAACACTCATCTTCATGAAGCAACTGGGAGACCAGGCAGCCCAGCTGCCAAACAGACAGACTAAGGTCAGTGACTGGAGGGATCCTCAGTCCCACACGTGTGCATGCATGCGTATGCTGTGGAGCTCTGAGTACCAGCAACCAAAGCAGAGCTGCAAGCCTTATGGGTGCCCACGTCCAGGCCAGCAGCAGGGAGGAGACTACGGGGTCAGGACCAGCTCCTGCACAGATTGAGCATCTAAGACCAGTTACTGGAAGGATCTACATTTATATACTTTTTACTAAGAGGCTTTCATGCTCATCAGCCAGAGAAGGGAATAGGATCAGGCCACCTGTGCTGTTTGTGCTTCCCCAAGTGCTCTTTTCTCCATGTTGATGCCTGTGGCCAGCCACGTGTATACACATGTAGTGTGGGTTTGTGTCCCCACTAGGAATAAGTGCTGAGCTCTGCTACTGGCTGCCCACAGGGATGGGAGGTGCAGCAGCCACCCCTCCATCAGACGGCCACGTTGGACGAGTTCTAACATCAACCACTGCCAAAATACCAAAACTAAGAAAAAGACACTTTTAAAAAACATTGGATCCATGTCAATTCAAGGTATATAAAGGTATCGCTCCTTTAGACAGCAAGCCATTTAAGACCTCTAGAGGATAATTTAGCTTCAACAAAAAAATGGATAATAAAAACTTCAGTCTCACAGACACTGTGAAAGTGTCCATATTATGGCTGAGAAGAAGGATTTGGGACGATTCTAATTTTATGTACAAAATATATAGCAACACATTACTCACATTAAGACTGAGGCCCTGTGCTCAAGCAAGCTAAGTTCCAACCACAAGGACTCTCCCAGCAATTAGTGATAAAACAAATCCTTTTGTTAAGTACACCAGTGAGCTTACTGTTAAGGGAGATCATGGCTTTCATCCATGCTTTCCAGTCCAGACGCTGTCTTTTATATTACTGTAACTTCACAGAGCTCAGCAGCACATCCACTCGGGGTTGCAATCACCTAACATGGGTCATGGCTGCTGTACTGCTGTCAGCACTGCACTAACAAGCTAAATCTAATCAACAGCAAGCATCAACTAACCCAGAGAGACTGCTGCAGCAAAACAGGAAGGCCACGTTTTTATTTCCTTCCTGTTCATACATACAGGAGCAAAAAGTTAGGAAATAATGAGTTTCCCACTTCAACACCAAAGCACACTGAGAAGACCTGATTCTTCTGAATAACTCTTCCTGAACTGACCCTTTGTTTCAACGTATTTTAACAGAAAAGCAATAGCTTTATTAAACAAGAGCCAGTAGAGCCTAAATTGAATGTTAAATGTGCAACACAGGACAACTCTGGCAATATCCCATTAATTTATAACGTCTGTGTAACATAACATTTGTTAGTCAACTCCGCCATACGACAAACTCAGCTGAGTTTTTATTTCTTCAATGAAGTTTCAACTTCAAATTATTCCACGCTTCACCTTTTAACAGTTTCACTCCATGTTTCTAGACCAAACAACTCCTTAAGGCACAGGAGTAGCTGGGAAGCGTTATGGTAAAACTGCTGGCTAAGTTCTCACACAGCCCAAAGTATCTGCCTACCTACTGCCGACATCCTACTCTGCTGCCAAAGCTTGTGGGTATACCTCTTACACTCCTCCATGCAGTAAAGTCCACTCACCTCGCCCTTTGCCAGCCTAGTCATACAGCAAGAAACAGATGTAGTTTGGCATCAGTTACACATCACAGAACAGTGACAGCTACACACAACACTGCTACCTGCATGAAAATGTTAAACTGGAGTATAATGCAAAAATGTTTAATTTTTTTTTTTAATGTTTAGTAGGGTCGGGTTCATTGACCCCGCAGAATTCATGGAGCTGATTACTGATGCTTTCCTGCTCTTTTTCACAAACTTGCCTTCAGAACAGCACTCCTTTCGGACCTGAATAGGAAGATGAAGATTTTCTGCTTAGCTGAAGTGGCAATATTGAGAAAATTAACCAAAGATTCACTTCTCATAAGCACAGTAATAGCCTGCTAATTAGATGATCGAAAAGCACATGCAGGAGTGCTGACTTGAAAGGACATTCCACAGGTAGCAAATATTAATAATGACATACGTTGCAAATGCGCACTTATCCACTGTTGGTTTTGTTGTTTTTGTTTTGTTTTGTTTTTTCATTCTTTCCACAGCCTTCATCCTCATCCATAAATCATAACAGCAAATTAAAAAAGGCTGACTTCATACACTGGCTTTGACCAACGTTGTATCTTCCAGATGTGGTCACTTCAATATTCCCTTTCTTCAGGTTCAGGTCTGTTGCTCACTTAGCTGTTACATATGACAGTATTTACACTGTCATACACTGGAATGGAGAATCTGGAGGACAATTTATCATCAGCGTTGATCTTTCTTCACACCTAAGATGGAGTTTCAGGCTTTATCTAAACCTCTCAAAACGCTTTAGAATCATAGAATGGTTTGGGCTCCTTTAAGATCACCTACTTCCAACCCCTCTGTTGTAGGCAGGGACACCTCCCACTAGACCAGGTTGCTCAAAGCCCCATGCAGCCTGGCCTTGAGAGCTTCCAGGGAGGGGGCATCCACAACCTCACTGGGTTTTTTTCCTCATAAAAACCTTTGCAGCTCTTTATACCCAGTTTCAAGACACTGCTTTTTGTCTGTAGTCATCTTGTTCCTGGGGCTAATGCAGCCTTTGAAACAAACACCTCATTACCAAAGTGATTACCCAGCAATCTCCCTTGAATTATGTTTATTGAAGGATCTCGCCTCAGCTTGTCATTCAAGTTTCAACACAGTGCTTCCTTTCTAATTAAAGATTCTCTACTAAGAAGCATCAGCACTATTGCGCAACTCTGGCAGGTGTGGTACTCTGAAGCTTTATTCACAGCTTGCACTTCTCATGTTTGCATGCTTCTGAAAGCCACCAGAAATCTTTAATTTCTGCCTTCCACCACAAAATATGACCAAACTCCTTCTGCTTTTCTGTCATGTACTAAACCTGATTATTTGGGAGAAGAAAACTCTATTCAGCTTAGAGAAGAAGAAAACATCGCTGAGTCCATGAATGCCTTCAGATGACAGAAATATTTGTGTCGCTAAACTGCATTTTACAGCCAACAGTAAAAACAGCTGAAGCACCTCACTGCTGAGAGCTCCCACAAATGCATAAGAAACATTAAACTCCAGGGAGGATTAAAAGGTTCTCTGAACGTAATTCGTTCCATAAGGCTATTACAACCCTTAGTATAGGGCATGATTGCAAGACAGCGGCAACGGGCATTGAGCAGCTTTGTGGCTATCAACTCCATCTCCACTACAGAAACAGCTGAAGTATGAAATCTGACCACTACTAAGACACTCATGAAGATGTGTTCATTGATTACACATGAGAACACAACAGGATTCAATGTGAGAATAACTGAAACAAGCATCTAAAGGAAGATTCAGCGGGGCATTCCTTTACTGCCACAGGATGGAATTTTTCCTTGAGGAAAAGGAAAGGCCTGTAAGAAGATAGTTTAAGAGCTAAGGCTCCACTAAAGGCCTGTAATAAGATAGTTTAAGTGCTAAGGCACTGACCTACCCCCAAGTTGTGCAGACACAGCACAGAAACTTCCAACAATTCACAATGGGAAGATGCTCACCCAGAGTCTTTATTTTGACAGCAGTTTATAGGCGAAGAATTCCCATGGATGTCGCCCGATTTTGCAGAAAGGTCTGTCTCCACGAAAGCATATGCCTTTGAGTTACCTATGGCACTTAAACCTTTGGAAGATAACTACCTCAGTCTGTGAGGCTTTTCTGCATTGCAACACAGAGCAGATTTCTATCTCATCCCGCCCTAATGCAGCAGGTAAGAAGTTTCACCTCATTGGAGTTCTCCTCCATCAGTATCTTTGAATTAGTGCGAATATTAACCAAGAAATAAGTAGTGCTTTAAAATACGTTTGGTTCTAGGACCACAACGCACCTGAAAGTAACGTCGGACTTAGTTAGGCCAAGCTGGCCGAGAAAATCTTGGTCCTAATTTCTCCTACAGCTTCAGCCTAGCACAGACTTTATGACAGCTTTACAGAACTCACCCTTCTCACAGCGAATCGCGCGCTCAGTGCCAGCGCTGCGCACCTGGGCTGCCCGCGCGCCACACAGCAGCACAGTTCTGCTGCCGGCCCCGTCCGCAGGGACCGCCGTGCGGCCAGGCGGGGTGGGAGAGCACGGAAAGGAGAAACGGGAGTTTTCGTACACGACCCAGTTCACGCTAACACCGAGCACAGAGGTGCGACGGGAGAACTAGCACTGAAGCTTGAAGCCGGCCACAACTATTCACAGAGTTACCCGCTGCCGCCCCACAGCCGAATAACCCCTCGCGGCACCCGAGCTCGGAGAGTGGAACAGCCCGCCCCCTCCTCGCAGCCCTCGGCAGGCCGCTCCCGGTCCGGTCTCCCACCAGTCGGGGCCGCCCGCGGCCGGCGAGCAGCGCGCCCCGCGCCCGCTTGGTAGGAATGCGGGGAACCCGCGGCCCCGGCCCGTACCTGCCGGCCCCCTCCTCGCCTCCATCCGCGCTCCCCGCCTGCCGCCCGCCGCCGGGTGCGGCCGACTCTCGGGCCTGCCGCTGCCGGGCGCCGCCGGCCTCCTGCTCCAGGGAGAGCGCGAGCTGGCTGACGCCGTAGAGCAGCGAGCAGACGCCGCAGCCCAGGAACAGCAGCGCCACTCGCGCGAACCGCCGCATCCTCCAACGCCTCGGGCTCGGCCCCGGCAGCGGCGCCGGGCGGCAGCCGGGGCCCAACCGGCAGCGCGAACCCCTATCGACGCGGCGGCGGAGCGAGCCCCGGCATGCGGGGGGCGGGGCCTGAGGGGCGGGGCGAGCCACGAGGCGGGAGGAGGAAGTGCTGCGCTCCTGGCGTGCGTCCTGGCGAGTGTCTGTGGTACGTCGGCTGCAGCTCGGCGGGGAGCGTTGTCTCCGTTTGAAAGAAGAAAGTCAAATGGCAACTCTGGTAGCTGTCGTGCCTAAATTGTCCTGCCTGTCTTCAGCCCCGAAAACCAAGGTGTGAGGAAAAATGGTGGCCCTCATGAAATAGTGGATACTCTGCTGTGTTTTGAGTACAGGTGTCAGAAGGTTTACTAGGAAATGCAAGGAGGGAAATGGGGACTGAGAAAAAGAAGTAGAACCTAAGATAAGTAAAGATCCAGGGAGGGTAAATCAATGATGGGAATGATGGGAACTCATGAGGACGTGGAGTGGTTGAGGCTGAAGGTACTGTTGGGTCCACCTGCCCCAGCCCTGCTCAGCAGGGACACCCAGAGCAGGGTGCCCAGCCTGCATCCAGTTGGCTGCTGAAGGTCTCTAAGGAGGGCACCCCACAGCCTCTGGGCAGCCTGTGCCACTGCTCCGTCACTGCACAGCACAGAAGTGCTGCCTGGTGTTCAGAGGGAACCTCCCGTGTTCCTCTTTGTGCCCACTGCCTCCTGTCCTGGCACTGAGCACAGCTTGGCTCCGTCTTTACACCCTCCCTTCAGGTATTTATGGACACTGTTGAGACCAACAAGATCTCTCAGCCTTTCCTCACAGGAGAGGTGCTCCAGGCCCCTCCTCATCCTTATGGCCCTTCACTGGGCTCTCTCTGGTATGCCTAGGTCTCCCTTGTATTGGTG
Organism: Gallus gallus; assembly: GCF_016699485.2. Taxonomy (NCBI): domain Eukaryota; kingdom Metazoa; phylum Chordata; class Aves; order Galliformes; family Phasianidae; genus Gallus; species Gallus gallus. Next base: position 29,638,117 of record NC_052532.1, read on the forward strand.
TGAGGGGTCAGAACTGTATCCAGCTCCCCAGATGTGGCTTCACCAGTGCGGAGCAGAGGGGAAGGATCAATCCCTCAGCCTGCTGGAGATAATGCACCCAGGATGCCATTGACCTGCTGTGCAGCAAGGGCACAATGCCAAAATCCAGGGCCAAAATGGCAGAATTGTGGTGGGGACCCCAAGGATGGACTCATTGGGAAAGTCATGGACAAAATGAAGAAGAAGTTGTAAAAAGGACTCTCTAAAATAATTTGCTTAACAAACTAAGGTAAATTCATCCTACTGAGGTCCATGTGCATGACAAAAAAATTCAGTTCTGAATGTGCCACTCGAAGTTGCAGCTGGGCTTTCCCATTTACTATCATGGGAGATGAACTCTGCCGTTCTGCCAGTTTCTCTCTGTGTGTGCTTGCGATCTTAACTTGGCTCACTGCTCTCCCTGCATATCTGCATGCTGACTGGTGTCATGAATTCACCCACTGTCCCACTTCACAACCCCCTGCACATAAGAACAAGTCCCTATGGCAGGTCATAAATAACATTTTTCATGGATAAACAAAGCCCTGACTTCTTGCCCTTAATGCTGAGGAGAGCTTTACTGTTTAAAACAAGAGATCAAAGTATGCATAAGAAAGAAAAAAAAGGGGGGGGGCGATGATGCTATATTTCACAGATCGTTGAAGAAAATAATCAGAAATCTGAGATACATGGTGGGCGGTGGGCAATTTTAAAGGCAAATTCCTAGCAATGTGTGAGTCAGAGTGGGAGATACAAAGGAGCCTTTGCTGGCAGTGAGCACAAAAGAGAAGAAGGGTCAGTCCCCACTGCAGTGTGACACTCGCCTTCTGAATCGAGGAGTGTTCAAGTGAGGAAAAATGAGGTCTACGGGGTGTTACAAAGGGACTGAGAATGAACGCAGCAGCTGGGCAGCAGCACTGCTTTCATGTGTCGGAAGAAGAAAGTGTATTTTAGACAAGAAAAGAGAAAATATGGAGTGCTGAGGAGAGAGATGAGATGGGGAGAAAGAAGTCCTCTTGGATTATCAATCATACCATTTCACAAATAAGAATTGATAGGACTCACTTCATTTCATGCTGTCCAGAAATACCTGAACAACAAATGAGTGAGAATGTATCTCCGTGGTCTAAAAATATAGTCGAGGCAAGGTCAGGGAGAAAGTTGGGATCTTTTGTTGAGGTATCTGATGCAACTGGGTAGGAAAAAAAAACAAGACAGATAAACTTCCACACACAAAAGCCCTTTTCACGCTGCAGAATCCCTCCGTTTAATCTAACTATCAGTTGGTCTGGTAAAAGGCAAAATGCTTCTTGCTACAAACTCAGCCTTGTGAATACCACAGATAAGCCAAAGAGACTGAAATGTCATACCTGGGCTCTATCACTAAGAAAAAGCAGTGCTATCCAATTAGCTGATGTAGCCTCCAAAATTCTTTAAGTATAAATATTTATATACCTTTATTACTCATCATAATTAACAAACAATATAAAACACTTTGCTATAACATTTACTAGTCTTTAATAGTTAAAACAAGAAGAAGCGCGATTAAATACAAGGTTCTCTCCATTTATTACCAATTCTAAACCTTTAAATCCTTTTCCTGAATGGCATTGAAACTTACTTAGCCATAGTAACTTTTGTTTCTTCAGGTTTCTATTTATTATGTCTGGAAAATAACTGAAATCCAGAAAACAGAAAGCTTAGCAAACTACAGATGTTAAGTACTTAGGATAATCCATTTTTAAAAAGAATAAATACCTTATTCTTCTCTTTGGTGTGTTCAGAGGCCAGAAGGGCAGTCAGTCAGTACCAGCCATAAAATTAAAGCAAAATCCTAGCTATGCATCAGATCAAGAGAGAAATCAGATCAACTAAAATATAGATATCAGTCAGAATTATGGAAGGGGATTATCTGATGCAACCGAGAGAACAAAGAGAGACATCAATTTCCACACAAACTTTCTGCTAATTAAAAACTTTCAGGAAGTTACTTTCAGGAAGTTAAAACATTAGTTAAGCTGGCAAAGCAATAAGATTTTGTGCTGACAGATTCGTGTCAATGCTGCCAAGCATGCAGACCAGTCGAGGGTTTTTCAAAGGCAAAGACATTCTCTTTGATGTTCACATGCCCTTTTGTACAACCTGCAGTGTCAACACTTTGCTATGATGGATTGTAAGGCTGGTGAGCAAGGAGGAACTGCTTTCTGCCACGTGTTGTACATATGGCATTAGCAGACTTCTTGGTGCAGCATTCCTTGTCTGCTGCTGCCAGACATCGTTTTTCTTTCCTTCACATTCATTTTTAAGGCAAGGATTCAGTTTGGTACAGCTGCCTTCCACTCCTACTGTTTCTACTGTTTGAATTTCCCTACAGCAGCCCTAATTAAAAAAAAAAAAGTTAATAAATTTTTTCAAAATTACTTTTCATTGATTGCTAGAATATTACTGTATTCACCCATTCTGTCTCTTTTTAGTTCTCCTTATCTTGCATTGCAGTCCATTTAACCAACTTATCCTTTAAGAAGAAGCTTACAATATTTGAGTAGTTACTCTTGGTATCAGGATTATACATACGTGAGGACAACAGTACACAAAATTAAGTAAACTGCATTGTAAGCAAATTGGGAAGCGGTGTGATATTTTATAAAACTTCCTGCCTTCTTCCAATTTCAATAAAGAATTATTACTTTATCAATATTACCATTTATGTCAAGTCTTCTGGGAGAAGTTGTTATAAAAGTTATAAAATACTTGTATTGTCTGTCCTAAAAAAACTCCATTTCCTTGTTTAAAATAAATAAGCATGCATCTATATACGTAACCCAGTACAATTTTTAGTGCTCTCCTACATTACAAAAGCAGAAAGAATACTTTCTAAAAGCATAGATAGAACTTTCTTTTTATGTATTTTTCAGCATTCGAAGATTTTCTTTTTCTGTAATGTTTTCCAAATAGGGAACTCCAAGAGATCAGTCCAAAGTGGATTCTCACTGTTGGGCTTTTGTCAAATCTGAAGTTCTCCAAGAACCATCTGGCACAGGGAGGAGTCATATCTACTTATGTACCATGTATGAACATACAGAAATAAGGCAGGTTGGCCTGGCTTCATGGCTGCGTTTGTTCGTTTATACAAAAATACTCCAGTTTAAATGTCCTTAACTTGTCTTGCTCTGGTTTGATACCACATCAAGCACTCTGAGTCACTTCCCCCCATCAGTGTCTTCTAAAATCCACCATCTTTTTTTTTTTTTTTTCTTGCAATAGAATAATATTTACTAACTAATCACACACAATAGCAACTTGGCATTGTGGCTTTATGGCTCAATTTTGAAGATGAACTGATCGACTAATTTGAAGTTAATCTTGGAAGGTATTTTCCACGTTTTCCACTTTACAGCAACAGTACAGACTCGACACAGTGAATTTAATGCTACTTATAATAAGCACACTCATCCTACTCGTTGCCAGGGGCTCTGAAAGTCAGTCAGCACTGCAAGCCAGATACATGTGAAGCAGCGAGGCAGGTAGGGAAGCCATTTGCCCCTGTTCAAAAATCAAGTCAATTTCTGGCCAAGCCAGCTTCTTTTTTTATCCTTTTACTTTGCTCTGCATCCTGTTCCTCTGCAAATAGAGTTTAACACTGAAACTAATGGAGGAACATGCCAATAAATTCCTAATGTTTCTCTCTCTTCACATCCTGTTCACCAGGGGTTGCTTTATTGCTAAAATTAGTGATTCAAAGCCAGATGAGATCAGCCAGAAGTACTATCTGTTTAAAATACTTAGTGCTTGAACTACTAGGAAGAAGTTAAAATACTTCCTTTTTACTGGCTGCCCCTTCTAAAACTGCATAGAACAGCTGTATGGCAGACCAATGCCTAAGCCACATAGCAGGCTTAGGTACCAAATATCCTCATACTTTGTCAGTAGATTGTTGTGTCTGAAGCCCAAAGAAGCAGTCGTGGTGAGCAGACAGCTTGCCTATTACAGCCATATGCCACTCCACCAAAGTTTGTGGATATTACACTGCCGTATCTCCAAGGTCACTGGAACTGGAATTACAGACTGCCCCACTGCACATGGGCCAGCCAAACCTGTGAGCAGCAGCAGTACCGCATGGCCCAGTCCCAAAGAGCCTTTCAAGCACTGCTGACTCATGATGGCACTAAGAAACAGCTCAGCCTTCGCACATCTTTTATCTGCAACTTTGAATGATATATTGCTTCTACTTTTACATTCTTTCAGGTCAAGAAAGGGTGAAATAGAACTGGAGGCCGTACTAAGCTATCTCCAGGCACAAACAGTATGCTGTGATCTCCCATGGCTGCCAAAATGTGTGTGTGGAATTTATGAAATTCGTTTTGATCTTCAGACCATAATTGTGTAGTGGACTTACTAAACAGTCAACAGAGGGAACACAACTGAATAGAAGGGCTTTAAAACTTGGTCTCCTCTTTTGAATGCCTTCTGTTCTTCTAAAATAGACAAGTAAATGGGCTAAATTAGAGTCCTTTAATTAGTGACAATAGCCCTATTCTGATATCCAGGTCCAATTTAATCTCAGATGCACTGAAGATTGCTCTTTGTGTAAGTTGGTATTTTTACCAATACAAAGCTCGGTAATTATGTCAACGTTTTGCTACCACATGCTGCCAGCACTTCGGGATTATACCCAGAACTCACAAGATGACATTAGAAGTGTTCTGCACCTGAGGATGCATCAGCCCCACATACTGCCTACACGGAGTGAGGATGAGCGTATATATTCAGGGCCAACAACTCCATCAACTGCTACACAAATGGGACACCATTTATGAGGGAATCAGCTTCTTTCAACAGTGGCTCACAGGATCTCAGCTTCATGCTGCAAAGCAACAGAAATGACAAACAGTTCAGACAATTGAACACTGGAACTGAATGTTAGTTGAGATAACCTATACAGACCATTTTGTTTCTTAGAATTCCCTTAAAAAAATAGCTGTAAATACAATTAATGCTTTCACAGTTCCTTGCCTTGGAAGAAGCACTCAATGGAGTATCTCAATTTCCATCACGGCTCCAAGAGCTATTTAATCACCCATGCCAGTAAGTTAGCAGAACCCACCTGGCCTTTTGGGAGTAGATCCCTATCTGACAAGCTGCTACAACTCACCCCCAAGTTGCCCACTTTATTTCTTGCACTACTTCTGAGCCAGTTCAAGCAACACCTTCAGAGAAGGGTTCTGTACAATTTATCATTTATCATGACATACCCTAAGCGTCACCACTGCCAGTCAAGACTGAATACAGTGTATGCAGAAAAAATTTTCACTGAAAATCCTTCTTGTTAAGCTCTTCACAGGCAAGAAGTATTTATTCCTGCGGAAGTCAATTAAATGTGTATTGCTGCATTGGGCTTCAAACACATCTATTTATGTTCATTTCAAACTGATTGTATGTTTATCAAAAGCCGTGAAGTAATGACAGAATGATTTGCTTTTAAACAACTCCATTATCACTGACTGTGGGGCACTTACTCTGGAAAACCATCTTTGCACTGATTCCTATCATGTCTTTCTTTCTAGCCCCTTCCCCTCAGCTTGCAGAATTTTAACTCATTTAATAACGTGTCTTTGAACTGAAGTCAGGAAGAGGCCAGTTTAAGGCAGCCTTACCGCGTTGCTACACACACGCTTTGGCTGAATGCACTGCACTGCCACGTTTATTTAAGAGAGCATTTCACTGGGACTGAACTTGTTGTACCAGACAGAAATTCTGTGGCACCTCAGGATGTATGCTATATTTTCTGACTGCCACCTTCTGAGTGCAGACCATTATCATCGTTACGTTTGGCTCAGAGTACCTTTACAATTTTTATCGTGAAATTATGTGTTTTAAAAAATGACAACCACACACAACCTTTTTGTTCACAGAGATGTTTATTTTTGTCTTCAATGTTCGTAGGGAATACGATTTCACTACAAAAGTGTCTCAGAGAAACTCCATTCAAAATCTAGGCTTAAGAATGAAGGGAAAATATACTTTCAGCTGTACCAGTCCTGAGCAAAGATTAAAAAAAAGAAAAAATCCTCTAGAGATAGGAAGCAGCACCAATAATACCAGAGGGCCTCTTACTGACGTCTGCTCATGCCTTCTTTCCTGCTTGAGAATTGGCTAAAACTTAGGTGGGAAGAATTACTTTGTTAGAATGTAGACCTAAGATTCACAGTCCCAATATCTCACCAAATGCATTCTTTCACAGTCGGAGTTCAGGGCCTCAGTTTACTTTCCATTAAGTAGTCAGGACTGCTCACAGCAAGACTGTTGCCCCCATGGTGTAAAATTTTCTCTTACTTAAATCGGTAAGTAAATATTTATTTAATATACTTACTTTAATAAATATTTATTTCCTAATCAATATCAAGTTCCTGAAATGTTACACTGTTCTTAGAAGTATACTATTCATATGCAGTTATAAAACTTCTGATAACATCAGGTCTCAAAATAATTCAAGTGGCTTACATTCTGTCTCTTGTTCTTTCAGTGAAAGGATTTCAAACCATTGGTAACACTTGGTACTTAGTTCTTGGTTTATCCAGGACATTCAGATTCAATCTGACAACGTAAATACTTCTAAGAGTCAGAACAGAAAAGGCACTTACTCATTTTGGGGAAGACACCTGGCAGGTAAGATTTTTATTTTCAAAACAACAAGCCCTTTTTCTGACAATAAAACCCTTAAAAACTATATCAGATAAACATAAATCCTATGAATAAATCCAACTTATGTACCCCTTTCCCAAGAAAGGCAGTACTACTCTTGATTGGGAAATTGAGAAGTGTGAAAGCATGCAGAAGTACTCAGGTTTGCTTCACTTCTGTGATATTCCAAGCAGGCTATCACAGCTGACTACAAGGAAAAAAAAAATCTCTACCAAAGAACATATGTTTTACGAATTGAAAGCCTCTGAAATTTCTGGACTGTTTCTTATTAGGTATTTGTATGAGCAATAAAACATAAGATTCTAGCTTTATAACCAGGAACATCACCTTCATTACAACCAACAACTTGTAACTCCATCCAGAGGAGTAAATCTCCTAACAAACTTTGTACCAATTGAATCATAGCCTCTTTGATGCTCTGTATAAGGCACTTAATACATTTTAAGAGCATCTGACAGTGTTGTTGGTAGTTCTGATCTGTCTGTGAGGGTGCCCTATTAACACATCAAGATTAACTGGCTAAAGTGTAGATTAATCACTGAAAACAGCCATATGAAGTACCAGCCACAGAACTCTTTTCAGGAGCCACATCCATTCTAGTCTGGATCCTTACTACCTTTCCAACACAAAGTTATCCCTTTTCTAGTAGCCCAGGAATCAAACCCTCTAAAACTATGCAGTATCTAAATGTAGAATAGGAAGCTATTTTGTTACCTTTAACCAGAACAACTGCCCTTTCAGTACATGATCTGTACCCAAGAGAGAAATGATCATGAAATTCACAAAAATCTGCATCTGTCTTTTGGCTGAAAGTCACTGAACCAACAGGTATCAAGAGCTATACAGAGAACACACAAAGTGTGAGATACTCCCTACCTCCAACACCGTACACAGAAGAAAATGCTGTACTCAAGAAGTCATTATGTAGAAGCTTTTCTAGGTATTGTTCTGAACTTTTTTTTTCTTTTCATTTTTCCTATTACTCTCAGTCTTTCTGTTAGAAATTGTTTACATTTTAGAAACTGATGCTGCCTACTCAATTTCTGTAGGAAATGTAGTCCTCAGTGTCTGCGCATGCTCCTCCAGGCATCTCTATCTCCAGCCAGCACCAAGACTATTTTCCTGAACCTTGTGAAAAACCCTTCAGATCTAGTTACCTACCAGCGTTACACCTCCACCAGTGGGAAAGCATTTAGCTTATTCTTCTGCATTTGGAAGCCCCACAATAGAATCAGACCCTTTGCAGAAATATAGGTGTGAAGACCAGTAATTGGCATCCCAGAAAGCCAGCTACCTCCACCAGAATGCTTGAATGGTATAGCATTCGTCTAAGTTTGTTCAGCAAGAATATCTCCAGTAAGTCAATTATGTAGAAACGTGGATGACTGACAATACTGATAGATGATCTCCAAGCTCCGCATAGCACTGCTAGTCTTACAGAAACCAAGATACAGCTGAAGAACCGTGAATAGCAGTCACATTTCCCATTTAGAAAAGTCAGCATATTAAATTATTTCAAAATCACTGCATCCAGTTATCCTTTAGGTGTACCTCAATGAAAATAAAGACAGAAGGAATCAGAATTCTGCATTCCCTTCAGAGGTGAGACTGATGAGACTCAACAAACACATGTAATCTTAAGAGATTTTCCTTGGTTAGATTAATTCACAGCTGAAGGCTGTTACAGTGAGAGATGATCAGTCAGATGGCAATTATTTATTTATTTATTTATTTTTTGCTTAGAGATCTGTGCCATCAAGAACTGGGCTTCACAGTGAAGCATTCTGATTTATTCTCTGCAAAGAAGCATCAGCTTGACATAGATTATTTCATGCTCAGGGATGGTAGTTGTGTACTGAATGCATATCAGTTACAAATTAGATCCCTGTAGTCCCAAAGTGGATGTTCAGAAAGTAGAATCTTGGCCTGACCACTGATTTGGCTTAACTAACTGATGTTTTAGTGACCAACCAAGCGTTCGTAACTACCTTTGAACCAGAAGAATTTGCAGCTTGTAGACTCTAGTGAATTTGAGAAGGGAGCAGAGAGCCAGATTCCATCAGTGCTGTTTACATACATTCTGCTCAAGTACACTTTTGCTTCTTCACACAAGGAACATTAAGAGCATGCAGTTAGCAGGTTATGCAAAAATAGATCAGCGTGCTCTTTTCCTTAGTCATCTACTCAGTATGTCCACTGCAAATTAGAGCTCAATTGGTCTCAAGCAACAATGAAGATTTTAAGTTTAAGGGAGCTTGTTTGCTTTGCAAGCACTTTGACTACCATCAGTATTTATAACCAAAGAATGGTGTCATTAAAGATGTAACTTTTCCACCTGGGACAGATCCTGAAAACATATTCCTGGAGGATTTCTTGCTTGGAAATTCCTATCTCCATCAAGATACACCATACTCTCATCCAAAAACAAACAAACAAACAGGATCTTGGAAACATTCTTTAAATTTTTGTTATCAGAAAAGTGTCATTTCTGGTGGTCATTTTCTTTTCAAATGTATGGGAAAAAGAAGTGTTTAGGTTAGATTATCATTTTGTCTTTTACAGACACAAAATGACAGAGCAATCAATCGTGACTGCACTCACCAATACTAATTTGAGCTATGGAGCTTTTGATGTTCATCTTTCATATTTAATTCCTTAAAAGTAAAGCTAAAACTTCTTGTGCACATTAAACTAATTGCTCTGAACAATTCCCTGTGTCAGTGGACAGAACAAGATATTTTGGATGACATTCATTTATTTCCCATAATAAAAGGGGCAAGATTAGGATGAAAATCAACTTCTGAGGGATTAAGTATTATACAAGGGAGGTATTTTTCACCTATCTGGTCAAACAGCAACTGTATACAGCTCCTGCATAATTAAGACTCTAGGATGTGCAGCTAATTTATTTTGTTGGATGCATTTTCTTTCACTGTTTGAAACCAACAGCGAAGAGGGGTATACATGGAGTCCAGGCTTTGTACACAGACATAACACAATCTTCCTGCACAAAGTCTAAGGCAAGTCACTTTCTGTTGGACACTACCATTTACTAGCAAGGGTACAGCCATTCTTTGCTGTTGTACCATTTACTCCATTCATATCCATCTACACAGGAAGTTAGAATAATTTCTGTGAAGTACTGATATGTGACTTGTGAAGTACATTTTTATTTTAATAGTTAAATCCTGTAAATTCTTACTAAAGCATGAATATGTATATATATATATATATATATATATAATTTTTTTGACACCAAACTAAGCTGAGTATCTGTCTCAGAAAAATCTCTTAAATCTGCATCTCCTGGTTAGAATTTTGGCAGGAAGAAAGAAAACCAACAAAGTTATCCTCAGTTTGACTAATGTTATGGTACAGCTTTTGCCCATTTATGAGGTTATACTCCTTCAAGCTAACACTGCTCTGTCATAAGCTGGGGGCATAATTCAGTTAAGAAAAACCTTCAATTTCCAGCACACCCAAATCTCAACACTAAAATACAAGAATGCATTTGCAAAATATGCTTGAGTGGTCCACCACCAAAAACAGCATTCACTTTCTATCTTATCTATCTTATTCCTGAGTTAGCACAGGACAAACTTACAAGTATAGTGCTTGCTGCTGCTGGAGAAGAAACTCTTAAGTCACACTTCCTTTTCCACATGGTTTCTGATACTTGAAGGGAAGCATACCCAGACTCCCTAATGGCAGCAGAGTCAACTAAAGGCATGTGACAGAGAGAAAGATGCAGATATGGTTAAAGAATGCTGGATGTGCATAGAAGTACACAATAGACAGTTCCATGCCAAATTCCTCCTGTATAACACAGCAATGGTCAATCAGCATGTGGAAAACCATCGTGCTTTTGAGACAGGAGAGAGAAAAACCGAAGAACCTAAGATGCAGAGCCATACACATATCTAGTCTGGAAGACTTGCCTGACCACTGTAAAGAACTTGTGGGAACAGATTATAAAAAGTATTCTGTCTGTATGGCTACTGAAGAATATCCTATCCATCATCTTTCAAAAAGTGCACAGATTATACAGCCCAAACATTTTTTGAGATTTTACAATCTGCCACAAAACAGGAAATATCTAGAGAAGCTTTAAATAGTTTAAAACTTCAATTTAAAACTTCAGCCTTAATTTAGAGACCTAATACTGAGAATCTTTGAGAGGTGAAGGGTTCTCTTTGTTTGGTTTTGTTTTAACTGCTGTTAGAATCAAGACTTTATACAGCACACTTGAACCTGCCACTAAGCAGAACAAGTTTTGTTTCTTTCCAAGATGCAAACGTAACTTCAGAAGAAATTAGAAGATGTATTAACAGTATATCTTTTCCTTACACCACCTACAGTTAGCTGTAAAGTTAGGAAGATAAAGGACCAAGCTATTACACACTTTATCAGTGTATTAACCTATAGGCCATTTTCCCCCATTGCCTTCCCCTTTTCCTTTCTGAAGCCAGACAATCAACACGTAAAGGAACTCATTTACATGGAACGTTATCACGCTTGCCTTTGTTGCATCATCCCCTCATAAGCAACCCAGAATGTATGGCTGTTGAAGACTGGTGCATATACAGAGTTTTACAAACAACAATTCTTATGGAGAGAACAGTCACAGAGTAAAATAGCTAATCAAAATACATTACAACATTAAATTTTCACTTTTTATAAATGGCGTAAAGATGCTTTTAAATATATTTACACTTAGGAAAACATCTTAGGATTACTACAAGTCAAAATTACTCAGGAATTATGAAAGTGAAGTTCATTTAAATAAGAACATTATGAACAAATTGCCATATTCTACTTAGAATTTTGTCTACTCTGCTGTCAGTATTGTCACATCCCTTTAATCACAAACAGACAAAAATTATCTTAAGATTGTTCAATGCCTAAACAGGCATCACTGCAACATAAACACTGCCTATGCAGTATTTCAGTTAGAACCACCACAGCTCAAATTTTAGATCCTAACTGTCCTGCCTTTCATCTGTTATATCTGTAGTCAGAAACTGCATTTCTACATCTTATTCCATAAAGAACAGAGATTTCCATAAGACTTTTCTGCATTCTTTTTGACTGTAGCTATACTTGTACCATATTCATGAGATTATTCTCTAGAGACAGTTGAAACGTAGTGAAGACCCCTCCATCCTCCCTTCCTTCCAAACCAAATGGCTACTTATTTCTGAAGATACAAAGAGACCTCTTGTTGGTAGTGCTGGGTGGTTTATTCACATAATGTTAAATGAAAATAAATATCCCATTTAGTGAACTACTGGTAATAGATTATTATTTGTTTGCAAGGAATACTGAAATGTGTTAGCATTCATTACACCTTAAACTAGAAACACATTTCATGAAACATCTTGCTATATGATTCTGCCATTAAACTGCTTACTTTAAACAGTTTCAGCTCTCTTGTAATCCATTACACCAGTATATTCTGCAAATAGTCCCACCTAAAAATAAAACATAAAAAAATAAATTTGAGAAGCATGTATTTTTTTTTTTCTAAAAACTAGTATATGTTATTCAGAACAACAGCCCAGCCCCAAAAACATTTAAGAACCTTGAAATACTTTTTTTTTCTTTTTTTCTTTTTTTTTTTTCTTTTTTCTTTTTCTTTTTTTACAGATACTAAGATTTGGCCAAGTAATTGCAATGAACAGACATCCTATTTAGTAAGATAAAGCAGAATACATAATAAACAGGTCAGTAGTTATCTACCTGAAATAGCCTATAATTAACATTTGATGTCTAAAAAGTTTAAACAGCAACACCAAGGAATGAGGTATGTATGTTCTCAGATATCACATCAGACTTTCATTTTATGCAACTAACTGTATTTCACAACTAGCATCTTACAAAATAGAACAGTACTATTGTGCCTGTAGAAGTACTGCATTAAAAACAGAAAAATACATTACTACAAGAAACCACCAAACATCACAATTGTCAGGGGCTACAAAAATCCATTCTTTTAGCTGTTATGAAGATGTACCACATGTTGGGAATAATTTAGGATTCACTACCAAAAAGGTCCATTCAACTTTTACATGGGCTTAAACTTATATATTTTGAATGTAAAAAAAAAAAAAAAGAAGAAGAAGAATCACAGGAGTGTAAGAGGACTCTCTCACTGAAAGGAGCTAAATGGACTTTTGTACTCAACCTGAATCTATAATTTAAATCTATACATGGATTGGATGTGTGTATACCAAAACACTTATTGGCTGTAAACAAAAATGCAAAAATCTGTATTCACAAAAATATTTTATTGGTAATTTTACATAATACCAGATGGGACTGTAAATAGTTCTGCTCTGTATCAGTATATTGCTAAGTGCATAAAATAATGAGTTTATGCCATAAAGTAGGATACTGTGGGGCTTTTATACATCATTTATGACATAATATTTTCTAATAGGCCAAATAAAAATAAGTTGATCTAAAATTAAAAAAAAATAGTAATAGTATTGTTACTTCCTTATTCTTGTGCAACATCTGGTATTTCTGTAATGAAACGGGAACTGGTTATATAACGCTGGGTAAATCTGGGGCAAGGGAAGAGCACTATGCAGAAACAAAAACTGTACTTCAGTTACTTTTAAAGCTTTACCAAACTTTTGTATTTCCAAATGTCAGTTTTGCCAAATGCTGTCATCTAAGGTTCAACGTAGGATAGCAGTGTATAGTGACAGTGACTCCTCCTGAACTGTAGAGTTAACCAATCGATATTTAGAATGTATTCACTTTTTTTTGTGTGTGTGTATTTGCTTGTAAACATTTCAATAAGTGTTTTAAGTGTGAAAAAAATATTGGTAAAACCATTAACATAATTCATTAACAGTAATCTAGTAAAATGTGTCAAACATTGGCAAAAATTCATACAAATGTTTTATTTAATAACATTTTCCTATTTAACCACACCAAGTACCAGCAGGTGTTTTTAAGATAATTATTATGAAAATTCTGTTGCAGCAATAGTTGATTAAGTTGATCTTTGACTTGCATACATATAACTATGTTTCACAATTCTCAGATAATACATATTTAGGCAGCTTGAACTATGTTATAAAAATTTAAATTCAGTACATGCCAATAGTAGAGACTCCCAAGAGTTGTTAGAATTCACTAAACTAAAAGTGAAAATGGACTTACCAGTAACACTGTGTATGAACATTCAGACCACATTTTCATGGCACCTCTACACACAAAGATTAAACAGTTGGTCTGAAAACGCTTCGTAAGCATTTTCAGATTGCATTTAAATTATTTCTACCACTGCGCTTTTTTTCTTCTTCTTTCTAAACTGCATAAATTATCTTTCAGTAAACATACCAATTGTGCATGGATAATCTGTCATGAAAATGTGGTAACAGGTGGCAGAAGTTATGTATTTGCATGTTTTAAAGAGAAGAGACTAAAGAAACCGGAGGAAATAAACTTTAATGAGATTCCCCATTCAGCGAGGACGCTTCTCCTCTGGGTGAAGATGACCTGGACATTCCCCTCTCTGTGTTATCAGAGCTAGAGCCACTCTGACTGTGTTGATCTGCAGAAGCAGCACTGGAAGCAGGTGGTGACTTAGTTTTCTCCTTAAAGTCTGTAATTATGACCGTCAGATCTCCAACGGTAACTTCCAAATGCTGAGCACTACTTCGATCCACATTTTTCAATCGTGGCCTAAATAAAGCATAATGAATCATATTAGAAACACACACACCATCTCATTATCATGTCTTTCTCTCTCTTACTAGGAGCTCTGGAGAACATGCAAGTAACATCTGCATAATACTGCTTTGTGGAACATGTAATAAGATGACAATGTAGCACAAGTACTTATAGTAGAGTATTTCCCATTAGTTTAAGTTTAAAATAGGTGACAATAACACCTTTTCCACCTTCCACTAAGATTATATGAAAATTTATCATGTGAATATTTTTACTGCGTTGCAGTACAAACCTTCATGTGTGCAACTCATCTGTTTTTATTTATTATTTAATTATGGTTTTCATTTCTGTGGCTAGAAGTTATAAATTTGAGCCAGGGAAGGATGTGTCTCTGCAGCCTTAAGCAACCATTCTAGGTAGGAAATGGTGTTCAATTATGAGGATGTTGGTGTCCGAAAAGCTCACCTGTGCCTTCTGAATTCAACAATACAATTTTAGCTACAAATTCCCCATAAAAGTGCAGCAGTTGTATGTCATAGAAAAAAAACTCACTAAGACTGCTAGTGCAGTATTTATACTGCCCTTCACAGAATAATTCTGGCATCCCTAACACATGCTGTGATTTAAGATAAGCAAAGAGCTCCGTAATCATACAGCACAGATAAATTAAGTCTCTTTGTCTATTCTTTCATTTGTTTGACTTTCACAACGTGAAGAATCATAAAAGGACACTGACTGATATTCTGCGTCACATTTTTGCTCGTGATGAGCATAAAGGACTTTAAATTCACAATTTTCCTTTGACTACCATGGCAAATTGTCATGAGACAGGTGAATTTATACCAGCAATTTTGAAGAGCATAGCTTTATGCACTTAACTGACTCCACAGCTTTCACCAGCCTAAGCTGCAATAAAATAAATTCATATGACATCATATGTTAGCAGGTGTGCTAACAGCAAAGTCCTAACCTTTACCCTATCATCTGACTTTGTTTGAAGTAGAATTGGTTCCCAGCCACTTCAGCTGAAACACCTCCTGCTTCTCCTCTGCTAGAATAGAACAAGGATTTGACATCTTGTTCCCTTGGGGCTGAAGTAGTGTGGCTGAAAAATCTAAAAGAACTGAAAAGCTGCTGCTCTGTAGCACGGGAACAGAGAGAAAAGTTCAGCATTATCAACCTACATAAGTGGTATGCCTGAAGCTTATTAATCATATTCAGTGTGCATTCAGATTTTACGATTCTTTCCAGCAATAATATACAAATTTTCAGGCAATGAGAAAAGGATATCCTCTTCCCAAAAGGATATTGAAGGAATCTGCTTAAACTAACTAAGCATTTGTACCCAGTGAATCAAATCTGTGAAAAATTGTTTGAAGTGCTTAAGTATTTTTTCCAATAGCCATTCTTAATGCAAATCTCAATACCAGTATTTCATCCAAGATTTTTTAGTTATGTTTTAGTTATATTTTTAAGTGTTTTCTCTTTTACCCTGCCTCCCTTTTGCATTTTTAATGTGCTACTGCAATCCAATAATGATTATTTCCATTTATAATATTTAATTAGCTTCATAAATACTTACTATTTTAGCTTTAGGTACTTCCTAACTGAAGTGCTTCAATTGCATTTGGTAAGACAGATAGTACATCTGAGTGTTAGAGAAAAATGTAAATGCATTCTTCCTGCTGGAACATCTCAGTCTCCTTAATCCTAACCGTAACTATTTTAAAGACTGTTCTCTCCTGACTCAAAATCTCTCCCTGCTTCTGATCCCGATGATCCTATTTCAGGCACAAGAGAAGCATCTGCTACTTCTCTACATAACTAATCCCAAAGGATCTTCCTCGCTGGACTATTCTGGAATGCTTCCAAAAAAAATCAATAGTTCCTCCCACTTTTGATTAGACTACATGTCTTGTATACTGCTGAGCTTTCTGGCACCACATTTCTGCTGCAATAATGTTATGCTTAGGCTGTGATGGTTTGGAGGCTGGAGCCTTTGTTTCGCATTTTGGAGCTTTCTTCTGGTCAAGAACGAGGCTTTTACAATGGCTTGCTTGTACTGTAACGTGTCATCATTTCCATTCCAAGAGTCCAGGACTTTCATTCAGCATCCCAAATGTAGCACAGGGATTTTTATCACTAGGTAATATACACATCTTACACTGTCACATTAATTTCTACCCCAGTTCAGCCTTTCAAAATCTCTTTGTAACTATGTCACCTTCCCACTCTCTTGCAGTGTGGTATGGTCTTTCCCCCCATCCCTATTCCCCGTCTCCTTTTACCCCCATTTCTTCTCCACTCTTCCTGCCTCCCCCAGCAATATTCTGCATGATAATTAGTCCCTCCAGTTCTCTCTTTTCCTGAGCCTAGCAATCATATTTTGCGTATCTACAATTTTATGTGGTGTGAAAAACACAGTTGAATCCCTTAACAAAAATATCCAACTCTTTCTAAATTCAGCCGGTCTCCATCTTCTGGTTAAAATAACAAACTGCAACTTCTCATTGTGCATAATAGGCATCCTACAACAATGGAACTTCAAATATTTAGCATTATTGTTCAAAGAGTATGCCACAGGACTCACAAAGCAGTAAAATCACAGAACATTTTTTTTTATTCCATTTTTCTTTTCTAATTATGTTTTACCAATACAGGAAAAGTTGCTGAAGTTTTTACCTGGTTTTCTTATGACTGTTCTTTTTGCTAGTTGTTTCCTTTTCACTTTTTTCCTTTTCTACTTTGTCTTTTTTCTCTTTCTTTGACTGTGTAGGGGGCACGAATTGCTGAGGAACCTGCTGTGCAACCAGCTGAGAGACGGGTCGAGGTTTCCTGTGTGCACATATATATACAATGTATGTATATACATAAAGCTTAGGCTTTACAATAACAGTCTAAAACTTTCTATATGACAGTTAGTAACGTTAACACTCAATTCAAAGAAATAAAACACCACCACCATCAAAATAATATACATATAGCTGAGAGTACTTCGTTAAAATAGCATATCAAAATTAAATCCACTGTGATCTTTTGATTCACTTGCATTATCAATAAATATGACAGTTGAGGTTCGCTGTGTTTTGTTTTTGTTTTTTAAGGTTTTGGAGACAAGAATTTACAATGTGTTCTCTTCTCCTAAGTGCAATATCCAGACTTGCATGGAATGACCTCCAAACCACAAAGCCTTCCGCAGGAATACTTCATCACCCACTGCCAGCCCCCTCAAATGAAGAGGGAGTATGTTTTAAATGTACTGCAGTACTGAAGCACACAATCCGTATCTTAAAAAGGAAAAAGATGACCTTTCAGGTATCACAGCTAAACCCACTGTTGGCCTTACAGAGTAGAGCTCCAGTGTTTTAACTCAAATTCCCTGAAGGCAATGACAAATCCTGTTGTGTATTTTTTATCAAGTTCTTCACAGAAAAAAAAAAAAAAAAGAAAAATGTACTGCAGTACTAATAGAATATAGCTGTCAGAACACATATACTCTAAAAGCTGGCATTGGAAGCATCTGACCACATTCCATCAGGACACACAACACAGGTTCCTTCAACATGAAAATTCTAACCTGAAATGAAACATTCTAGTTCTTAGAATTCAACTAAATACCCACTCGTGAACTAAGTCCACACTAACTCACAGAGAGAAAAAGATGAGCAATGGATTACTTAATAACAAAAACCCAGCTTATATCAGCCAGCCAACGTAAGAGAGTATGCTTTTCAGGTGGGTACAGGTGAGTACTGTAAGCGGTTCCTTGAAAACCACCCACTGTATTGAGACCAAAACCAGTGAAACGACTCAATGGGCTGTCACAAGTGAGCACACAGGATATTTTCATGAAAATTTGCCTCAGAACTGTTTTAACTTCTGTCACAGTAATTCATAAGAAAATAGGAAGAACAGAGGTGGAGTTGATGCACAAACTTATCATTTCAGGTGGAAAACACTTGTGATACAGAAACAAAATTATCATCTCTCTTGATTGAAAGATTGCTCCAGGAGATAGATAAGCGAATCACTACTTCTCGTGATGGCCAGTTGACAATCACATCAATACTGCAAGATCCTTCACCAATACACCAAGATCCTTCAATTACCTGATGGAATAATGTGACATGTTACCAAAGTTAGACAGTAGTGAATTCCCTGATGCGGATTTGTTGCCCTGAGTTGTGAACAACACCATAATCAGAGAAACTTCATAAAGAGCAGGAATGAGAAAAAAAAAATCTATTCTACAAGTTCTCAATCTGGAATAATTTGAATTCTAGAGGGCAAATTACAAGGGCTGCTCTGAAAGTAACCCCTCCTTTTTTATTATGTTGGCTTACAACATCAGAGGCGGATGTTGGTGGTATGGCAGTAGAGGTGGAATCTTCCCACCAATATTCTGTTACATGTTGTTGCCGTGTGACAGATGGCAGCAGATGGGCAGTCTACCAGAATGGAGTCTGACATGAAAGTGTGGATGAAGCAGAGGTATGTCACTGAATTCCTCCACATGGAAAAAATGGCATGATGAAATTCACTGACTTCCGGAATGTTTATGGAGACCAACCAGTGGATGTGAGCGCAGCGAGGTGGTGGGTGGTGCATTTCAGCAGTGGCAACAGTGATGTGAAAGACAAGCCACGTTCCGGATAGCCATGCAGATTTTTATGAGCACAGTATGCAGACTCATGCTCATCATGGCAAAAACACAAAGCTAACAGTGGTGACTATGTTGAAAAACAGCGTTTTGTAGCTGAGAATTTGCTCTACCAAGTAGTGTTATTGTGCACTTTGTATCTGTTGCACTTTCCATGGAAATAAATAGAAAGCATTACTTTGAGAGCAACCTACATAAAATATTTCTGTTAAGAGTACAGTTGGGAAAGTCAGCATAGAAGTTCGTTTATCTAGTGCCTAGTACCATTAAACAATACAGAGAGAAAAAAATTAAGAAGATCTTTGCCACAAGGAACAGAAGTCAACCAAGACAAAAATTCATAATAAAAAAAAAATAAAACAACTAAGAAAAAGAACAAATTCACATCTCTCAACAGTGATTTAGTCTTTCAAGGCTCCTTCCCTTCCCCCTCCTTAGGTACTCAAAGAGAGGCCACTGAACTGCAGCTGAGCACAGCAAGGCATGCAGGCTTCAGAAAGTAACCTCGCTGCTCATGGAATTTCAAACCAATAGAACTGTTTGTGATTTAGTCGTAGCTGAACCATGTCATTCAAACATGAAAGAACTTACACTGAGAAAGGGTTTCTTGCAGAGAAGTCAAATATATGAAAATCTATTCCTGTAACAGGAAATTGATTTTGATAATTTGCCAAAATACAACAATTTCAATTACTGGATTTCAAAAACAGTTAAGACTCCTTGTAATAGGCTGCTACAGCTAAGTGCTAAGTCTGCCTTTTAAACTATCAATATATTTATGGTAATTTGCTTTTTCAGCATGTTCAAGAGCACCTGAGCTAACTGGCTTTCATAAAGAAGCTCTATAAACGTATGTATTAAGATTATCACATTTTTGCCTCTCCCTCTGGGAGCAACTTCACAAGTGAACAATCCAAAACAGCAGGCAAAAGCCTTCATAACTACAATACGTCTTGTTTGTTCAGATATATGGTCAGCCCCTCAAAACAGGGCATTTTTATCTAATAATTCACTTTGGTTGTTGTATGTGGAACACTCACCAGAGGCACACACTGTTAGGAAACTGAGAGCTAACAGTCTTTTCCAACTGGGGTGAACTTCATGGTGACTACATTTCATTCTACAGGATTTGATTTTGCTGCTCTTTTAGGTGATACATTTACAGAAGCTACAGAGAATTGTGTCTTTGGAATTTCTGTGCAGAAATGTATCCAACACGGATTCTCCCAAAAGCAGGAAATATTTAACAGCATAAAGGATGGGCTCGTTTCTGCTGATGGCATACTTAAAAGAAAAACAAAGGAGAAAAAAAACCACGCAGCACTTTATACCATAGAGCTCACATGCCTAGAGATGAAAAATGTTCATCCAAAAACATACGCAGCACATCAGACCCACATCGTATCTGCAACTCTTGCCCCAAGTCATTTCCCTTCCCAGGGCGCAACACAATGCCTCGCTGCTCGTAAGTCATCTGGGACGTCTTCCTTAATCTCCCTCACCCGACATCCATCAATAATCTGAGTAAAAAGAATGCTGACCCTTTGGAAATGGCGAGCAACTTGGTCCAAGTACAGCAAAGCAGGGCAGCTTTGAACACTAACTGAAAAATAGCTCTGTACAATATAGTAACTTCTGCAGCAGAGTACAGTAAACTCTCAGTCATCTGGGTTGTACATCAACATGCAGCAGGACAATGCTGGCGTAATGCTGAATTATCTTCGGGTCTGTGCAATATCACCTCAAGCACTCTGTGGAGTTTGGGGTACCACAATATAAGAATTACATAAAACTGTTAGAGAGCATCCAAAGGAGGGCTACAGAGATGGTGAAGGTTCCAAAAGGCAAGATGTATGTGGCCGAGGTCCCTGGGTTTGCTCAGCCCAGAGCAGAGGAGCTGAGGGGAGGCCTGATGGCAGCTGCAGCTCCTCACAGGGAGCGGAGGGTCAGCGCTGAGCTCTGCTCTCTGTGACAGCGACAGGGCCCGAGGGAACGGCATGGAGCTGTGTCAGGGGAGGGGCAGCTGGGGGTTGGGGAAAGGGTCTGCACCAAAAGGTTGTCAGGCCCTGGAGCAGGCTCCCCAGGGCAGTGGGGATGGAACTTAGCTGCTGGAATTTAAGGAGCATTTGGGCAATGCTCTCAGATACAGGGTTTGATTTTTGGATGGTCCTGGGTGGAGCCAGCAGTTGGACTTTATGATCTTTGTAGGTCCCTTCCAACTCAGGTTATTATATGATTCTACAAATTTATTTCAGTCAGAGAACAAGCACACTTGAAAAGTGCTGCTTCTACAGCCATCATTAGTCCATCTCAGAGCATGACTCCAATTCTGAAAGACCGGAGGTGTTTCTCAGCCAAAGTAGCTCTAAGAGTGGACAAATTGCAACTATTTTTCCATGAACCAACCCCATATCTACCTGCGTCTCCAGCAGTTCCCAAGCAGCCTCGAGTGCAGGGCTAGGTGAAGATTCCTCCAAATGGAGGAATCACAACCGCTGCACAACCTGAACAAACAGAGCCCACCAAATTAAACTGCCAAGCTGAACAGCGCAGACATCGACAGTCCTATAGGGCAGCTTTGATTCGGTGTGAGCCACCCTGGACTTGAACTAGTTCACACAGAACTAGTACTCCCTGTGTATTCTCCCAGTGCTCTGAACTTAGAAATTTCCATGTGGAAAGTTAGATGGTATAATTATATCTCACTGTTGAACTCGTATACCTTTCCAACCTGTTGTGGAAAAAGTGCACTAACGTCTATAATATACAGCTTAGAGAGTTCAGGTATTCTGAACAATATATCATACGGGGCATATTCAAATGCATACTCTTTCTCAAAGCTGTATCTCCTATGCTTTGCATATTTTACGACTACAAATGTATTAGAAGTTTTAATTCTCAATATTAACAGAATGGAATTTTGGAAATGCTGCCAACTTCAGCTTTCAATCAAGCTGAAAGATGGCCTTCAACAGATGACCTGGATCCATACTAATATGGTCCTTTCATTCTCTTTCCTCTTCTCAGATCCATCCATCTCCTGGTTCCAAATCAGACAAAAAGCCCTTGCTGGAAGCTTATTTTGTCCCAAGAGACACATTATCTATTTTGTAAAGCAAAAGTGCCATGTGCACAATGTACCTACAGGATTTAGAATACCACACATCAAACCAGATATTTGTCTGCTGTTGCCTGTAACAATTATGGCAATATTCTAGCCCAGTTTTATTTGCCTGACAATACAATTCAGCTTTCAAATTCATCTTACTCCCTGCTTTCCTATAAAGCTATTCACATCTTACCCCATCCTAGATATCAGGAAAGAGTTGCCTGTGAAGTGCTATTCCTACAGCAGGATGTTATGTTGTAGCAGCCCAGTACAGTAGTGGTCGGTGTTTGGTTCATGGACAGATGAGATGTTCATCCCACCACACAGAACAGATAACTGCTATATACCAAGAATCATTTATTCAACAGAAGAGTCTGAGTGTTCAGATTTATCAGTAATATCTACTACCACATTTTTATTCGCAGGTTATGTTTCACTCCAGAGCAAAACAAAGCCTGTGGTTTTTCTTCAAAGCTCTCACCTGTTTTTATGTAGAATTTTGACATGGTATTCCACACTTTCCATAATTTTCACTCTTTGTTCTTCCACTAGAAAAGATCTTTACTTCTTAAAATAAATAAACAAAATTTTAAAAAGACATGTTTCAGAGACTAAAAGAGGTTTTATTTAAAGGTACCCCTAATCCCTAAGCAGTACCATTTATCTGAACTTCTCTTCCCTGCAGGGAGGCTCTGACCTTTTGTTCAAGACAGCAGATTCATCCCTCAAGAAAGAGAGCTTAGAAATATATGGAGCAAGAATCCTCACTGATTTTGCCTAGCCCCTGATCACAGAATCCTGTCCTCAAAAATGAAAAAGCCACATTCTTCTTCAAGTACAAAATATTCTTCACTTTCAGGTGATTCGAGAGGACTGGACAAGGGCTTCCAAGTTGAAGAGAATTTCCAGATGATCTGCCTCTTGGTCACAGCCCCCCTGAAGGCTCTTACCACACAGACTCAAGCCAGGTGTGGGAATACAAGAAAAACGGTTCAGAGCAGCAACTGTGGAGCAAGATAAACAGCACGAGTACCAAGGACACCTCCAAAAGAAGAAAGAACAGCTCATGGCTCTGATTGGATAAGTGCTCGCATGAACGGTTGAAGAGTGGTTGTAGAATGCTCTGCTGACACATAAAGGTGGATGGGAAAGTTGTAGGGGCGGATGGGAAAGCTAGAAAAGAAAAAAAACTTGTGAAGGTATATAAGTGATGTGAGAACTTGTAATAAGGGATTTGGATCGTTCACATCTGAGTCCGTGCATCAGATGCTGCAGCCAGGAATCCAGCATGTCTCTGGGCATCAGCTTCACGCACAGTTCTGCAATCTGCTCTGCCTCACCAGCAAGGCCCGGCAGAACTGGCCTGAAAACCAGTAACCTTAGTCAATTAATGCCCTGAATTTCATTCTCCAGAGTTTTTCAAGAATAAATGATTGCCCAAAGGCCTTACAGGCAGTAAATAATCCACGTAGACAAGTCATCTTCAGGCAAACTTTTGCAAGGCTGATTGGTAACAGAATGGAACCAGCATAGGAAATAAATGTTTTGGCCATTACACACACTACACACACATTCTCTTTATGATATCTTCTTGGAAAAGTCTTGGAGTCTGTTCTAAAAGATGCAGTATAAACACAGGTATGCTGATGCACTATGGATTAAGCCCAGAAAGCTTGCCATAGTTCTGACAAAGGTATCAGGAACTCTAAAAGTCAAGTCAGGGGTTCCCAATGAAATATCTTCAGGTAAAGCATAATGGAAAAAGCTCTGCCAGCTTCTAGGAAAAAATACCTAAAATTCATCTAGCTATAAATAGAAGTCCAACAGTTCCTCTTATCAGCACCACTTTTCCTGTATCCTACATTCTTCTTTGCTTACTACTTGTGAAGGAAGACCATTTGAAAAACAGCCTTCCCCAAGCTACACATTTCTGCCAATTACAAAGACATATGGCTAGAACAGCATCATCATGACAATAACTCCACTTTCTATATGATTAATAATCCTTTTATTTTTCCTTCCATCTTATGCTGCATTTAGAAGCTTATTCAAATTCTCCTTTGTCGTACCTTAATTCAGATGACATGGATAGCCAGAAATATTTGTTGAAGCACTCATCTTTGCTTTAGTCACAGAAGCTTTTCTTTCATTTGCCTATAATTACACTGCTTGTTTCTTCCTTTGACAGATCTGCTGTCCTGTGAATTCCATATTAAATGTGTCCCATGGATCATCCTTTAGCATGAACTTTCTACCGTAAGGGCCATCCATCTCAGCTGACATTCACTGCAATCAGAGGGTCTCAATCTTTAATATATTAGCCCTCACAATATTCCATCATGGGAAAGTGGTACTGCTAACCCTACAGCTATTTATTAGCAGAAGCACAGAGAAACTACTACTCCTACTTTAATTGTATCTCACTGTCCTCCCTCCCACTTCCCCTTCCAGAGGTCTGTCTCCCATTTTGAAGCACAAGCCTTTAGAGGCTGCTGTCAAACTCTTCTAGGTTTACTCTGCAGCAAATCTAAAATTCTTCACTTCCTATCAAAAGTACAAGACTTTTGTGTATTTGTTCACCCAGAAGTTACTCTAGATTGACATCACTATGAAAACAACTCCATTCCTCTCTCCCTCTCTCTCTCTCTACTGCCCTGCAGACCTGATAATCTCCTTTCCATCTGCTACTGCGGGACTTCTGTGTGATTCTGACTAAGCTGAGTTAAGATACTCAACATTTTTTTTCAAGTGGAATTCTAATTTCAATCATTCTATGGGTACTCCTCCTCCACTAGGCTTTGCTATTCCCTCATCTAGCGAGGATTTCAGAAGCGCCTTGTTAACATGTCTGGGGTTTTCCAGTCTTCAAATCTCCTAGAATTTAATAACGAGTTTAATTCTTCTGACAGGATGTAGACTGAAAATCTTTCCTTGTCTGCATTTTGTAGCACACTGCCACTGGAAGAAAAAAGAATAATCCCTGATAAAGGAGAACAGGTCTTAGAATAGACTACGTTCAGCCATCTCTTCCTCATCGCTTCAGCCTTTATGAAGACATTGACGGGGTGAAGAAATAGCCGGGTTGTGTGCCTCACACACATGGTATGTGAGGCCATTTCCAACAACCATTTGTTCAGTGTGCAATCCATTTGCTAACAGCAAACATATTTTACATCACATAAGTCAGTACGCTCTTGGAAAAGGTACAATTTCATATACTAAAAGCACATGACGTACTGCTTCTGGTACAGCATCCTGAATACATTTCAGGCATTTGTACAGAGAACTGCACATAGCTGTTACAGTCAATATTCTTTATCACCCAGCATCTTTACTTTTATATCCTGTACCATATTTTCCTCATCTCTGGGCAACACAAAGAAAGCCAGCCAAGTGATGATTATTTCAGTCTCTTCTGTCTCTTTTCAATTTGGGGTATCAAATCTTGCCATTAGATACCTAACCAAACATTTCACAAATATCCCTTCCTAAATGCCACTTGTACAAATGATTTCACAAAGATGTTGCAAGACTCACATCCCAGCTAGTTCTAAACTACGATTCTGCAAAAAATACCTTAAAAAAAACCAACAAAAACCAGATAATTCAGAGCATTTCCACAAGTGTTTCTAGAATGCATTTGCAAGACAGTACCAGAGCTGTTGGCTCAGCTCACCAAGAACCGCACGTATTTTCATTCCACAGAGCCGCACACTTCAGAAGGCTACAGATCGCCCTCTCAGCACTTCTCAGAACTGTCATCAAAAATAAAAGACAAGCTCCAGAAGAGCCAATATTAGAGAGCTTGTTTGTTGGGCTTTTTTTCTTAAATAAGTCATCTTCGTGAACAAGAAAAAAACCATTATGGCGTCTATCCAATTTTAAGAAACTCGGTTCACAACATGCTGTTGTAAACTAAACAAAACTGCTGTTGGCAACAAGGTTGGGTTTAGCCAGAGCCTACTAAGAATCTTGTTCTGCTGATGTTTATATCATACATGTCTTTCAAAAGTCTAAGTAGAATACATTCAAGTGTATTAAAATCTTGTTGAGAACAAAGTCAAACAACTCAAATCCTACCCTGCTCTTTCATTACTAGACTGAATCATTCCTCAATACAAATGTACAGGCTTTAAATATCTTATAATTTATTTGAAGATCATTTTCCACTCACATCTATCCTGAATATTAATGTCTCAAGAAGCTAATAGAAATCTGATATCCACTGTAATACTCTAATCTCCATTTTTCTAGTTCACAGTCATTACTGAAATCTCAAGAAAGGCTTATCTTTGCATACTTCCTACTTAATCGTCATACTCTTGCTTGTCCCTAGTCAAATCTCCTTCCCAGCACGTCCTCGTTTCTCTCACTACTCAGGTCCAAATTCTCATATACATCTTAACATAGCAATTAGAGTAATCAATTTAAAAATTAAAAGTTATTCCTAACCTCTGGGGCAAGCAGATGCATAGCCAGAGTCAGCTGGAAGATACTGTAGAATAACTCTACAGGCAAACAACTTTTCAAGCAAGTAGACAAAAGTGAGGAGGTAAATTTCCTAGGTGAAAAAGTGCTCATATAATGCATATTATTAGAATATCTTCACTAAGGCATGAATGTCCTGAGCGATTCTTATGGCAACAGTTTAAGCAACTTCTAGAGTGCACATCCATAGTTAAATACTGTAGCGATATTAAGTATGACAAACTTCCGGCCCCTTTTCAAAATGGCATTAATTATGCAACATTCTAACTGTAACTTTATAATACAGCTCAGAAAGCTTTTCTTAACTCTGAAGATCACAGGACAGGTTACAACCAGCAGCTTTGGAACGTGACTTTTCCATCACAGACCAACGATGCAGATTCAGGCGCCAGAAAGTCTAAATGTCCCCAAAAGGAGATACATACATATTTCAGAATCCGGTTTTCTGTGGCAAGTAATACAGCACCTTTCTGAAGCAGAAGGTACTAAGAAATAAACTACCTCTCCTCCCACCAGCTGCTGAATTCTCTGTAATTCAGTTATACTCCTCCATCCACCCTCGTACAGCGATAACCAGCTACACTGCAAATACCAGGTAATGAACTTTTGCACTTTCTCAGGTATGTTTTTACTCCCTTTCAGAAGAGTTTCTGCAAAACATGTTACAATATGGCCAGAGATTCTTGCATCTACACCCCTTCAGTTTCCAATGGCTTTGACAGCTTTGCATAGAATAAATGGATCTAAATTAAACTTGGTGTCATAACTTGCTGTTACTTAGGTTCCCTGTAATATATAAAGAAATCAATAGAACCAAAACATACAAACATGTATTACATCATTGCACTAATTGTCCTTATGTAATAATGCAGACAATCAACAACAACTGGACTGCATTTAACACATACTGAATGGTAGAATCTTCAAAAACTTCAAGTGAGAAGCTGGAAGTTTTCAACCTTATATTTTAAGCCTTATATTTACTCGAGCTTATGCACAAACTGTATCGGTGAGGTTTATAAGGACACACAGTCTAGCAGTGCAGATGAGATGAAAAAAGGTCACTAACTTTGTGTTCTTATTGAGGCAGGAGAGATCAGTAAAGACAATTAATTTTTCAAGTACTAGTTTGACAATAAACATTTAAAGCAGTATATCCAGAAATATTTTTCAGAAGGGGAGTACTGACACAAGAAACATTTACTTTATCTTTTAATTGATCGTCACGTCTACTCTGCAAGCTCCCTGAGCAGAAGCTTGGGCCACAAGAGCTTCCAAGTCCTCCCAAAATACTGACTACACAATATTCCAGAAGTAAGAAAACTACTTCTTCAACTTCACAAAAAACCCAGAACAAATTTGTGTCCCCCTGCCATTGGGGTTTTCCATAATCAGACATGTGCAGATGACAACTTACCACCGACAACCAAGAAGGGGTGGGAGAGGATTCATCGCTGCATAAATGAATTGGCAAAACAAAAGGCAAAGAACCAGAAATGCTGTGTATGCTGAGCAGCACTGCAAACACTATGGCCAATTTGATAACACTACCTGTGGTCTATGCAGAAGCTAGCAGTGCATGTAATGATGCTACTTCATATTTTCAGCAGTTAAAATCACATTATGAAAAGCAAAAAATATTTCCTATAAGTGTTTCCTGTACTGCAGATACAATAGTTGCTGGCAATTAAACTACATTACTAGCAGGAGAAGCAGCCCATGGATTGACACAGATCAGCTCACCCTCAAGTCATCAGCACTCTATTAAGCTATTCGCAGAACAAAAACCATCAGATTAAAAGATGTTTAGCTTGCTGTGCCACAGGAATATGCTCGTGCTAATCACCACACCAAGTCATGTTGTGAGAAACTAGTGTTTATTTCAACACTGAAGTAGTCCATGATTAAATGCATCTTCAACGTCGATAATTTACGTTGCTACCCAAAATTATTTTTTCTCATTACCATCCCTTCTGACATATCCTACAGCGTTAACAGTACAGAGCACTGCCTCTACAAATAAGACAAACGAATGAATAATTATGACCTTGTAAACAATGGAACTAGTGGTCTGCATGGGAAAACATAAAGCAGATCCATCTGTGTATTGCAGAGCACAATGCAATTTCTACACATACTATACATGTTTGAATTCTAACTTTCAGACAGCTCAGATTTCCAGCACTTTCAAATTCCTAGCTGTTTTACCGTGTTAATCATTTACTTGGAATTCATCCATTCAGTGCATTTCTAGCAATTCTATCTTTCAATAAAAGCTGATTCAATTAGAATAGACTTACAAGACCCATATGGTTTTATCAGTCACTGTATAAATGTGCAGAAAACTACCCCTTGAGGCAGTGTCCCTATTTAATCATTCCCTTAAAGGGAATGCCCTATTTTCCAGATGACATTTAACAGATGAGGCCAGCAAGTCTCCTGAAGACAACCAGTACACTGCACAACCGTCTGCCCTCAGAAGAAATATTCATATCAAGACCTTTAGAAAGCCCAAATTTGTCTTCATGGATACTTTCTAAGTCAGCCATCAAATGTTATTTTTCCAAAAAACAGTTTTTAGGCTTCAACCTCTCACATGCATTAGAAATTCTTTCCCATATGCTACAAACCGTGGTTTACTGACGTTCAGCACAAGTGATAGCTACACTGAAAATATCCCATTTGAGAAACATATGGGTATCAACCAATTTGTGTTTCCTAGATGACAACGTGCTATGTAGAAGCCCAATTTCCTTAACAACATCCCCTGGGGAGGCAGTATCTATGAGTCTGCAGAGAAAGTGGCAGATAAGGTCTTTTAGGCCCCTAGATCCTTGAGACTCATGGGGAAGGGACCTCTCACTCACATTTTCCGATCCCACAAAGGACTGGATCTGCCAGGCTGCTCCTCCATTCTCTTTCCGTAGAAACTGTGATGCTTCTTGTACGCATGCAAAAAACCACACTCAAAACATGAGACATGCTGATGTTGCACAAAACAGGGTCAGCAGTTGGCACAGTTAATTTTGTGACCAAGCAGGAAGGAGCCTGCTTCTGACCCATCTGATTTGTTCTATACCATGGGTGTGTCTGATCTTTCCAGAAGGCTGTAGCATTCTATACACTTCCTCCACTCAGCGCTGGCCCCACAAAGATGCCCATCCTAGGGAGGGGAAGAAACTATGCATTTCCCCTAAAACCAAGCCTCCGTGATGTTCTTTGGGAAAGATGCATATTAACAGAAAATAAGGCCATAACCATCAGTCCTCGCCTTTTTCCTTTCTCATCTAATTACAGAAATCCTAGGTCATGATACTAATCACAGAATTCAATGATATTTGTACAAAACAACTTTCAGTGAATACGTTAAACCAACTTTTTCCTGCTTTTGGAGTCAGGAACTTTATTTATAAAATTATTTTTAAAACCTTTACTCATTCACATATTTATTTTCTACTGGGCATTCTCATTTGAATTACACCATTCAGACAGCACATATTCAAGCATTATGGAAAAGTTTAAAGACGAATCCCAGTCCAGTTTCAGCAAGTTAGGATGGGAAAAGTTTCCATTGTTCATGTTTATTTTTCCCCTGACTTCCAAAAAAATAAAAAAAGAAACCAAGAAAAAACTTGTAGCAGGCTTCAAGGTTATATCTTGTAGTCTTCAGTCTGACTTCTGATGGAAGGTTTGCCAGACAAAAGCCTTCCAACAACATTCTGCAGCTGAACTCTCTATGTTCAAGCCTGCTCTACATCAACGCACCACGTATCAGTGGAATGCACATCAGAGAGAACTGATAATTTTCAGGATCTCCCTGTCCTACTTAAATCATGATAAGCCACTGTATGAAAGCATGTACAATGAACACTTAATATTTTATCCCACTAGCCTAAATTTAAAGTATTTTCTTTTTTTGCTTGGCTGTACCAGCCAAGAATAGAAGACACGTGATACTACAAGAAACTTTTCTGTGAAGCATACTATCCTAACCTGACTTTCAAGATGAGAGGTACAAATATGTGAATCAAGTTTTATTAAACAGGAATAAGCATAGAGACAGTCACAACAGTAAAGGATAATTGGTTACAAAAGGCTGTGGGTCAGAAAATGCAACATCTGACCACTCTGCAAGGGATTCGTGAGCTTCCTTTTTACCAGCAAGACCTCTCTTTTCATGTATTTAGTCTTTAGTCTTATTGCAGGTATTTATTCAAATGCCAGTATCTTTCAGACCAGGACAGTTAATTATTTTTGCTAGGACACAACTAGCATGAATACCACTGATGGCCCTGAAACCTAAAATGACCTATCAACTAATAATTAAAAAAAAACAACCCACAACCAACCAAACATACCACAGTACACACCCCCTCACACTCAGAAGGAAAGCATTTCCTCATGAAAATGGAAAGGAAGTACTATATAAGGACTATATCCATTATCAAACATGGAAATAAAGAAAACAGCAAAAAGCAAAAAGGCTTCCTTGCTTCAGTCTCCACAGGGAAGATTAATTTCATATAACCAAATTAAATATGGGAATAGGAGTACAAAGTAGAATAAGAAACAGATCAGGCTACTAAATGTTATGTGTGGCAGTCAACATCTAATGAAATGCACTCTTGAAATCAAATTGAGCCAAAAAAGGGAAAGAGAAGTCACAAGATCGGTAAATAAAAATGCAGGAAATAACAAATGACTCAGCCTAACTCAAATTTCAAAACGGTACTAGAAGAAAATTATTTAACAGCTAGGAGCAGATAAAGGATAAAGCCAAATGGCTTGAAACACTCTAGTTTCTCTAACAGAATAATTGTCTGAGTGACTAGAAGAGAAGCAATACACAACCTCAAATCTTGACTTGCAGTGCCATCAAAAACACATTCTGTCACTCCAGCTAGACTATGACCGGGATGAAGCCGTCCAGAAGGAAGTTCAAAATTAGGACTGTTTTTAACAGTTCTCAACCACCAATTACAGATGTAGGACAGCACTTATACTAAGGCTCTACAGGTAAACTATTTAATGTACTTAACCATGATTTGGGCAAAGGAATAGGGAACAGAAGAAGCAAACAGCACCACGCTGAAAGGTGCTGGGAACCATCTACCAAACCCATTCTGAGTTAAGACAAATAAAAAATCAAAATGATAAAATCACAAGCAAGACAGCATAAAGCACCACAAGACCCACAGCTGCATCAGAACAAAACTACTCTAGAAAGAATGCGATAGGAAAGGATAGGAAAATGTAGAGGATCAAAAGATCACAAAGCACAGATAAGCCATCATCATGAAACTGAACAAAAGAAAAAAGGAAGAACCAATACCAAGCTTTGTAACTTAGTGGATATTTGGAAAGAAATAATCCAACTCAGCATTAAACTAGAAGGTCTGTCATCGATCTGCCACAGTAAGAAATGTGTGTGCAAACTGAAGAATGAAGAAAGAAAATCATGATATAAACAGATGAAAACTGTCACTTATCTGAAAGGTTTGCCACAATCTTGTTTGTCTGAGAAAGACTTGGCAAGAGCAAATGAGTGAACAGGGAAACCATAACTCAATAAGCAAAGGACTAGAAATACACTGGGAAATTCACTGGGAATAGGAGGAGTACAAATCAACTTATCTTACTGAGCAGAAAGGTCAGGAATCCAGAAAAACATGAGAGGTAAAAAAGCACTAGAAATAAACTGTTGGGTTAGTCTCCTTTACTAGAGACTTGTTAGGACAAAAATGTTACAGGTTGCCCAGGTTTACTGATCCTCTTTCAGTTCATTGCAAGGGTCTAGCTCACAGATCATTTCCATGCTGTTCTCTTAGAGCAACATGGATAAGCCAAATGATGACAGAAACATTTTAGCCTTCTTAGAACTATCCTTAAAACGAACCCAAACTTTTTCAGAGCTTTTACTACTTTAGTAACTGTGGAAGACAAACACTAATCTATTTTCTTTTTTTTTTTTTGCTTTGGTGCAATTGAGCTGAACAAGCTGTTTTTAACTGTGATCCTGTAGTGCCCAGGAACCAAGATAGACTTCTGGAAGTCATGTCTGCTAACTCCGTTCTGAGAGCTGAGATCTTGAAAATATTTAGTAAGTTTATCCTCCTGTTCAAGAGCTCTGAAATTAACTGTCATAGAAGAGAAGAGAGAGAGTTTAAATAAAGGCATAGGTTTTCTTCTGTTAAATATCTAATTACATAAAGTATATAACATAAAAGACCCACAATAAACAGTCACCTAAATTTCTGGCCAAAGATGACCTCTCATATAACTACCATTTTCAATATCATGCAAGAAGAAACAACTAAATGAGGTTTAAATTAACTGTCAAAGTTATATGAAACAGGCTCTAATTGGTCTTAGCCTAATAAAGAATCATAGAATGGCTTGGGTTGGAAGAGACCACAAAGATCATCCAGTTCCCAGGGGCTGGTTGCCACGCACCAGATCAGGCCGCCCAGGGCACCATCCAACCTGGCCTTGAACACCTCCAGGGATGGCGCATCCACAGCCTCTCAGGGGCAGTCTGTGCCAGTGTCTCACCAACTCTCAGTGAAAAATTTTTGCCTGACATCTAATCTAACTCTCTCTTCTTTTAGTTTAAAATTGTTTACCCTTATCCTGTAAAAAAGGGAGCATAAAAAGCTCACCTCCCTCCTGTTTATAAGCTCCTTTCAAGTATTGGAAGGCAACCATCTAGTCTCCCCAGAGCCTTCTCTTCTCCAGGCAGAACAAGTCCAGCCCCCTCAGCTTATCTTCATAGGAGAGGTGTTCCAGCCCTCTGATCATCATGATTGCACACCACATGAAATGCTGTTTGTTTCGTTCTGAGAAGACTGCTTTAAAAATGGGAAGGAAGAAATAAAAAAGCCCCAAGTATAACAGAAGTGATAGCTTACGTACTCTTTCAAAAACATATTACTTTTTGGCTGTCCATTACATTGTCTACTCCTCATACAAGCTATGCCCATGAAGTGCATTTAAAAGAGCCACTCCAATCAATAAAAATTACTTCATTGTTTTATATGAAGAAACAAAACATATTTTTCAGGGAAAATCATTCCTAAATAAATTCCTGAAGAATTCCAAAGGTTCCTTTCAAAGACTCTTCTTAAAATTAAGAATTGAAACCCAGAACGACCAGATAATCTGATCGCCATCTACAAAATAAAAGGGAAATATTTATTCATGTTTTTCCTCATATTCAAGCTAAAATATAGGACTTGTAATACCAGATTATAAGCATGGATTACATAGGACTTTTCCACTCGCTTCACTCCTGCAACTATTTTCTTCTCTCACTACCACAAGCAATGAAATGCTCTCCAGTTTAAGCTCGATTCAGTCGTGTGTTTGTAAAATCAGCAGGACAGGCAGTTCTTCCTCTTTTTCTCCTTCACAACCTTCCCTGTGACACGCGCATGCGCGTACGCACAGAGGCTGCATGCTGGAAGGCAGAGGAGAGAGCCCTTAACAAGCTGTTGTAAAACAGACATGTTAAACCAGATACACCAGATAAGTACCAATTCCCTGTCCTGAGCAGCACGGCATTTCAACAGAAATACAAATACCAGATTTGGTTAAACGTAACTGATTTGTGCTTATAAACATCCAGATGGCACATGACTAAACAAATTGCACATATTTTCTGAGGAAAAATGACCTTGATATCCAAGTTAAAAAATTAAGCACTTTATTTATGCTTCTCAAGGCGTAAAACAAACTCGTGACAGCTTCAAGTAAAGACCTGTATCTCATAGGAGACTGTCAGACACGGAAAATGCACGGATTGAATGGTCACACTCTAAAGCACAATCAAGGAGCACGCACAAATATCAAGAAAGCATACAAAGATGGCATTCGAGTTCTTTCTGTCTCAGATTAACTCTTTTGTCTGCCATGATTTAAAGCTGCCTTTTTGTACGTTAGGCTGAGAAAACGATTCGGTAAGGGAGATCAATAGAGCTCAGGACGTGGAAGCCATGCCCTATTCAGCTGTTATATATGTCCCTGCTTCAGCAGCACAAGGCGTTAAATGCAGGCATCCTGATTCCACAGAAATTCACCTTGACCTGAGATGACTTCATTCTGGCTGCAAATTTCAGAGGTTGTTTTACGTAAATGATGCATATAGCAGCTGGACCAACATGTGTATCACAGAAGAATATCCAGGAAAAAAATCCACTCCACAGAAGTCACTTGTACCTGTTTTATCTCCTTATTCTCCCTCTCTTCCTCCTCATCAAAGGGAAAATACTTCAGAACCGTGTGTCTTTGACTCACAGATTCATAGTTAAGGCTATGAAGTTTTACTGAACTCAAAGCAAGCAAAAAAAAAAAAGTAGCTTTAAAAATAAAATGAAATAAAAGCCTAACAAGCATTAAGTAGCTACATCTCTGTAAAGCAATCCTTCTCCTTTTAGTAGCACGGGGAATGCAATTAGTAAAAATATCCCCTGGTATTCTGCTCTTTTTCCTAATTAAAAATAAAAAAAATCACACAGTTCTATCTAGTTCAGAAAGGGAGAACTGATCATGTACCCTACTCCCCTGTTTTCCTTCACAGAGTATCACATTGAGCATTTCAAAGGTTAAAAAGCCAGATTTGCGCTTCCTCCTGTGGCTCTCCTCACATTCCCCTGGATGCTTGTCCTTTACACTGAATGGACAAGCAGTTTGTCATGGCACAGAAAAAGGAAGGGGATCATGTAAGTAGAGACCAGACCACAATACACATGCATAGGAATCAATCTAAGGAAAGCAATATGACAGGTAGTTTTAGATCTGGATGCTGCCACTGAGTAACAAGTGCGTTAATAGGATACGAGAAAGAAGGAGCAGAGATGTGACGGAGAGGTATTCCAGCCTCCTAGAAGGCATGAGATGTACATTCCCTTACAGAGAATGCCAGTCCTCTCAAGTGCTCCTTCAGAGCAAGACTGGGAATTCTGTACCTTTGGTAGCTTGCAACATGACTAAATGACAAGGACTAACTGTGTAACTGGCAAGAAAAACAAAAACAAAGACCATCTTACTGGAGAACAGACAGACTGGGAGCTCACACTTGCTGCAATAAGGTTTGTCCAAGGACCCAGCCCAGTTCTTGAAGCTTAACCAGTACTGGAGTGCTCCTGTTTCAGACAGTGCCATGAAGCGCAGAAGAAAATGGAACGGTAGCATACCCACTAAAGCAGCCTTCTTTTGGGAAAGCAGCAGTTGTAAGGGCTAGACCAAATTCAGCAACCCCACTATAACCTCCTCGGGAGCCAAATAATTCATTTCTGGCTTTTCAGCACAATATCATTGCCACTGGTGCTTTTGCAGAGGTCTGGGCTTTCTCAGTGTTCCAGCAATTACTTTACTTTTCTGTACAACACAAGTGACAGAGGGGAAATGATGATTTCCAAGTGTTTATGTCTCAGGAAAACCTAATTTAATGGGGCAGAGAAATCAAACCACTTATTTAGCCTGAGGACTCTTCCTCTTGCCAAACTTCAATGGCTTTTGCAAACAATAGGGCTTCACAAAGAGATCATATGAATTCTTTTTAATGGAAACTATTGGGCAACCTAAATATAGACGGTTACCAGTGCCCTCTACAACACAGCATGTTAGGGTTCTATTCAGCTTTCCTTACTCATACCTGTAATGAACTTCAGCAGGAGATTTGTCCAAGAAATGAAGGATTATTACAGCTCTAGGTTCCTTACATTTGTACAACATCTTTCACCTAGAAAGACTTCAAAATGTTTTAAAGGTCACATATAGAAAATTACTATACTCAGCACAGCCTCCTATCAAGAGGAACACAGTAATTTATCAGTACCCAAGCAACAATACAGAACAATTTAGGCTAGAAAGTAAATAAGAAAGCCATGTCTACAGGAAAATTTAGCTCCTCAGTTGAGCAACAGCTCTCCAGTAAAACATACAGGGATTTCCAACCAGCAGATAGGATGTCAGCTTCCCATCTGACTCGCAGCACATCTAACTGGCTCCACGCTGGGCAATGGTTCATTACAAACCCAAAGAGAAGAGTGCCACCTTGGGAGTCTGTTACGTCCCTTCCTGCTGCATCCAGGATTTCTCTTGGATGTCCCCGGTCCAAGAACAACCCAGTTTAATCATCCACGGTGACACTACCATGGAAAAAGTTAATTCAAGTCCATGATTGAGAGTTCCCTTTAGAAGTATAATAAAATATGATTGAGGAGTGATAAGAATTATTCCCACTAATCTTAACAATGCCACCAGTTTTAAAGATCATAATCCATACCTAGCCCTTAGCATAAAAGGTAATTCTTCTGTAGAGAGGAAAATGGTTCAGTGAAAACACACATAAATCTGACTCTGCACCCGAGTATGACTCTGTGAAATTAATTGTACACAATTAGTATAAAAACACACGAGTTTTAATCAACCTAATTTCCATTGGCCTTCAAAAGCATTACACTTGACTGCGATTGCCTGGTTTTCCATCTGCAAATATGTTCATATTTAGTGAATTTTAACACTCAGAAGCAGACATCAAACAGTTCATCACAAAGAAACAGATTTCTCTGAACTAAAAAAAAAAGGTGATTTACATCACTGCTTACATCACATAGGCATTCCTTTAATGTAAAAAAAAAAAAGCAGAAATTTGGAAATAAGAGCCAATGCACACTTAAGAACTGTGCTGAGGCATCGGTTTCATCCATACAAACATTAAGATTCAAAATGGAAGACAAAAAAAACCCCCAACATTCCCAGTGCCATGAGAGCTCCATGGTATTGTGATTCTGAACAGCACTGACAAAAATGTCTAATTCTAAGGGTGGTACAAATAAATGGTTTAATAGGGCCCCAATTTGGTGTCTTGGACTTCACTTCCTTTAAATCAATCAATCAATCAATCAATCCACCCGAACAGCCTTTTGTGTCTCCTTGGCACCCCAAGGATTCTTCTCTCCATAGATACAAAGGTCTACTTACCAGCTCACATCTCGGCTCAGAGCTGGACCTAAAACTGCCTGGTCTAAAACCTCCCCAAGCACTTATCTGATGCCATGGGCTACTAACCCCAGACTTCGTACCCACATGAAAACACGACCCATTTAAACTGAATGGAAAAATGACATCCACAAACCCTGTCAGCTACGCATCGTCTCGGAGTTTAAGCAGAGAAATAAAAAGGAAGGTATCAGCTGAAACTCTGCATATCAGAACACCGCGAGGGAGAAAGCGGAAAGAAAAAATACTTGTTCCTAAAACGTGCTCAAAATGTGTCATAGTTCAAAACCCATAAAATATTCAAGAAGGAGGGGAAAAAAAGCAACGGTGACACAGGTATCTCAGGACTGCTTGTTTTGTTTCTTTCGTCTTACTGCTTTCATCCAGCTGAGTTTCCGGAACATAATTTTGAAGTCACTCTGTCAATCCCACTGGCCAGAGGCTGAGGATGGCTGCAGCCTTCAGCCACGCTGCTTTCCCCAGCTCACATTCGTCCCCTTATTTTGCTGAACGTTACCAGTGGGAGCACATCCACCTGCCATACAACAGAGCGCCACGCTCATCGCTGGAAAGCACGCTGTATGTGACAGATGCAATTCCTCTCAGCACATTTACCTCACTGATTGCCTTATTTATGATATATATATACACATATTCCGAGCTGAAGTTATGAGAGTACTTCCGACAAGCGCTCCAGTTTGCAGAACTCCAGGAAATCAACTTCAGAAATAGAGACGCATCATTCTCACCACGCATCTGCACTCACAAATTCAAATGTGTAACATTTGTTGCAAGTCATATTCAGCGCTGCTTTGAATGCTATCTAAAACGCAATTGCCGCTCACCATAGGATCGCAACTTTTATTGCCACTCAAACTTCTCCGGCTGACAGCATTAAGCCATACGCCCCATACCCTAACAAAGGATTCTTTACGAACGCTTCCCCCGGCCAGCACTCCCGCTGGCTGTAGAAAGCCCCCGCTCCCCCGGTGCCACCCCGCGGGGCACTTCAGGAGGGGCACGAACCAGGTGGGTCACCGTGCGCCTTCTGACGGTCCGCAGAGAACAGGTCCTGGTGGGACGCCGCGGTTCCGCCCGAGGTACGGTTAGCTGTGGGGAGGGAACCCCCCGGCCCGGCCCGGCCCCCCCCGCCGAACGCGGCCCCGCCGCTGTCAGGGCCGCCGCCTCGCGAACCGGGGGCCGCGAGCGGGGACTCACCGTGTGGAGGTGCCCTTCCTCACGTCGCACATCATGCACTTGAAGGCCTCGGCGCTGTTGCGGAAGGTGCAGACGCTGCAGTCCCAGTAGCCCTCGTCCGAGGAGGGTTTCGGCTGCCGCTTCGGCCTGCGGAGACACACAGCACGCGGGGCAGCGCGGGGCGCGCCGCCAGCCGCCGGCCCCCCCGGGCGCCATCGCCGCCGGCCCCGCGCACCCGAGCGGGCCCCGGGAAGGCGGCGGCGCTGCCCTACCTGGTCGGGCTCTTCTTGTCTCCCATGCCGCCTCCAGACGCGTCCCCGGCCCGGCCCCGGCGCGGCCCTTTGTGTATTTGTCAATAAGGAGGAGCGCGGGGGTCTCTCGCCTCTAACGGGGACCCGCGGAGGAGGAGCCACCGCCGCAACCTCCAGCTGTCGGGGAAACTCCTGCCGCCGCCGCTGCCCCCTCCTCCCTCACGTGTCCCCCCGCCGCCAACCAGCGGCCGCCCGCAGGCCGCGGCGCCCGGCGGGCCGCGCACGGCGGCAGGTTCGCGGCTGGCGAGCGCCGGGGCTCGGGCTCTGCGGACCGGGCGGCGGCGGGGCCGGGGCGCCGCGGGGGCTGCTGGGGGCGGCCGAGGGGAGGGGAGAGGCGGCGCGGCGGGAGGAGCGGGGCGCGGCCGTGCCCGTGCCCGAGAGCGGCTCCGGCGGGCGGCGGGGCGGCCCGCGGCCATTGTCCGGGCTGACGGGAGCGGGGGCAGCGGCGCTCGGCTGGCAGAGGCCCGGCGCGGGCCGCGGGGCGGAGGCCGCTGCCGGGCAGAGCGCGGCTGTGCGGGCCGCGGGGCCGGGCCGCCGGCAGTGGGTGCTGAGCGCAGCCCGGGCCGCCGGCAGAAAGGCTGAGCCCGGGGCACGGCCTCCGAGAGAGAGGTGGGGTGTTTGTGCCCGCCTGTGCGGCTCTCCCCTTGGAAGGAGCTTTTTTGTGGTAACTCTGGCTCGCTGTGCTCCCTAAGATACCGTGCAGGCCGAGCTGCGCAGAACGAACCGAGCGCTTCGTGGGGTTCTGCTTAGAAACCTCCCGTCTGACCCGGCCTGTCCGCCCCAGGCAGAGCCAGGAGGCGCTGCCAGTATCCCATGTACAGTGCTGCGCTTCTGCACTTAAAACACACGGCTCCGGCACGGCTCCCGCGGAGCGCGGCGCACAGGCGTTGTGTACCTGCGCTATCTCCGCACGCAGCAGCCCCGGGCACAGGGCAGGGTGCCATTTTGCAGGATGCTGCGCAAACAGAACAAAGAGCACGTGTCCGAAGTGTGTAACAAAGACGGCGGTTAGGCACAGGTAGATGGCAGAGTGCAAGCAGACAATGAGGTGGTCAGCATCTCAGTGGCCAAAGCTGGTTTTGCTGCATCGCCTTTGTCAGGGAACGGCGGGGTTTTGAGAACAAAACGTGCCCGAGGGGAGCTTCACCCAAGTGTGTGAACAAGCACAGCTGGAGTTGTTGGCATCTTTGAACGTTTAGCAGGCGGATAATGGAGAAACTTCTCATTTCTGAAGGCGAAGTTTTTAAAGAATTTCAGCTAGGAATATTGAGAAATGGTGAAGAAATGGAAAACGTGGGAAAAGGGCTTGACGTCTTCCTATGGAAGCAATGAACGATCTGTTGTGTGGAACGTTTACATGTATGTAAAAGTAGTAGTGCTTCTACAGGATGCACAGTTTTCTGCATCACTCCTGTAATCCTGGATGTGAGCAATGTGAAGTCTGTGTAGTATTTCCTACTTGTGTATGGTTGTTAATCCTCATTTCCTCCTGCATTTGCATCCCGTTACCAGTGTTGTCATTTTCCACTCCTTTGGTGTTCTTCTGTATCTGCCTTGCCTGTTCCTTTCTTCCTCTGTTGCAATTTCTTTCTTCTATTTGTATGCTACTCACAGAGGCTATCATAAATTATGAATGTAATGTATGGATTGCACATCTGGGGATAGGCCAGGCCCTACAGAGGCAGCTGGCCTGGGTTTGTTTGTATGTAGTTAGATTTCTGTGTGAACCTGGACCCACACACGGTGGGGAGACACGAGCTTTTCCAGGTGATCCATTTGATGCTAAGATGGGACTTTCTTACCTATAGGGACCATTTCCTTCTGTTGGCTATGAAGAGAGCTTTGCATTAATAGTTCAGAATTGGACATCTACCCTATATAATTATACAGGTAGATGAGGTAACTTATTCTTGCTTGAATCTCCTTCAAAATAGAATTTTCTAGACAGGAAGCAGTGGAGAAACCTGTCTGCTTGTGCCCTCTCACACAGTGCATTTTTACTGTACAAGTAAACATTATTTCCCCACTTTCAGAAGGCAATGATTTTGAAATAAGCTCTTTCTCTTGACCTTTCCTCTGTCCTCTATTTCCATACCAATTATAAGAAACAAAACAACACTGCCATTGATGGTTACAAAAGACTGGGATGTGTTGTAATGCCACAGGAGCTATTCTTGGAGAGAAGCGTTCCCAGTCTCAGCAGGGAGAGTCACAACTGCAGCCACAAATGTTATTCCTAACAGCCGAGTAATCTTTCCAGTTGTCATGTTCCAGACCTTCTGCTGCATGGAAATCACCCAAACCACTGTGCTTAAATATTGTGATGTTTTCCCAGCATCAGTGGGCCTGTTTCCCACTGAGCTCCCAACTAATCTCTATTTCAGGAGCTTCACAGTGATTCAGGTTGGGGCATTCAAGAGTTCACTGGATGGATGGATCATGCTGTCCTCTCTGTGGGAGGTTGAGTCCTCTTCTTGGAAAGTACTGAAGAGGAAAGAAAGAGATTTTCCTCATGCCCTGTCTATGAGTAGGAGCATGAGAAAACCCCAGTGAATGTACCAGGCTGTCCCAAGTCATACCTACAAACAGAGCAGTAGTGGTCCTTATTGGACCAGCTGGAGAGGGGTGGTAGAGGGTACATGCAGTGTTCAGTTCACAGGAAAGCTGGGCTGAACAACACCAAGCAAATCCTGAACTTAGTCCTGTAATATTACCCTAGGATGGACAAAAGTGTACCATGACACCAAGAAATCTGGGTGGGAGTACCTGGGTTCCTTGGAGATCTATGTTTCTTCTCTGTACTGGCTTTTTGTCCATTTGTGGAATCACGTTTCATTTTGAAGAGACTGTTTGAACCAATGATTCCATTTTCTAGCTATAATGCAGGAAAACACCTGGCAAAGGTGTATATCATACGCAGGTGCTTAACCAAGAGAATATTTCATAGAGGCTGTAATGCTAGGAGGACTTTGCTATGAACTGACAAAGTTGAGAATTCCTTAACCAGACGTTATGTCATCTAATTATACCCACACGAACCAGAAAACTTATCTGTCTTCTGCTAAATATTTGTGCAGAACATCACTGCATAAATAAGTCCTTTGGATGACAGTCAGTACTAGCGGTCTTCAGAAATGTTCCAGGGACTGAAGGAATAAGAGTGAATCTTCATGTTAAGTTCCCCTAATTTTAGGTTTTATATTGTCTAAAAGTAACCTTACTCCAGAATACTCATTTGCTCTATTTTAGTTCTGCTGACCTGAAGTGAATTCATCTGTAAGACAGAAGGTTTAGGCAGTATATTTGTTTCCTTTGTACATCAGTCTCTCTCCAGCTAGAGTTAGATCTCTTAAAACTGACTTATTTATAGCATTGCATTAGGGGAATGCTTATGGTACGATTATGATATTGAATATAATATTACGCTGATAGCTTTGTGGAAGTTTAAGATCTAATAATATTTTCAGTGTCTTATGGTATAAATGTTCTGGTGTGCATGACATCTCGGTTAAAAATTGATTCATATGAAGAG
Organism: Gallus gallus; assembly: GCF_016699485.2. Classification (NCBI taxonomy): domain Eukaryota; kingdom Metazoa; phylum Chordata; class Aves; order Galliformes; family Phasianidae; genus Gallus; species Gallus gallus. The sequence continues at coordinate 29,680,821 of NC_052532.1, forward strand.
GGCGTGAAAGGGGAGAGCAGCTACTTCTAAGTATCATTCTGTGTGAAAAGCCTTGCTGCAGAGAGAATTACAGTTGTCCCTGAGAAAAGCGTTCACATATGAGGTTATTTAACAATGGGTATTGCTCTGTAAATCTGCATGAAGACTTGCCAGAACTGGGATGTATAATATGGTTGTGAGAACTTGGCTCCGAACGTATACACCAAAGAGTGTTGGACACAGAACACTTGCAGGCTATACTATGGCAGCATATAGTTGTCTGTGTAGGTGATCATTTGAAGATCAATAAAAGTTCAGCTGTAGCAGTAATTTTTTATATCTGTCCTCTATAACTGGAATGAAACTATCAAACCACTTAATTTTAGATACATGAGAATTATTAAATAATGATTTAAATTGCTGCCTCATTTACGCTACTGGTTTGGGCTCAGCTTTTATCTTTGCAGATTTTGTAGTGAATTTAAAAGATGACAAATTTTCAGCTCTATAGTCTCTGTTAGCCCTCTGCTTCATCACAGACAACAGCTACATTGGAAGTAATCCTATTTTTTTTCCTTTCAGCCTTTCTCAGAGGTAATCCACGGTGTAAAGGATCACCTCTAGGAATAAAAGAACATTCTCAATGCTCATTAAATATTCTTGTCCTTTTGCTGAGGTGCAAGGGACAGTCTCTTATACTGAAGATGATAATTCATTCCAGATAGATCACTAAAGATTGTTAATAAATAATAATAGTATTCAATTCTTTTGCCACACCTCTCACAGGAGAGGTGTGCTAACAACTGCCTGTTAATGCTAGATTTAAGGTGTTGCAGACATTGAAACATTTTCACACAGCCTACATTTGGACTCCAGAAGCCGGAGAAGATTCCCTTCTGTGGTGGCTCCCACATGGATGAACTGAGGTGGTGTCCAGCACGTCCTCCATTAAGGGGGGATTCATCCAGGCAAAGCCAGAGCCTGCAGAGGAGGAATGGGCATGCACTGCATAGACTCCTTTAAGCTAAAGAAATCTCCATCTCTAGCTGCCAGTTCTGGCTGACATCAGAATAAGATCTAGCTGGTGATGAGGTGAACGCATACTCAGTTAGGGAGCCAACCTGCCCTGGGGCTACGGGAGAGAGGAAAATGGCCCACTCTCAGAGCTGTCAGCTCAGATCTGCTGCCTTAATCCCTCCTACTTCACTCCCTCTGCCCTTCTATGTTTCTTGCCGTCTTCCTATTTTTCTCCTTTTTCCTCCCACTCCTTATGTGTGCCTTCGTTTTGCTTCCTGTTTTCCTTTCCTCCTCCTTTATCTCTCTCTGGTCTTGTGCTGCTCATTCTGCCTGCTCCATCCTCCAATTCCCCTTTCTGTCATCCGCTCCGTTCTTCTTTTGTTTGCTTTTCACCTTCACTGATATCTTCTACAAGATATTTTAAAGTGTTAAAATCTGCCCAGAGGTTGAGCTTCCTATTTGTGTGCCGTGCAGGTGGCAGCCTTCCAGTGGAAACAGTGCCAAAGGAAGAACAGCAGCCCAAAGGAGATTTCACACTTTACAGCAATATTTAAAGCATTCTGAATCTGATTAGGGGATCTGGATGAAAGTCACAGAGCTTCCTGATCCTACACAGCATTTTTCAGAAGCTGTCAGAGCAAAAAGGAAATGCTGAACCTGAAGCCCCTAAGCAAGTTCCTTCTTCAGTTCAGTATTCAACGCAGTATCACTCAGCACACAGACACCTTCCTGGTTGCCCTCAGACGTGCCATTGAGACACCTTTGGATCAAAAGTGCCCTCCAATTCTCCTCCCTGTAAATCTCCCTTATAAATTGCTCCCAATTTACTTTGAGATCAAAATTTGACTTACAGGCATTTGTCTGACAAACGAAGGGAAAAAGGTGAATGCGTAGCACTGGGGCACCACGAGGGAAAAGAAAGGGATGTTGCAAATGTACTGCTTTTTTATGTGTAGTCGAATGTGCTGAATGAGCAAACCAACCTTCTGTCAGGAAGAAAAAAACAGAAAGGTGATGACTTCTTAAAATGAATGCCTTCTCTGTGTGTGTAATAAAAAGTGCATTTCACTGCTCGTAGCTGTATGTACACACAGACAGATAACATAACAAGTATTCAAACCAACCAAAAATTTGTCTTAAAACATATTAAAAGCCAGGCCATTACTTTTTCATTACAGCATACTCTGTAGAAAGAGATCTCTGTCATCTCCCCACATTTCCCAAATCCCACACTGTTCTAGATAAGAAAGAGAAAAATGAGAAAGTGAGTTTAATAAAGTTGTGCTGCACAGCAGTGATGGCAAGAGATCCAGTTGGTTGGTTGGTTTTGGTTGTGTTTTGGTTGGTTGGTTGCTTGTTTTGGTTTTTTGTTTTGGTTGTTTGTTTTTTGCTTGGAATTACTGACTTGGTCTCATTTTGGCAAAAGATTTTATCCTTCTTGACATAATCCATGTCGGTATCCTCTACCTCCAGCCCCAGCGTTACACTTTCTGTTTTTCCTTTTCACCTTTTTAATTAAATCAGTATAAAATGTAGAATCTAAACAAGAAAAAGGAACAAAAAAGAGCAGAGGGGTTGGATGCAATTACTAGAACACATCACCACGTGGGTTCAGAACCAAGCTCAGGTGAGGATATCTCTCCCTGGAGGAGAAGACGAGATTCCTTGTTGCTGTGCTGAAGTTATTGCAATGCCAGCATCCCTAAATGACCACACGCCGCCTCTTACCACCTCTTCCTTCATCTCTCCATATTTTTGGCTGGACCTGTGCTGCTGCCAAGTGTGGGGCTGTGTTGTGTAGGAACTCGGTATTTGGTGGAAGCTCATTATGGTGGTTCTTTTTTCAAAATGAATAAATATGTAACCGAGCAGGAGGAGTAATGAAGTTTTTTAATTAACGTGGAGCATACCCTCAGGCTTTGCCTGTAGGTGTGGAGCACTGCAGTGAGCCCATTGCTTTGGCAGGTGGTCTGGGGCTGGCAGAGGAGATGTGTCCCAGAGGAACCTGTCAGTCAGCACGAAGCTGTGTCGATTCCTCCTGTTAGGTAAATGCACAAGCAGAAGACTTCAAATGCTTTGCGATTCAAGACTGATTTCTCAAGAAAAGACCATATAGCCCTGCAGTGCTGCTATTTTTAAGCTGATTTAAACCTTAAAAAAAAATCCTGGAAAATAAAATTGCAATTATAAAGACAATTATCACAGATCGCCAGTGCTGGAAGTGGAACATTGAGGTCAAGCTTCTTTAGAAAGCAGCAGCACTGCCGGGTCTCCCATGTGTTGTGGAGCTGCCCGGCTGGCACCGCAGAGGCACACCACTGTTGCAAGAGCTCTCCAGCTAAATTTCTGCTCTCTGTCTGCTGAAAAGGAAGAGGGAATGGAGTTACATAAAAGGAAGTTTTAAAAATGACAAATCTCTGCCACAGTTTGTTAGTTACCACTTTCAAAGTACATAAGGGCATGTAGTGCCTTAATATACCTCTCCCAGAAGTACGAAGTCCTTATACTTTCTCTATTAAATTGCACAGTTTGGAGAAGAATTACATTTTCCTGAAGACTGGATTTATGAAAAGACTATCTAGACTATTCTGTTTTTAATTAATTACAATGTCTGTAGTATTCTAGGCAATTTTGATGTCCCAATTTGTCATCAGTAAGTCTGTTTAACTACTACAATTTTCATATAAACATTGATAAATATTGTGAAGAATGAAGTGTTAGACATCTTTTTTATGATTCTAGTAGAACATAAGAGTAAAGGCTTCTGACAGTTTCCCCTATCCTTGGGGAAGTACTTAAGCAGATAAAGTAATTAATAATGTGAGTTCCTAGTTTATGTAGTAACAACAGAATATTTATAAGCTGCACGTGTAAGGAGATTTCAAATAAATTCAGGAGTTCTATCAGTTCAGTTCTTTGAAAGAAGAAACAAATCTTATCACTGGATTTATTTGTTGAAGAAACGCTATTTCACAGGGAGGGAAGGGAGAAATGTGGCAGAAACTTCTTAGCCATGTGTGTCATTAAGCGCACCAACACGAGCTAGATGCTCTGCTTGGGTTAGACAGCGTAGCTTTATGCAAGCTGTTTGAACTTACAATTAATTCCAGATGAGAACCTGTCCCTGTGTAACTAGAAGGAGAAGATAACAAACGGTTTGGTAGACACAGGAAAAAAGCACCTCAACACGACAGTGACAGGAAATTATTGATTGACTTTGGGTTCAGTTAGTAACCTCGGGAGGTCAAATACAAGAGAGGTCGTAGAGCTTAGAAGTCTAAGAAGTGTACATGTTCGAAGAGCCATCTTCTGTCTTCTTAAGAACTTGCCTGGGATGCTAGCCAGAATAGCTTTGCAATAGCACCTGGCATATAAAATTAAAGCATGAATCATAATCTCCCCAGTCTGCCAAACTGAGGTTTATTCAAGTTGTAGCTTTAAGATAGATTGCAGTTTATGATTCGATGCTGTGTCCAAAAGCTAACTATCCCTTGATTTCAGACAGTGTTGTGGGAAGGTCAGGTTTGAGCTGGGTTACAAACCAGGTTTGAGACTTGAGAGAAGGGAGTTCAAAATCATGAAAGTTTCTATCATTTAAATTTAAAATGAAATATGAGATGGACATTTGCCAGTATAACGTATCATTCTGACAGATCACAATGCCCAAGGATATAGAGCTCTTTGGATTATCCTGAAAGAATAAGGGACATGGTAACATCCTTACAAGGCAGGGAAAATGAGGAATGTTCAGAAAACAAGCATTCAAACTAGTTCCATAAATTATTTCAATGGAACTTGGAATGTAGAATTCTTGATGTTTGGAAACCTTTTCTGAGATAGGAGGAAAAAGACTAGTCCTGGAAGAAAGCGAGAAGGATGTTATTTTCAATAATATAGGCATCATTCATAGGCTAATTTTCAAAGGAAAATCTACTTAATCTTTAATCTTTGAAGCTATAGATTGGTTGGGTATCACAGTAAGTATCATTCTCCCAGTTTTCATTTTAGATACTATAGCAGTCAAAGGAAGATACAGCTTCAAAGAACAACAGAGCATAGTTTGAAATTCAGCATTGCTGGTAATGGACCAACCACTGGGAGTTTTCAGTTGGCTTCCAGGACAAGGGATGGACATACAGAAGCCTTCAAATATCAGAGTATCTTGGTACGTGTGACTAATCAATAGTCTGAATATGAGGTTTTGTAAACGAAACATATTGTAATTGGCAGCAAACCACCCACTTTCATCAACAGTAATAAAAAAGACCAATGCCTTCTAAGAGTTTTTCTCTCTGTGCCTATGTATGCAGCATATCTGTACTTCTTAAGAAGTGCTGTAATCCATAGATCAGAGTATATGATAGTATAGAAATGAAACAGGCTATCCCATTTATAATGCAAAGCAACCTGGCTTTGAGTTATCAGCTCACATAATAGAGCAGCTGGCAGACGTCAGTGTGAGAATATGAATTTACATCTAGTCTCTTAGCAGTGTCCACCCAAGATCTGACATTCAATTAATTAACCAGTGTCAGATAAGACCAAAACCTCTGACAAGGAGAACCTAGATTTGGGTGCTGATAGCCATCGCTTAGGTGCAGTTAATATCTGCTCTGGGGGTACTTTCAGTGAAATCAGTGATACACATTCTCAATATCAACTCCTATTTAACACTGATCTTTTTCTGATAACTTCATAAAAATGCTTTTATATACTAACATCTAACAGTAAAACCAGAGATGAAACCCAATAAAGATAAACAAAAAGCAGTGTGTCTGTCATAAATATCTACCATAAGCTAAAGACACACGTGAGGAATCTTGACTCAGTTGAAGTAAAATTTGACCTTTTAAGACAGATTTATCAACATACACTGCTTCACGCTGCTACATGGCAATGCAAAGCAAACATAACATAGTCATAAGCTAGGCCAGGCCTACAGCTGCTTTGCATTACTGGGAGAGCTAGCACCTGCCAAAGAGATCTGGTATGCCTGACTGTTAACTGAACAGCAGTCAGGCTCAGAGGTCCTTCAGAAGGGTGACATTGGGGACAGCTAGTAATTGTGTGCACTGCCAGGAAGAGCTATTACCAGACCATGCCAGTGTGCCCAGCTGACTTTTACCAGTTAAGCTGAATCATGGAAATCAGGGTGTGAGGAAGGATGGCACTTGGCTTTGGTATTTCTCATGTTGTACATCCAGGTACAGATCTGCATCCACTTTTGCCTATGGAAAAGTCTATACCAGTCGTTAATACCATACTGTCAGTGTACATCCTTCAGACTAAATGTGATATTTTGGGAGCTCTGACTCTATGGAAAGTTTGAACATTCATCTGTTTCTGCATTATTGCATGGAGATGTGGGATATAACAATGGCAAAAAGGCAGATTTCAGAAGTAACTGTTTTTTTAAATTGTTTTAAATTTCTTATAAAAATGCATTTAATCCCTGTATCTGCACGTTGTCACAAAGATTGCTGTACCTTAAGCATAGGCGATGCGATACAACCCATAAGAATGGATCCTGAACATCTGATGTGTACGAAGCGAAGACACTGTAAGTACTGAACCATTCACACAGATCTCCATAAGAAGGCACTCACCATAAACACACCGCTGCTCTGTGTTCCTCACAGCACAGCCAAGGTCTGCAAATGTGACAAAAAAAGTCACCCACGGTGACGTTAGTACAGATTATATAAGCCTTTCCTGATGTTCAGAAGGTGTAGGAAGGGCTGGCATAGCAGGCATGGCAGGACGATCCTTCACAGCGTGTTACCACTGCGGTTTGAAGTCCTTAGCAAAGAGCCCGGAGGAATTATTTCTGGTCCTACATGCACTGATGGATGGTGCTGCTACACAAAACCTCTGAGTTCAGAAGCAACCTTGAAATGCCTGGTTCCCGGGCTATCAAAGACGGGAAGTATTGCAGAGCCGATGTTACCATGTAAAGATGAACAGCAGGAACATCAGCAACAACGTGAGTATGCTGCAGCTGCACCAGGCAGAAGGGAAGCCAGGGAGTTAAAAGAAAAGCGTCAGTTCCAGTAGATGGTCTGCGTGAAATCTTCCTTTTGTGGTCTGCTGGTTTATTTCATTTTTAATTGATGAGGAAGAGGGGTCGTATTCTGATTCCAGGAGCGTTCCAGAAGTCAACAAATGTCACACATATAGATGTGAACAACTATCCACTACTAAGTTTCTTTATTTGCTTTACTAGGTATACATTTTATTTTCTTTTTTTTTCCTTTTTTTCTCTCTCTCTTTTTTATCTTTTTTAAAGCAACCGAGCATTACAGGTAGGGTAGCCAACCACGTAACAGCTGTCAGCTGTTTTTCTTATTGCACAGGCACATGTGAGTGCTCGTTCACTCATTCCTTTCCTGTGTTGGAAATCAGAGTCAGAGCATTCAGAAAAGCCGGTTACACCTTGTGCTTTTTGACAGCATTAGGGTAACTACTCATTGCTGTGCTGAGGAAAGAAGACGTTCTTCAGCTGAGATGCCCGGTTATGTCACTCCAGAGCACCACTTTCATTAAAGTCTCTGTAGAAAGATTAAATATGTTTTCAGATCAAGTCATCGTTGCTGGCTGTTACATGCCCAGTAACTTGCAGTTATCTGCTCTTGGTGCTGTCAGCCATTAGAGAGGTTCTCCAGGCATTTTTGGAGGCCTCCCTCACAACACCCAAATCCCCAGAACTGTGGCAACGTTCCCTTTTTCTCCAGCCTGCATTCCCACCTAACTGAGCGCTGCGGCTTAGGAGTCAATACTCCTCCAGTGTTCCAGCTGAAGAACCAACTCGGTAGCTAACGGGGTCAGATTTACTGCCTGAATTGACTGACAGAATTAATTTCAAGATAGTATTGTATGTCTGCACCGCAATAAGCGTTGTGCTCAAGCTCCTTCTTGCTGAGCCCTGCTTCCAGGCTGTTTGCATGTGATCCCAACTCAGCCTTTGACTACGAGTTTGAGTTCTTGACTGTCTGTCACTGTAAATCTTCAGTGACTCTGTTTGAATCAAAGCATTCCCTCTGGGTTTTGAAGAGGTTTAAATGGATGCAGAATTTTCGGTTTTATCTCGTTTATGGGTTTTTTTTTCCCCCTTTCTTTTCTGCCTGGGAAATAAAATAAGCAGATGGAATCTCAAGTCTTCTGAGATCAACTGCAGGGAAGAAGTTTTCTGTGGGTGTGCAATAACAAGATAGAGGACAATTTGTCATTTATTGCTGCACTGCTGAGTCTGAAGTAATTGTGTCACTGCTGAACAGCCTGAGAAGGATGGGTGAAAGCACATACCGACATGGGGGTATTGCTAGAAATAAAAGTGTAATGTCAAATGGGTGAGTTCCTCCCACAAAAAAAAAAGAAAGGAAGGAAGGAAGGAAGGAAGGAAGGAAGGAAGGAAGGAAGGAAGGAAGGAAGGAAGGAAGGAAGGAAGGAAGGAAGGAAGGAAGGAAGGAAGGAAGGAAGGAAGGAAGGAAGGAAGGAAGGAAGGAAGGAAGGAAGGAAGAAAGAAAGAAAGAAAGAAAGAAAGAAAAAAGTTGATGTGCAAATAATAGGAAAAATATGATTTTTCTTGATGATGTTAAACCATTTATGGATTAAGTTGCATTATAAATAAAAAAGTTTACAGTTTTTTTCTGGTTAGAAATCTCCGTTAATGGATGCGAATACAACATTAAAATGATTTGTTTATTGCCAGCCAAAGTATTCTGACACAATTATAGCACTCCACGGTCTTCCTTAATGGATAGTGTTAATTTTGGAGCCTATCTGGGTTTGCAGAAATTACTCACTGTATTAATAGGTGCCAGCTGTGAGATAAGCCACTGACAGCTCCGTAAAATATTGTTGTTCTTTCACACTGATTTCATGTACAGCGAATCACCATGCAGTCCTGCATGTGCTGCTGGAAGCTAAAAGGGAAAACCACCGCTTCGCTCCGCTATTGTAAATATTTAACTGGTGAAGGAGAAAATATTCTCCAGCTTGCTCTTGTTCTATGCCAGGAGAAATAAAGCATTTTAAATAATCACTCTTTTCTGTTACATTTGTTCGAGGAAAGGGAATTCAGTAGGGTGGGCCAAGCAAGAAGGCACTGAAAATCACTGAAGACAGTTGTCCTAACATCATTGCAGAGGACATCTGTGATCTGAGCCACAACAGAAGATGGAGAAGCCTGCAGACAGTCACCATGCTGGGCAGCAAAGCAGCTCTTTGTAGATTTGTCATGTGTTTAATGGTGTCAGAGGTACCTCCCAACTGCAGGACTTCATCCCTGTCATGAATGGGCTGAGCCCTTGCCCCGTGCGTGGCAAGATGGAGGTGCACAGACCAGTCTGTGCCATGGGATTGCCATATAGAAGGATCACGCCTTATATTAAATCATTAGGTATAATAGTGGGAGATCTGGCACAGTGACACAACACATCTGCACTAACTGACAGGAATAATGCTGTGCTGCTCCCACAGCTGGCTGACCTGAGGAGCTATGGGGCTGCTTTCCCAAGGTTAACTACCTGGCCAAGCGTCCCATGTCACTGCCCCCAGCACCGTGCCCACTGCTGAGCCCGGTGGGCCCGCTGATCTGGCTCAGTGTCCTGATGGATCTGACAGGCTGTGGTGATGTGTGAGCAGTAATGTGGTGCAGAAAGGCAGAGCAGAAGGTGTCCCTCTCTGCAGCCAGGCTCCTGGGTGTCTCAGCCATAACCAGAACCCTCCCAACAGTTCTTAGAGGTGCTAATGGTTTGCACTGGCCTCATAGCTCTAGGGACAGCAGACCTCTACCTGGTCATTTTTAGCTTTAAAAAATCACGGGATGACAGGATCGCTGAGTTTGGAAGGGACCTCAGGAGGTCTGGAGTCCAACTTCCCACTCAAAGCAGGGGCAGCTTTGAAGCCAGACCGAGATACACCATAAATGGTTGTTTTCTTCCTTAAAATAAACTTGATCTTTTTTTAAAAGGGAAACAAGGAAGTCAGGTAGCTTCATTAGAAGAGTATTACACAGGCAGCAAAGTCAGCTACCCAAAAGTTAGGCAGTGCCAGAGTTACAGCTGCCTACACGACCTTGACTTGGTCCCCTATGCAGGTGCATTATGCAGTACCAGCACGCGTTGCTCCTCCACAGGATCTCTCTCTTGCTCAGCACAGAATACAGATGAAAAGGGAGCAATAAGGGGTTCTTAAACTTGCCACTTTCTAACGTTAAAAGCTTCACCTTGGATCCTATATCCCAATTAACATTCCAGCAATGTAGAGGGTTATGTGCAGGAGGTATGATGTGCATGGACCACACCTATACACACAATGCACCAGGTTCTGAGCTGAAAGAAAAGTTAAAATGTCTCTTAAAGGACTGAAAAATGAAGTTGTCAAGGATGAGTTTTGATTTTATCCCCTTTTGCAATTCATGTTAATTTTGGACATGAGAGGTCACGTTTAGCAATTCTTATAGGAAATAATAAATCAGCTTATAGCAAATGTAAAACAAATACGAGTGAGTTTGGATGTCTGTGTGAACAGTCACGTGGGGAGAAAATCCAGGCAGCTGGCTCCAAATAACTATTAATCCTCCCCAAGGCAGCAGCCAAGAGAATGGCCTCAGGCCTCTGAGAGCTGGAGCCAGCACCTTTCAGGAGGAGCAGCACTGAGGGAGTTGGGATGAGGCAGAATGTGGAGAGCAGAGCTCACATAGAATGACATCATTTGGTACAAATGCTGACTTTTTTCAATCTTATTTGCTCCAGCTTTTCTTTTCTTTTCTTTTCTTTTCTTTTCTTTTCTTTTCTTTTCTTTTCTTTTCTTTTCTTTTCTTTTCTTTTCTTTTCTTTTCTTTTCTTTTCTTTTCTTTTCTTTTCTTTTCTTTTCTTTTCTTTTCTTTTCTTTTCTTTTCTTTTCTTTTCTTTCTCTCCTCTCCTCTCCTCTCCTCTCCTCTCCTCTCCTCTCCTCTCCTCTCCTCTCCTCTCCTCTCCTCTCCTCTCCTCTCCTCTCCTCTCCTCTCCTCTCCTCTCCTCTCCTCTCCTCTCCTCTCCTCTCCTCTCCTCTCCTCTCCTCTCCTCTCCTCTCCTCTCCTCTCCTCTCCTCTCCTCTCCTCTTCTCTCCTCTCCTCTCCTCAGTCTAAAGTAAATTCCAGAATATATGTGAATAGCATCACACATTAAGATTTCAGGGTGCTCAGGATTTTGAACTATTTCCTGGTAAAACTTGTGTGATCCTTATGAAGGGGCAGGAAATCTATGGACTGGGCTCAAAGGTGGGAAATCTCTGCTGTTTTCTTCCTGCAGAGTTCAGCATCCCTCTCACCCTTTGCTGCTTTGTGTTGCCTTTGTGGATAAGATGCAGGGCACTGATATACTGGCTTTTGTTTGGTCCCCTAATTCCTATTAAGAAAATGGAGGAATTCTGACATGGTGGTGGCAACGCACACTGGATGAAAAAGTGTAGCAGGAAGGTGAGCAGGGGCTTTCTCATTGATTTAGTGTGATCAAGATTTACACCACTGTTTATGAAAAATACATCAATTTCTCAGTGTCCACAGAAGAGAAGTGCCTAGGTTGCCTGCATTCAACCAGAAAGACGCACAAAAAAGCAAAACTGTAAAATACAAAAACCCTTCTGACATAAATAAGATGTCTTTAAACATACAATTGTAATTCAGATCAAGTGTTTGTCAATTAAGAGCATTAACTGGGGACACAGTCATCCTAGCTGGCATATGCATTCATCCATGGACATAGCCTGGAGCACTGGCGATCAATTATTCAGCAAGGCATTTCATACTGCCTCCACCTTTCATAGCACATCATCTGCCAGATTGTGATCAGCAGCAAATATATGAACAGCAGCAGAGGAGAAAACAATTAATATTTCTTGGCTAAGTGAGATTTTAATTTCCTTGGTAAAACTCTGCTCAGTCATTAGGTTACGGAAGATGCATGAGTCTGTGTCCTCCTGCTTTCCACAAAGAGCCAAGACGGTGGTTTACCATTCCACAAATATTCCATATGCTTTAGCATTCAAATCCCTCAGAATTCTGCCTCTCCTGTTAAATTTTGTCGTCACCTCCTCCTCCTCCCCCAGATCTTTGCTGTTGGTCTGGCAGAATATTGGTGGAGAATGGCTCTCCTTGAGTGCTTTTCCAGTTTTGAAACTAAAGCTATGGACAGAAGCATTGCTCTGGCTATCACTCATAGAATTTAAGAGGTCTCTGCCCCACATGCTCATCAGCTTCTTCCCCTTCCTCCCCATCTACCTCCAGCTCCCTTCTCCCGAGTCAGCCCAAAGAAAACTGTCCCACCAAAACCATGCTCATTTTCTGTAGGATCAGTGGAGCTGATTCACCCCGGAGTTGCACAGGATGCAAGGAGAGAAGAACAAGAAGAGACGTGGGAGGGGAAGAGAGGAAGGCTGTCATCTTCAGTGGCAGCCCACAGCGCTATCAGATTAGGTGCAGCATGAGCAGCTCCTGGAGAAGAATATGTTGACCACAATCTATACACAGGGGAAAGTATCATATTACACAATATATTTTTCCAACTCTTTTTGGCCTTTTTAATTTAAGGTTTTTAGTTAGCTTTCATTGGCTTGCCCCTCTTTGGAGCTGGAATCTCAGTTCTCTTTAATATTTAAAGAAATTTATGTGCTTCAGAAATGAGATACATTTTAAAATTCCTTTGAACTCAGGTTTTTGTTGATGCTGTTTTTTTTCCTCAGTCTATTACTAACACATGCCTGGGTAAACCTATGCAGGGCTCCTTCCCTACTCATCTTCTCAATTCTGACTTATTTATGCTCCTTTCTTTGCCTGTTAGCAGCAGGTAGGCTCTACGTATTTTTTTTTTATGTGTAGCAAATAGCTTTTTTTGCCTCATAACAGGAGAAGCATACCAGAGATCATTATAAAACAATCAAGGTTGTTAATCCTGCTCTTCTCTTGTGGGAGCTGCTTTGTGTATCTCTATCTGCAGGGCATGCATCTCTTAGAAGTGCATCTTCAGCGTTTTTCCCCTTGCAGTTTTTGTTGTCGTGAGTAATACCAGGTGTGGAGCAGGATACATGGATGAAACTGTAGTGTCCCTCTTCATCTCTCTCTCCTAGGAGAGTGGGGATGAGGACAGCAAGATTTGGGAGATGGCATTTCAGTTCGTCTTCCTGTGGGCAATTACTCTGTCTATGCTGTCTAAATACATTTGCTTAGTATCCTGAAAAGGCCTGGCTGATTCTAAGCTGAGGTCAATATTAGGAAAAGAAAATGTGTTCTACTGAGATGTTACAAGGAGCTGGGGATGCTGGGGCAGCTTCTTAAAAAATCAGCTGTGCAGTTCTTAATTTTGAGTAAATAATCAGACGTTAGGTACCTACACTATGTTTCAGGTGGAATTAAACACGTAATTAGAAGAAGTGAATCACAAGAAAGCACCCTGGTCACAAAAGATGCCTAGTCTGCATCAGAACACAGCCACCTAATTTCCAGCATCACCTATATCAAATATATGTGATCGCTGAAAACCGGCAAAGGAAGGACAGATAGGTTGGCTCCACGTCCAGCCTCTATTAAAGCATTTTCTGAAGATAATAAGCAGCTCTGGGTTTGTGTGAGATGTGTGAATGTGTCTGCCATCACTTTAAAAATTGAATCTGTGTCTGTTCAGCGGGAAAGGCTTTGAGAGAAGTATGCCAAAATGAAGGGCTTAGAAGAGGTGCCTCAACCACTGAGGGAAGGGGATGTGATGTGGTCTTGATCAATGGTTCTGAGGTGCAGTGGGCCAAAGGAGGGAGAATCTCTGTGCAGGAAGGCCAGGGTGCAGGGTAACTGCAGAGACTACACAGCCCTGCCAGCCAACCACACTGCTTGGCAGCACACTCAGAGAATAACACATGCCATGAAAAGGAAGCAAAGCACCCACTAAGGGGCCTGTCCCTCTTCTCGTCCTTGTTGGCCTGGGACCTTTTCAACTCTTGTTTATCCTTAAGCTACCCACTGTCTCCCATGTCACCACTGTCGCAGTATTCCTGTCACAGTAGGTGGATGCCTTTCCTCAGAGGAGGGAAGGCAGCTCCTGTAGAAGGGAGGCTTGGCACTGTACCAGCAAAGTCCTTCTGAACTTGGGAACAACATTCTGTCTTCCATGCCAACTGTACGCAAAATGTCTCCCAGCACTGCTGAATACATGAACATTCTTGCATTGGCTCTCTTCAAGGCTTTGTTTAGATGCTCCACTAGCCTAAGCCCTTTTGATCCCTCTCCTTAAGCATGTCCAAGACAATGGCTCTGTATTCCCTATCTTGGGCCATTTTGGCAGTGAGGCACTTCTGCCCAACATCTTCTCCCCAGAGCCCTCGCAGGTCTATTCTGGGATCTGCTTTGGATCCCAGCTGACAGTAGTAAACAGAAGTGACATTTCTATGGCCTTGGAAGAGCTCTGTGTGGGTGGTGGTGCTGCTGCTGGCTGTCATAGCAGTGGAGACCTCTGGTACAAGGCAAGGTCTGAGGGGAAGGCAGCAGAGACCCAAATGCAGTAATAGCAGTGAAAGGAAGGGAAGGGATAAAGTCCACATATCAAGGAATCACTTTGCTCTTAGGCAAAACAGTTCTAAGAGGGCACAAAAAATGGCCAAAGAAAGACTTATGGATAGCTGTAAGATGTCCAATTAAAACCACATGGAAAGAAAATAAGTGATCTTTTCTAAGTCCTGTTAGCAAAAACCTAACTCCTGTTTGGAACACTTAACGTTTGGGGGTGACTTTGTGCCGGATCAGAACTTTGCATTACATGGCTGCAATATTTTGACCTGGTGCAAAAGGGGTTCAAAAGTCTGCTACAGTGCTTTGTTGGACTATGGCCACAGCCCTTTAGCCCACAGTGCTGTCACCCCTGGTAGTTCTGAGTGGGACTCAGAGTGGCAGGTGGGCACACGGCTCTTCCTCATCCCTCCAGGAACCACTAATTGATTCTCATTTCTGTATTTTCCAGGATAGACTGTAAAACTCCACCGTGAAAGGGGATATTAAATAAATAAATGCTGGCATTGAACCACCTCCTCGTCAGCAGGAAACTGTGTGTCATCAGGCTTCTCGCCTATGCTGGGAGGAGTGAGGGAGAGGTGGTAATGACAGGCGCTGCCTCCAGGGAGGGAGGTGGGGATGGCATAGGGGTGGGCGCAGAGCTCTGGTAGGTGAGGGAAGGAACACAGTACAGTCAATTGAATATAGGAAAAATAGATAAGGGTCAAACAAAAGAGAAATTTATTAGAAGTGAAACAAAGCAGAACAACTGAAACCTTCAGAGCTATAAAAGTGAGGAAAGAAGAAAAGGTATGACAACATTCTCATCAAAATTCCTAAAATAGGCATGTTAGCTCACTCAAGAGTGGAAAAAAAAATTACAGGGAGGCTTCGATCTTGTCTGTCTCATTCTCTAATCCAGCCAGCAGTGTGTCCACGTTCTCATGCAATGTGACTATAATTATAAGCTGTGATCTATCAAAGCAGGACCTGGAAATTTTCATCTTACTGCCCTTCAAATATAAGGGGAAGACTGCAAAACTGTTAAAATGTTGACTCTTCTAATCTAACCACATTATTATTTAGCACCATGATTCTAAACATAGTGAGAGTGGCTGGTTTTCCACTGACTAGGGCTTGATAGCATCACAAAATTAGGCAATGAATGTAATGAACGTGACTCAACACCTCACCCAGGTTTACTGTTTCTTGGTGTCTAATAAACTCCATGCTGCCAGGCTGAAGGGGCTGGACTCAGCCAAGCCCTCAGAATTTGTATTTCAGCTTTGGCATTTACTACGTGGGCAATGAATGATTCCCCCACCACTTGGCCAGAGCAGTGGGCTGCTCTTGGAAAGGACTATAAACCCAGATAAAGACAGGATTGCCCTCAACTTGAGAACACTGAAGTATTTCATAAATGTGGTATTTGACCTTGGTAGTGACGGGAGGTTATTGGTACTGAGAGGAGCACAACAGTCAGAGGCGTAATGGAGCTTGTTGAGAGCTGTGGGAAATACCAGCAGGAAAAAGTCTATGGCCCCAGGCTGCAACATAACCTTGAAAGACAGAGGACAATTATTAGCTTTGAAGATCTTGTAACTTGCCTCCAAGGAAATGAGTCTTGTTTTGCCAGAAAGGGACTCTAGAGATCCAGAAAAGCCCAAACAAGCAACAAGAGAAACAACACCCTCAAACAAACAAACAGAAAAGCAAACAACAACCAAAAAAAAACTCACCCAGCTTTAAAGGATCTCTTCCTAATATATCAAAGTAACATACTGAGCCAAACATTAGCATATCTACCAATCTCTGGGAAAGATACAGAATCTACTAAAAATGCAGATTGACCAGGAAAAAATGCTCAGGTATGTGAAAGCAGGTTTAGGGGGCTTTCTTTCTTTCTTTCTTTCTTCCTTCCTTCCTTCCTTCCTTCCCTCCCTTGTTCCTTCCTTCCTTTCTTCCTTTCTTTCTTTCTTTCTTACTCTTTCTCGCTTTCTCTCTCTTTCTTTCATCCTTCCTTCCTTCGTTCCTTCCTTTCTTCCTTCCTTCCTTCTTTCTTTCTTTCTTTCTTTCTTTCTTTCTTTCTTTCTTTCTTTCTTTCTTTCTTTCTTTCACTTTCTCTCTTTCTCTCTTTCCTTTCTCTCTTCCTTCCTTCCTTTCTCTCTTTCTTTCTCTTTCTCTTTCTTTCTCGTTTTCTCTCTTTCTTTCTCTTTCTTTCTTACTCTTTCTCTCTCTTTCTCTCTTACTTTCTTCCTTCCTTCCTTCCTTTCTCTCTTTCTTTCTCTTTCTTGCTTTCTCTCTTTCTCTTTCTCTTTCTCTTTCTTTCTCTTTCTTTCTTTCCTTCCTTCCTTCTTTCTTTCCTTCCTTCCTTCTTTCCTTCTTTCTTTCTTTCTTCCTTTCTTCCTTCCTTCCTTTCTTTCTTTCTTTCTTTCTTTCTTTCTTTCTTTCTTTCTTTCTTTCTTTCTTTCTTTCTTTCTTTCTTTCTTTCTTTCTTTCTTTCTTTCTTTCTTTCTTTCTTTCTTTCTTTCTTTCTTTCTTTCTTTCCCTCTGTAAAGATTTTATTAAAGCATTTTGCTTTGGAGATGCTGCTTAGTTACTGATCATGCAGCCAGTGTCTCTGCAGGACAAAGACACGTGAACCTTGAGCACAGGTCGGTGCGGCTCCTGCAGTCACAGTGACAAGCAGAGGGCAGAGCCCATGCCAGGCTGCAAGAGCCATGGGGAGAAGTGAGGGCTGAGCAGAAGGCACTTGCAGAGGTCATCAGAGGTAACTGATTAGCGCAGGCACAGCCAGGAAAGGAAGAGCTATTCTTATGCCCATTCAATATTCAGCAGTATCAGATGAAAAGATAAGACAGCTGGTGTCCTACATGATGCTCGCTATTCACAAGTTTTATAAGCAATTCTCCATTCCACCATCCTTGGTTATAAAGAGAGTATTGAACAGTATTGCATTCATGACAGATCTCCACAGAACCCCGCTCCATACATCTCATCAGTTTCTGATCTACTGAGAATGGTTTTCCAACATAAATTTTGCTCAGGTTACATTTTAATAGCTTTTAGACCATGCTGTTAGGGTGTCACAATATCACACATCTTAATGAAGTATGGATAAACAATATCTGCCACCTCTCTTGCACTGCTAAAATCCATACCATTGTATAGAAAGATGTCAGACTCATTATCTCTCTGGAACAGGTTGCCCAGTGAAGTTGTGATTCCTGTGCCTGGAGGCATTCAAGGTCAGGCTGGATGGGATTTTAAGCAACCTGGTCTAGAGGGAGGTGTCCCTGGCCATAGCAGGGGGGTTGTAACTAGGTGATTTTAAAGGTCCCTTCCAACCCAAACCGCTTTATGATTCTATGATCTAGTGGTTGGCAATCCTCTCAACAGCAGTGGATTGGAACTAGATGATCTTTGAGGTCCCTTCCGACCCAAACATTTCTATGACCCTATGATTATGGTCTATATTGTTGTTTTACTTTTCAATCCTTTGCTCAATAATTTTATTCAACGGTTTTTCTAACCACAGCTCTAAAATTCCTCAGCCCCATTATTTTTTAAAACAGAACTCAAGTGGACATTTGCAAATGAAAATTCTCGAAGACAGCACCTAAAATTGCCTAGTCTCTTTATACCCTGCGAGACCCAGCGATTTCATACACATCGGTAAAAACATCAGAAATCCAACCTCCATGTTCCCTAACACTTCCTTTCCTAGTTGCAGCTTGCAGAGTGAAGAAGGGTTCCATCAGGAGCAGAACACCTCTGCTGTGTGCTTCAACTCACAGCCTAGTTTTACACCTCCCGTGAACATACTCCCTTTTCCTTGTTGTTAATACAGCACTCATTACTGTTTCTCATCTGATTGTCTGATCTCTAGATTTTCTTCCAGTACTTGAAGGGAGCATATAAGCAGGAGGGGGAATGGCTGTTTATGAGGGTTGACAGTGATAGGACAAGGGGGAATGGTTTTAAACGGAGACAGGGGAGGTTTAGGTTAGATATTTGGAGGAAGTTTTTCACACAGAAGCTGGTGACGCACTGGAACAGGTTGCCCAAGGAGGCTGTGGATGCCCCATCCCTGGAGGCATTCAAGGCTAGGCTGGATGTGGCTCTGGGCAGCCTGGTCTGGTGGTTGGCGACCCTGCACATAGCAGGGGGGTTGAAACTGGATGAGCATTGTGGTCCTTTTCAACCCAGGCCATTCTGTGATTCTGTGATTCTATGATTCTCCCTCTCCCTCTGTGCTAACTACACTCAGCAAGCTTACCCAGGTTCCATTTTTCTTTTTCTGCTTTAACACTGTTGAAAAGCTCATGGTTCAGTTAATTTGGGCTCTTATTTCTTCTCACTTTGGGGTAGTTTGTGATGATGCCTTCATCACGACTTTTTGAAGGAACTGCCCTTTTTTGCTTCTGACTACTTCCCATGAGCTGTGAGCACTCATCTCCTACTGCTCCAGTTCTGTTGTGACACTATTTGAAAATCAATAGTACTTTTACTAAGCGAAACCTGACCCACAGTTTCGGGATGAGAAAAACAGATTGGGAAACCAGCAGGAGTGAATGATCGGTCATGTGGGATTTCTCCTCAGCAAGGTGGCTGGTTTACTTCATACAACCTGCCTGTTTCCTGACAAATCATTCCTGTCATGTAAATGATAGCAGTCTACCGAGGCTCCTCCGAGTCTCCCCATTCCCTCCTGAGATTCTTTGCTCTGAGTCAAAAAGCAGCTTCCCTAAATCAGTATTCAGATATATCAGTACTAGTAAGAAACATGAACACTTGGGAACAACCCAAGTAAGAAACTCCAGAGATATGAATCAAAACATGGAATAACCATCTGCCTGTTGGCTTATTCTAATTAAAAGGGACAATCAGATAAGGTTTATTTCTAAATGAAGTAAAATATAATAAATGATGTAGGAAACAGCGTGCTGGGGAATTTCTGCTTCTTTATAGAATCAATAAAGCTTTGATTCTAGAACGAGCATTTTCTGTCAACCATCAGTAGATTTCCATGGTGAACTTTTGTACCAATAAAAAGGAGAGGGAAAAGAAGAAAACAGTGGAACAGCTATTCAATCTTTCAAGAGACCAATATCAAAAAGTACTGCCTATCATAACACCATGGCATAATATGTCTTTTAAAAACAGCTATCAGTGAATAATATCACATTGCTCAGACTGGAGGCAAGTATGAAACTGACACTGGAGTATTGCCCTGCCTGCAGCAGGGGGTTGGAACTTGATGATCCTTGGGGTCCCTTCCAACCCAAGCCATTCTATGATTCTACGATTCTATTCTCACAAGAAAAATGTCTAAACATTTGAAATACAGTTTGTTGGTCTCTATCAACAGCAGAGACCTAAGTATGTCATCAAACATGACAGCAAACATTAGCCTGTGTGATTCATTGCTTGTTTTTTGCTATAATTGAGTTAATGACGGCCATATATATTTTAATCATCTTAGTGAATTCAATTTAACTCATTCACATTATGTAAAGGAACTGCAACAATTATATTGCAAGAAGAGAGAGAGAAACAGAGATGGCAGAGGCACATTTGCAGGCAGCAAATTTTGGAATGGATTTCTTGGATTCTTATTAATACAAGTAATTTTAGAGCAAAATGTAGGATGAACATGCATTATTAGTTGCTCACCTCAGCTGCCAGGCCTATGCCCATTTTCTTTTAACATTTTCCTTTTTTTTTTTCTGCTAAATTAAAAATTAAAAAATGGATGGACTAAATGTGACAGAAGATAACTGAACCTCCCATTTTTAGCAGCCTACTGAAGGGCAGAGAACCTGAATGAATAAAATCTCCTTTAGTTGTAAGCCTAGACCCTTATTTAGATTATAACTTAAGTCACTGATAGGAAAAGTGGAAAATCAATTGGACAGAATGATTACTTGAATGGTATAGGTACAATGAGACACCCTGAAACCAGCCTGCAGATTGGACATCAATGGATTTAAAAGAAAGCAATAACAACAACAACAAAACCAAGAAGAGAACAGAAACCTGTCCATTTGAGAGAGTCAGAGATCCAGAGAAGAAACCTCCATCACAGCCAGAAAAACAAACATCAAGTTATGAATGAAGGGAAAACCCTCAGTAAGTCATGTCAGTGGTGAAGTGAATAGAGGTAGGACTCTGCCATCCAGATGACTGGAAAAACTGGAGAAAACTCTTAGAATTAGCAATCCCACAGGGGTAGGAGGGGCAACAGAGCAGGGAAGTGAGTTCAAGAGACAGAGGTTTGTAGATGCACCATCAGGTCATTAAAGTTGTGTAATGGCTGAAGAGCTCTTAGAGCAATGACCAAAGACTGGGAAGTCATTCTTAGTCTGTTTCTCAAACCCCCCTGACCCATGCATTCGCCTCTGCCATAATGCTGTGAATTTCAGCACCTGAGAAAATAATATAACTGAGTTCTGAGTTGAATATGGAAAGGAAACCTTCACTGCAATCCATAACATTGCTCACTTCCTATACAAGCCTATACGAGGGGAATTGATGTTACAGACAACTGTGTTTGCTGGGTTTTGGTTGACCTTCTTTTGTTCCCTTTTGCCCTTATTCTGATGCTGATCTCTGTCCTAACAACATTCCCAGTCTCACCTGACAATTCTCTGTATTTTTTATTTTCTGAATCACAGAATCATAGAATCACAAAGTTGGAAAGGACCTACAGGGTCATGTAGTCCAACCGTCCTCCCATTACCATTGCTACCACAAGCCACTAAACCACATCTCGTAGCTCCTCATCCAGACGCCTCTTGAACACTGCCAGGGACGGTGACTCCACCACCTCCCTGGGCAGGCCATTCCAGTGCCTGACCACTCTCTGAGAGAAAAGTTCTCCCTCCTCTCCTCCCAAATGTTATTCACTCTATTTCCAAAAAGTCACTGTCCTATCTTCATTTATGTTTCTGAAGTCAGAATCTATTTAAAAGTAACTCTTAGGTGAAAAATAGTTCTACTAAGAGACATAGGTCCCAACAAAAGACCAGGTAAGGCATGAAGATAACAATGCAGACATAGTGAGTCCAATTTGCATTCATATAACCCTCACAGTGTTGTACTTTTTTAACTGTCACAAGACTGAAATCAAATCTTGGCAGTTAGAACTGACACCTAGATAGCCCAGATTGCTACTTAAATTTAACCGTCAGAAAACCTGATCTAAAGTACTGCCAAGAGTGGAATGTGCAGAAAGAGAGCTGAAAATATTTAGTATAACTGCCATATGCTCATTCTGGATGGACATTTGGCCTACTCATTGCTCTGCCTGCCTCCCAGCCCCACAAGCACTGATTGCCCCTTGCTCAGAGGTGTAGTCATTGGCGTGCAGATCTCCCAGCACATGTAGACCAACCAGCCTTCCCATTTCAAAGGTCTACCTAGTGCTTGCATGCACATGAAATCCTGAGCAAAAGCACCACACCAAATGTGCCAGCAGAAAGATGGTAAGTGTAATAATAACATCTTGTAGCTTGCGCAATATGTACACAGTTTAGCGAGCATACGGCGTCAGTGCAATGGAGTAAAAAATCCACCAACCAAACATAACATAAGGGTGGAAAAAAAAGCAAAGAAGTTTTGCAAAGGGCCACTTTGTCCTGAGCTCATGCACTCCATCGTGGGCTTGACCTACATTGTGCACCAAATGGACAGGGTGCTGGATGTTCTCCAGCAGCTTCAGCTACATTAAATATGAACACAAATAATGCCCCGGGGCCCTGCATTCTCTGGGATGCCACAGGCACGGGACTCGGATGATCCACCCTTGCTGCAGAACCGTGTTCCAGATTTTAATTAACTGAGTTTCCATATTTAAGCTTTTCCTGTGAGAGCCTCCCACAGTAAAAACACTTCTCCAAAACGCAGTGCTGCAGCAGATGAAAATAAATCTAGCCGTTGTATTTTTGAAAACTTTCTTTGAAAGAACATAATTTCAAGGACTATAATCACTCATTCCAAATACACGGTTCATGAACTCAAAGCCATCACGTCCACGTACTGCATGTTCTCATCTTTTCTAACTGCCATATGCTACTAAGTCATTTCATTTTTTATGCACCCTCCTGGCTCCAGGCTTCATGGGCAGATGGCTCCTTGCCATCTAATCAAATTCACACATCAAGGGCATCCCAAGTGAGGTCCTTTGCAGAACCGCATCCTCCTTCCGTTTCTCTCCCTTCCTTGAGCGTTTGCACGTCACCACAAGCTTGTACTACTAGAAAGGTTCATCATTTTCAGATGTAACGCGCCTATTTTTTAATTAAACACGAAGCAATATATGCAGTTCCAGTCCATTCACTCTAAAAATATATCTCAGTGCTTTGGAAATTCACAGCATATACACACTTTCTTTCGCATTCATTTTGGTTATATTTTGGGTCCCTCCTTCTGCTACAGCTGCATCTGTTCACTGGGGACAACACGTCCGTGCCCTCTGCCATCACACACAGTTACAGTAATGCATCTTTACTTCTGCAGCCAAGTGACAGTCTTTGCTGTACTGTACCAAGCTCAATGCAGTATCTAAATTTAGATGCCTTCTAATTTTCTTCAGCTGCCTATTGATACAATTGAATTTTCATGGATCAGCTCATCTCGATGCAGGCTTGCAGCTCTTAGCTTTGACGGACATCATCTCAGAGCGGCATTTGTTTCTCTGGAGCATCTTACCGATCAGACAGGGAAGTCCTCATACTATCAGCAATGGTATTTCTTCAAGCCACTGTACCCTACATTGCCTCACCAGGTTTTTCACACGCGCTTTTATCACATTTTCCCACAGTTGCTGTAACTCCAGTTGCTGGATTACCTATATCCATTAAATACATGTATAAGCACACATCTCATCTGTCTGAATGCACAGCAGGGTCAGGGCTGCTCCGGCACACACAAAAAAAAGAACATTATTTCACAAACCTGTGCTATTCCTCAACTTCAGAAATACCCCTTTCTTTTACATACTGACTTATCCTTTCTAGGCTTTTTGCCTATCTTACACCAGAAGAAACAAGGTCATCTACACTGAGAGTAATTCAGCTCTTCAGTTTACACCTTGTTCTCTAAAGGAGGTGCAGTGCAGGAATTTTTAATATTGCCTTCAACAGCTACAGAGAAAAACTCACCCTGTTATGATCTGCAAGACAAACAAAGCTGTTTCACAGGGCCATTTTAAGAACACCTAACATCAGTTTTGCAATCTATACTAAAAACAAGCAATCAGCTGTCCAGTGCCAGTTTATTTAATGTAACACATATGGAAGAGTGTATGTGAAATATTTTTATAGAAGAGCAATGGTGGCATTGTGACATATGTATTACCTTATTGATGCTGCAGATGTCAAACAGAATAGAAACTATGAAGTCTCTATACCAATATCTTTAAATGTTCACAGTAGCACCTAATAAATCCCATTTCTAAATATCACATAAGCCTTACATCCAGCTTTTCTAAGCAGTTCAATATTTTCTGCAACAGAACACCACAGCTAAAAGATCATGCAGTGCTCATCTTCTTGTGCTATGGTAAGCCATCCCTGCAGACTAACAAAGGGCTATCCCAGAGAACGTGGTGACCCAGAAGCCAAAGATAAAGTGTTTACAATTTGTTCCAGACATCACCTATTTAGCTAGACATAGTTCTTCATATTTACAGCCCCATATTGCTCTGCTGAGAGCAGAAACCTGAATATATCAAGAACATAGTGGGAGCCTGCTAAGCATGGACTGAATTACTCCAATGCCTCATAGCTGCAATGGTTTAACAAGTGCTGCATAGGCACAATTTGAGCAATATAATTTATAATCAGTTAAGCTAATCATCCTTATCCCCCTTTACACGGTCCTTTCTTCCCCAAGGACAGATAAAAGTCATCTTCCAGTGGCTTTTGGGACATTACTCTGTGCGTCAGTTCAACAGACAGAAAGAGGTTCCAACACCCAGAATGCATTATTTCAACAATTTTCAAACTGTAGTGAAAACACGAAGGGCAAAATGCAGTAAATCGGTATTTGTACAACGATCTCAGTTTCTGATGTTATGAGAAGTCTGCCACTTGTATCACATTCTCTCTAATCATAGCCATACTGCATATACTCTAACACCAGCATTCAGCTTGCTTGCGTAAGCTATGTCCTCAAAGCATGTTATAAAAAGGAAAAGAAAAGAACAACAAAAACCACCCACAAAATGCTGTGGCTTTTCTAACAGCAACAGGAAGGCCGGAAGGTGTTTTACAAGGCAGTTTTTATTCTTCTCTCTTTCCATAATATGCTTCCATAGCGTCACCCATCTGGCCCAGAGCCATGCAGCCACCGCGGCTGTTTTCTGCTTCCTGAACTGCTGCTGTAGGATTACAAACTACTACAAAAGAACCACTTCACCACTCCTATTTTATAAAGTGGTATCCTACTGGCCTGATCTAAATTAGGAGGTTGGTTCACACTCCACCTAGCGTATCCACACTGATCAGATTCTGATGGAAAACTGAAGCGATGCTGCTTAAAGTAGGTGACCTTGGGCATGAACAGAAGCAAATCCCTCGGTGTCAATAAACAGTAATTACCTAATGCTGGTATCCCTAATTCCTCACGTAGTGATGCTTCATCCTTTTGCCAACAAAGAACAGAAACTCCAAATAATTCATGAGACCACAGTGCAAAATCTCACTTCTCCAAAGTCCCTCTAAGTCACGTTTTAAGGACTGGGTGCTCTCTTCCTTACCCTGACTCTAAGACAAAACCTGTAAGTACCATTAAACAACAAAAGTTCAAACAGAATTTAAAAATCTGGTTAAATATGATTTAAGGTAAGGAATTCTAGATGCTATCTCTGCACAGAAGCAGGATCATTTCTATCTGTTTCTTTTGCAATGGCATCTGCCCCTTAAGTGACTTTATGCTTGGAACAAAAGAGCACGGAAGAGTGACACCAGGTCAGTTCTAATAGCCTGGACTGAGCTACTGCTTAGTGCTGACAAAAGCAGATCCTATGGGGAAAGTAGTGAGGCAGAAGCAGAATAGAAAGATATAACGATGTGCTCCAGCTACTGGAAATCCTGAAAATGCACTGCATCGGGTCAGAACAAAGGTCAGTTTTGTTGTATTTTTTCTGACAAGACTCCAGTAGGAAAAAGGAAACAGAAAAGTGTGTAAGAATGAAGCACTCCTAGGCTGTTAATCTCTCTATACATTTTACAGCCATAGGTAGCCAGTAATGTAGGGTATTTCTGAGTGGAGATCACATTTAAGCTAACATTTTTGAGTAACTATCCCCTTCTACATACAAGTCTAATCTTTTTGACCCTCTAACCCTGAATAAAGTCCCACAGCAATGAGTTCCATTACTAGACTGCACAGTGTAGTGAATTCATTGAAATTGGCTGCCTGATCACTTCTTTGCTTAATTCTTACAAGCTGCCAAACGTTGCAGTTGGACTAAATGATCTTTGGAGGCCCTTTCCTATTCTAACCTATATTCCCAAATCAAAGCCATAGACCATGTCAATCAGGTCCTCTGCTGTGCTTTGGTATTCTAATTTTTTTTGGAAAACAGCACTGAAGAGTACTTGAGTAGACAAACCCTGTTTTTTGGTGGCTTTTTCATGCAGAAAAATCTTCCAGCTCATTACCTTATTTTCATTTCTGAACTTCTTAGAAATTATTAGCAGAAGACCCTAAAATGACTATTTGAATGCTGCTGTGTATTTACTTAAAGGCTGTACGTAGTTGTGGTTGGTTTGTTTGCACATGCTAGAACAGTCAGTTACATATCTGAATGTAAATTGGCATTAACCAAAAATATGTAATGGTATACTTAGATTTATATTTTCTATATTTGAAAGAAAACCAAGCCCTGATGAGTAACAGGAAGAGCTGAAAATAGAAACAGAGGCCAGATGGTCTCTTCTTTCAAGTGTGAAAAGTGTAAATGTGTTTTATATTGCGAGTCCTAAAAATGAAAAGTCTGACTTCAGAAAGTGGCTGACATAGAAAGGTTATTACCATCATCACGTCTGTGGTTTGGCGAGTGATCATTGGTGCAGGGCTTTGTACTGATCCTGATGCTTCCATGAGGCTCTTTAGCCTTAGTCATGAGAAGAAGACCAGAACCCTACACAGATTTAGGCAGGATACCCTATTTAGAAGATTTGAACAGCTTTCAGTGCAAAATAGGTGCCAACACACTTTGCTTAGACCGTGACAGTTCCAAGGACAAATTAAAGCTGATCTTCAGGCACACAGGGATCTCTGTGGCCTTTGGGTTTTAACAGCAGATTCAGATACCTAAGAATACAGACAGAATGGAGCTATGCTCAGTACTTGTTAACCACACTAGATACATTTATAAATCAATGCGTTACCATAATTAACGTGTTAGGCATCCAAATTGCAGTCAGGAAAAGAAGTGCAGTATAAGCTCTTACCATAGCAGAAGACTTCAAATATATAGTATATTAAAACATCTGAACCCTCCCACTTTTAAAATATACAGCTATTCTCATTTTTAACTAAAGAGCAACAGAACTACTATTCTTAAAAAGAAATACTAATCATGGAGACTTGATTTTAAGAGCGACCTAATCACCACATCCCTTTTAACTTGCATCTCATACAAAGCCTATACTGCATATGACTACATAGTGCTGTAAAGATGTTCAACAAATGACTCTAATGGTACATAAAACAGGAGAACAGCATCTCAATATCCTTCTGGAAAACAGAGGTATACTCTGAAATGATTTCATAGACCAAGCTTATATAACAATAATTTATTATATTACTGCATGAAGTGTTAAAAGACTAGTACAAATGGTTGAAGCTGAAATACAACCCCATGCAGAGAAGCTAGTGCAACAATCATGTAACAATGAAGTACTACTAAAGCACTGCTTCCAAACAGGCAATAAACAGACTAATAAAGCATCTGAGGTGTTAACAGCGATGCTAAGAGGAAGCCCTCTTAGGAAAACTCCTTTAATGAAAGATTTTACTCCCAGGGTTCAGTCAAGATACTACCTGCAAGAAGTATTCTCACAGGTATTTATCTGGATTTAAGTATAGAAACACACCAGTTTTGTAAAAAGCTGCCTTTAAGGCAAGAGAGGGGGGTTGTGGAGGAGACATGGAGAGAGATGGAGAGAGATCAAAAAAGAAGACGTTCAAGGGGAGGGGTTAGAACTGAAACATGATTTTCCATGTCTTCAACACCAAGACAAACCTGTATAACAGAAAACTTTGTACCACTTTACAAAATGTACACAATATATATTATACATACACATATAAAACACTATTACTTCAATCACTCAGTTCTTCTTCATCACTGAAATAAGCACTTTTCTTAATCCGTGGACGTTTTGAGTCATCTGAAACTGAAGATTCCCCTGCAGTCTGTGTCCACCTTTGTTGCTCTTCCTCAATTTTGGCTTGCTACAATGGAAGAAGCAGTATTAGCTAGTACTAAGAAAAAATTAAGATGCATTACAAATAATAATTCTGATTATTAATAGGCAATGCATTATTTATCAAGTTAAAGAATTTAGAGGATTTACCTCAATTTCCAGATAAATTCTGTTATGAATGTGTTTCAGAAAACACTTCTGAAAGTAGTTATCACATTCAAACAGTAGGAGCACTCTGCACCAATGCAGATGGAGTACTCTCTGTTTTCAAAGAGAGGACCTATACGAACACTGTGAACTTACAGAGCTACAGAGCAACTGAAACTTGAAGCCAAGGATGCACACTGTATTTGAGGCTGATGTTGAGTCAGCTTTGTTCCACTAACAAGTCCACCTGTTGCCTTTTGTAGTCATTCATTCGGGGAATTCAATTCTTCAGGGATACGAAAGTAATTCAGCTAAAGGTTAAAACAGATGTTTCCTATTGTTATTAGAAAACATACTACCCTGGTGAAATTCTTTGGACTGAGAGAAATGGAAATACTGCCTGGTTTCTTTACGCTTACTGGTTTTATTTCTAACCATGGAGGGTTTTTTGGGATGCAAGTGGGGGTATAATTCTGCATATCTGCACAATTTTTTTCTGACGACGTCCTGTAAATCTGTTGCACATCACTGAAGTCATATCTGGGACAAAGTTATCTTTAAAAAAGTCTGAGGACTTTTTGGGGCAGTGTGGGTATACAGAGGACAGCTGGGGACTGGAAAGTCATGACATCTGAACACAAGTTCAGGCTTGCACTGTGTAGTGAAGTAAGAGCCTATAAGGAAGTATTAAAGACAGAAAGTCTGACAGCTGTATTACTATCTACCTAACAAAAACTGCTATGTATACGTTTTGAGAGGAAAACTCTGTTAGATACAGCGGTGCTGTATATTAGGCAAAGGACTCCGGAAACAGGATATTCTAGTGAGTGAGGGCAAAGGATGTATCCATTCATACACACACAGCGCTCTTTCTGGGGTTCTCAGTTACCAGAATAAAGAGGTAGCTGTGGATCAAGAACCTAATGGACCACCACAGAAGATGTGTTGGGGAACTCAAAAATAAGAACAGTAATTATTAAAAAGAACAAACAAAAAACAAGACTGAGCACACCTGCAATACCAACTACAGTTGCCAGCTACTGTCAGGCAAAGCGCATCACAGGGTCTACAAGATTGCTTTTGAGAAGCTAAAAGGAGGAGGCAGTGTTCCATTTACAAATAAATATCTAACACTTTGATTTTGTACCTGTACAGCTATGGCCTGGCTGAGGCTGTCTAGAGCAGGATCTTCTCCTTCCTCTTCACTTTCTTCTTCTTCCTCACTTCATTGTGCAGAGAGAGAAAAATACAGAGATCTTTAAGTGTTCCATATGAAAAAGCTGCTTAAACAAAGTAGTAACGTGTAAATAAATGTACATACATTTCTTCTGGTTCAACAACTTTCTTCCTCTTCTTCTTTTCTTTTTTCTTTGGTGGCTCCCGCTCTCCCAGCATATTTTTAGGACAAGCATAACTTAAGTGTCCTGCTTCCTTGTAGGAAAAGAAATATTAATTAACAAAAATCATTACCAACCACCACATGTTGAAACATATAATGAGGGAAGTTAATGGAAGACAGTTCACAGGGGAAAAAATTGAAGCAATTAATAAGATAAATGGAATGCTGAATTAGCACACAGAAGACAAACTCTTTATAAGCTTGCCATGGAAACAAAGAGATTGGTGGTGATATGCATGTTTAATTGCAAATTCAGAACAACTGTGTGTGAGCCAGATTAACTTTCGCTGCTGCTGCAACATCAGAATACAGGACAGCATGGTTTATGCTCATGAAGAGATACAAACTTCAGTGTTAACAGTTTAAGAAATATGACTGAGTCAGCATTTTTGGTCTCAAAAATGTTACAAATAGGAATATTTTGAAGCAAAGATTAGGAGCTGTTCCTTCTCATATAACATTACAATAATGTTTTGTCTTGCTCATCAGCACGTTAAGCAGTTGTTCCAAGCACATTTTTCCCCCACCCCTCAAAAATCCCCCAAAAGGTTTTGTCATTCTGGACAATGGTAAAGCTGTTATGCAAGTTGATAACACCAACGGCAAACACTGTTTAACAGAATAGTATTATCAATGGTGAAACTGAAGAAATAAACTGAAAGTCAAAATATGAATATGTTGCTTTATTTTTGGCTTCACTCACCCCACATTCATAACATTTTGACTTATCAAAGTAGTTCCGCCTGCGAATGAATTCTGCTGCTCTTCCATTATCAATGGCAATACTCGCTTTTATTACTCTTCCAAACAGCTACAGCAAATACAAGAAAAAAGTAAATTTTTGGAAGTGCAAACCCTACCCTTCCACCACAACAACTTTCCATAACTTACCTGTTTGTTATTGAGTGCCCGGGAACAGTTTTGTGCAGATTCTTTATCCAAAAACAAAATAAATGCAACTCCTTTGCTCTTCCTGGTGTCTTTGTCTTTCATAATAGTAACTCTGAAAACATACAACCACATTACTGACATGCTAAGATTGTCTTAGAGACAATTTTTTGAGAAAGATCTCAACAGGATCTTAGATTTGCCAGGCAGCAAAAAGGAAAAAGAGTATACTTAACAATAGAAAGATCCATTAAAAAATAAATTCAAAGGGACAGCTAACCACACTTTATGCTTGCAGATACACTGGAGACGATTTGAAAGTATCTGTGGAGAGACTGAGGAGTCTCTCCACATCATTCTAGTCCAGTACCATGCTTTATTCTCTTGAACGGCTTCAGAATGAAGAACATACACTTTAGATTTGCAGACAACGTAACTGGAGGGAGTTATACATACTGGAGGTGAAAGAAAAATTCAGGAGTAACCTTGACCATTGCTGTAATTGCTGAAAAGGCAGTGTATTAAACTGCATCCAAACAGAGTATACATTTTTGCAGGACTAACCAGCCAAACATGTACACAATGAAAAACGATAGGTATTGCGCAGTATTTTTCTACAAGTATCTCCAAATGGAATCCAGGCAGGTTATGGATACGCGTGTTAATTTACATTACACAAAGCCAAATCTTCAGTCTGACATTGGAAACAACAAAGACGGTAGGAAATTTAAGACTTTTACCCAGTAAGCACAAAGAAGAAGAATGAAAACCACCCAACCTTGATTCTTTTGCTCTTATGTCAATTGCATTTAGTCCTAGAAAACATCAATGGGAAACAGGATGGCAGTTTGCCTGCATGTAAAAATGTATGCTCAAAGCTAGAAAAATAAACTCCTGCCTGTGTCTCAGGCATAGACAGGCAGGAGTTTAGCAGGCAGAACAAGGTTCAGCCATAAGGTAATATAAAATCATAAGTAGTAGTAAGACCAATAAATAATCTAAACCCAACCAAACCAACCAACCAACAAACTCTCAACAGTTCAAAACCAGAAAGCGTACTAGAAAAAACAGTATAACAGATGATCTACGTAGTAGGGTGTGTAAGACAAAAGCTCAGTAAAAATGCTCAGTTTTCCCCCACATGCAAGTATAGACAGATAGAGCATAGAACAGGTTTTGTATCAGAGCCTCTTTGACAAGGATGCACCCAACAGTGAGTCAATAAAACTGAGTTTAGACCAATTCTATTAGTACTTTTGACAAGTTATTCTCCGAAGAGTTCCTGTGGAACCCTAAAATCACTGTCAGACTTCTGATTGGGATGTTAACGCACCAATTAATGATACAACAGAAACAGATATGCGTGACAAACCTTTAATAAGTCAGCAGCTTCTTGGAACCCTAGGAAGTCTGACTTCCCACTGAAAAAACTGAGCTAAACTCATAATCAGCATATACTGAGACATAAAATGTAGTAAGAAAGAGAAATCAGTATGATTTTGCTGAGTCAAGTCACACCTCAAAAAAAGCCAATTAAAACTTCTTCAGTTAAGTCAGAACCGATTCAGTTGAAACTATAAAACTTTCTGTGAAATGAAGTGTTTAACGTCCCTGAACGAAGACTCTCCAGAAAACAAGCTAACTTTTGAAAAGATTTTTCTTGGGAATTAATAAACAGTTACAAATAGGAAACTAACACTAACAAGGATCACTTTTCATAGTGAAGCTGAAAAGGCAGTAAAATCCCGTTCTGTCTACACTGTTGAGAGTCACGTCAGCTTGCAAAGGGTCAAAGGCTTACGCAGCAATTTTTGCTAAACACAAAGTTGTTCCACAATACCATTTTACACATGCTATTCTGGGAGTCTGCAGTTAATTACATTTCTGACAGTAAATAGGCAAAACGTCAGGAAAAATTAGGTATTAGGAAGTGATTTTTTTTTTTTTTGTGAAGTAATACACAGGCGAGGAAAACAGAAACCATGCAGATAGAGCTGTGAGCTCTAAGTTACTCAGTTTCTCAAATAATGCAGGACAGGATTTCTTCAGTACAGGCATCTGAAAACACCACTTCCGTGGTATATGTTAGGCAAAACCACTAGAAACTATTAACAGGAAAGAGAAAGCAGGCTGCTATAGCACCTTTAAAATAAGCAACATATCATACAGTCATTACTTCATGCAGTTAAGTATCCAAACAAGTTCAAAAGCCAAAGCAGAAGACCCGTACTCCCCACACACACAACACATACATACTTTTAGATTGTGGAACTCCTTACCAAAGGATAGCAGGGAGGTCAGAAGTGACAAATTTATGAAGAATAGGTTCATCAATAGTTATTAAACACCAATGTTACTACAACAGGTTTTTTCTAAGTCAGTTGTTCAGCAATCAACTAAAACAGGTCAAGTACCCCGAACCTGTAAAGAAAGACTGAAGCTGCCCAGCTGCACTGGTCACTGCACGTCTGTCAGAACCCTATATAAGGGCTTTCCTCTCCTGTATGTTTTTCTGAAGTCATAGCCTGATTGGCATTTCCTGCTATTAGGTCCACTGAAACACAGTGCTGAGACTTCACAAACTCTGAATAGCTCTATATATCAGAAATGATTACAGCAGCCAATGACTGTTAGAGCAGATATTTGCTCATACAGAGTTGAAAACTCAAGTCTAGTTTTGTTACTCCCATCAGTTAAAAACAGAGCATACAAACCCAGCAAGTTTCTTATCATGGCATTTATTTCTACTATATCAACATGGAGACAGGTATTCCCAAGTCTTATTCATGAATATCGTACATATAAAGAGCTGTTATCATGCAGCCTTATGTCTCATCTTAAACACTGACAATAACAAATCAACCTAGAACCACAGAGGAATTGTACATTGCAGTTGTGGGAACTGGTTGTAATAATTGTGACATCTAGCTCACACATGTAGAAGCTTCCACTCCTACAGTTATCAGCCTGGAAGCACTTACCAGAAGAATATTGGTTCAGCTACTTTAGAGAAAAGATTACTGCTATATATCAACATTTTACTTGCTCTTGAGAAGTGATTACCAACAGTACTTGTCCCCAGTGCAGATATTCTCACAGTATATGTGCAAGAACTCCCAGTTATTAAATTTACACTTCATTAAAAATGAACAGGACTTCAATACAGTTATACATTTAATGCTTAAATTATAAAGAGCGCAATACGTTCAAGTCAAGCAAAGACATCCAATATCTGAAGATGAGAACTTCAAAAGTAACAGGCTATAATCAGATCACTTACTTGACAACTTTTCCATACTTGGAAAAAATCTGAAATACAGAACAAAATAAAAAGATTTAACAACGGACAATTACATTTAACTATTAATAAATTTATTGAGATAAACTTTTTGAAGAGATCCATATCAATATTGTATTTATACTCAAAATTGTTGTCATTAAGTTTAGTCTAAGCAATATGGCTCTTAAAAACTTACCCTATATAGATCGTTGTTTGTCAAAGCAAAGGGTAAATTGGACACATACACTGTGCTTTTGCTTGGTGCCAACCCTCCACTCATTTTCCTGATGAAAGAAGAAAGAGAAATGAATTAAATTGTATTCAAAATGCAAGCAATTAAAAAAGCTCAACAAAATAGTTGTAAAGCTTTTCACTTTTTTTCCAAATTGTTTTTCAAACACAGCTGGCCGTGATAAAAATGCAAGAAAGCACAGCTTTCATTTCCCTTTCATCATTTTTGCATGAAATCCATGTTTGCTCTTATGTTCATCCCCCTTCCCTGCTCTAAAGTATATTTTTTTCCTGTCCCAGTCAACCAGTAACTGGCAAGTTAGTGTACTAAGGCTCTACCTGCATTTATTAAACATTCTGGCCAATATGTGAAATTAATAACCTTCATTCAATTACCACCATGATCTGACTCCTTTCGCTAGTTCCAGCTCAGCTGGATTCAACATACACTAAACCACATTTGGTTAAGGAAAAAAGGAAAAGCTTCCCTAAAGCAGAGTCCTAACCACTGGGAAGAAAGAAAAGAAACTGCATTGGCTTTAAAAAGTATATCTCAGCTGTCAAGACAGCACATATTTCCTCTTGAATTCATTACTTGGGCTTCTACACTGTTCTGTAATTGCAGATTTCCAGAGCAGGTTACGGGCAGCATCTTTCTCAGAGACACTCCTCCTCCTGATTAAGCAGTTTTATACCAGCAGGAACCATGGAAATTCCACAGACATTTTCTATCCTAACCTCTTTTTAAGTTGTAGATGCTGAGTACCCAAGACTACACCTAGGAATTTTAAAAGATTTTCTACATGC
Source organism: Gallus gallus (assembly GCF_016699485.2). Lineage (NCBI taxonomy): Eukaryota > Metazoa > Chordata > Aves > Galliformes > Phasianidae > Gallus > Gallus gallus. Next base: position 29,715,524 of record NC_052532.1, read on the forward strand.
TGCGTGGCCAGCGAGGCGAGGACATGATTGTCCTCCTCTGCTCTGCCCTTGTGAGGCCCCATCTGGAGTGCTGTGCCCAGGCCGGGGCTCCCAGCACAAGGATGCAGAGCTATTGCAGCGAGTCCAGAAGAGGGTCAGGAAGATGATCAGAGCAGCTCTCCTACGTAGAAAGGCTGAGGGAGCTGGGCTTGTTCTGCCTGGAGAAGAGAAGGCTCCAGAGAGATTCCACTGAGGCCTTTCACTCCTCTTTCAGAGGAGCTTATAAACAGCAGGGAGACCAACTTGTTACATAGGCAGACAGTGATAGGACAAGGAAGAAATTCTTTACTCGGAGGGCAGTGAGGCACTGGCACACCTGCCCAGAGAAGCTGGAGATGCCCCATCCCTGGAGGTGTTCAAGGCCAGGCTGGAAGGGGCCCTAGGCAATCTGATACAGTTACTGGGTAGCAACTCTACCCAGGGCACGGGGTTGGAACCAGATGGTCTCTTCCAACCCAAACCATTCTATGACTCTCTTACCTCATCCTGTCTCGTAACTACATACATGTTAACTTACACAAAGCAATGAATGACTGAATTAACTTTAAAAAGAGCAGACTGTTTTTCCTCATGTTTAGACTTTCCCCAAAATTTTAAGTGGTACCAAAGTCTGTGGAAAGCTCTTTTTGCTTCTGATCCAATCAGTAGAGAGGATTTGGTCCAAACAAGTAAAATGCAAGATCAAATAAAGGACACCAAAGAACATAGCAAAAAAAATTCCCTACACAGCCCAATTAATACCTACTTATCCCATTTCCTGCAGCCTTACTCCCTCTTCTTGGTAGCCCTGATTCCTAGCTGCCTGCCGTACTGAGATCAAGCCATTTCTGTAAGACCAATTCATTTTAAAATGCAGACGAAAGCTGATGAAAGGATGAAAGAAACCAAATAAATCAATATCCATCATGGAACACTTACAGCATGTTAAAGGACTTTCTGGGTAGGGAGTTTGATTAAATGAAAGTGTCAGTTGCCAACAAAGTAACTAATGTCAGACTCTAATCCATCTTTGGTTATTTTCTAGCATTTCAACATTTAGTAATTGAAGATACAACACTCCTAGCAGAAACCTGTTATCTAACTGTTTTGTTTCTCTTTTCTGACAAGCTTAATGTATCACAACTCATTTAAGCGCTGGTTTCTAAGTGATTGAATTTTGAGTTTTTCCACATTCAGAGGCTGTTTTTTTGGCACCAATGGAAATGGCAACATAAAGGTTAAGCAAACGAAAACAGAATAAATTTGTAAGAAAGGCCACGCATTGCATCTGGTGTTATACAGCCTTGATTCATTATCCCAAATTCCTTGCTGCTTGGCATTAGTATCCTTGACAAGCCTAACCAGACCCGGCACCGTGCCATGCAAATAGATAGCTCAAAGTGCAGTCTTCCAGACAGGCAGCTCAATGCAAAGGACATGGTAAGCACTCCCTCAGTGCTGCATTATGGTGTATCACTAGTGCAATGTTTTGTAACAGCTCAGGTGAACCTCAGGTGGCTGTAGATAGCAATTTACCCTGCCTAAAATGACAGAAGCTGGAGCACCTTATAGCTGGAGATCAAGCAGGATGTGTATTAAAGAACAGATGCCAGTGAGACTAGCGTGACTGGGCACCAGCCAGCTCGCATATCTCACAGCACTGCTGTGCAAGCCTCCAAAAAGAAAGCAATATGTCATATGAAGATTACTACAAGCCTAATTGCTCAGCCAATACAAAATTACTATCAACGCAAGCTAGAAAATCGCAGTTTTTAGCTGTACACTACTTTTTTCAGGTGCAAACTGAAAAAGCTGCAGCCTGCTGGCCAGCCAAGGCTTAGCTTTGTTTCCAGTTCCCTGGAAAAATTAACGTGAATCACTGTTGTAGTTCTGACTGCCTACGTAATGGTATTGTTGAGGGCTACGGCGCTGGTATTTCAGTCACCTTACCTTCAACACACAACAGTTTTAATAAAACAAGAAGCAACTGTAAGACTACAGTGCCTGTCCCATCTTCCGATTGGCAAAGTTTCAAATCTACGACTTCAGGATCTGCAGGACAGCATCCTGCTCTAAATACTAAGGGCCACTGGGCTGGTTTACAATGAGTTTACAAAAATCAATCTTTCCAAAAGCTTAAGTATGTTAAAAACACAGATCTCGTTATCTATTGTGAATACAATGGCATAAAGGCAATTTTAGATCCAACTACTACCACAGTTCTTCCCACCCCTATAAACCTTAACAAAAAGATCTACCTTTTTAAAACAAACAAACAAAAATTACCTCAAAGCCACTGTTGGGATATGAAAAATAGGTTTTTGTTTTGTTTTTCTACTAATAGACACCAATCATGATATAGCAGCTTCATGTTTACATCTATGATGTAAATAAACTCTAAACTCTCCAGATTATAAACTCTTCCATCACAAGGCTCAGAGCCCTTTTACTTCAGGAACTCTCTAACACCATAAACAGTCCAATACAAGTTCAACATTCTTATTACATTCTTTCTCCTTCATCACCAGTCTGTCTACTCTATAGGATTTCACTTCACAGGCTAACACACACACACAAAAAAAATTAAATATGAAAATCAAAACAAGCATCTGAGCTATCTAGTTGCCACAGGAGCCACCTGAGAGTCACACATAATCTGGCTCCTATACCCCGCTACAGCTCCTCAGCAAATGGAAACATTTTTGTTTTTTAATGAATGCTTTTACGTGGCTTCCCCAGTCTTCAAGGTACTACTTGGATACTCAACTTTAAAGCATCTGCTGGAAGCCAGTACATTATCTCCATGGGGTTGAGCAGAAGTCCCATTAATATAACAGCCTCTCTGCAATATTAATGCTTTCTTCATTTATTATTTTCACATACTAAGTTCTGAGATGGAGATGTCTGCCACCAGCATGACTTCTCGAATTCAACCTTTTTGGTCTTTTCCAACAACACAAAGAAGCCATTCTTTGATGAGAACCATCTGTCAGTAACGATGCGGTCCCCTGCAAAATACACTGATTACAGAGTACGCTTCGCTTGAATCCAAGATAGTCAGTGCCATGCCTATCACTCACGTTGAGAACATCAGAAGAAAAGACAATGATTCATTTCAGTAATTGGTTTTCCTAAGCTGCCGCAGGTCAGAATAGAAAAAGGACGTCACCAAAACAGTTCAGATGGATCTGAAGCATCAAATGAGGTCTGAATTTACCAATATTTTCATACCTTACAAACAAAATTGCAACTTACGCATACATTTTTTACTTGTCTTAAATACACCGCAGTAAGGTCAGAACTGTGACTTAATGAATTAAAGACATATAAATGATTTGTGGATAAACCACTCAGTCCAGACACGCTCGCTCAGGCCTAACTTCTACCTTAATGCTTAAAATGCCATATTTTATTTCTAATTTAATCGCATTATCAGAACTTAGAGCCAAATCAACAAGCCATCAGTTACAGCAGTAAGTTGCCTCAAACTTACACCCAAATCCCAGAACCCCAGAATGGCTTGGGTTGGAAGGGACCTTTAAGACTGCCTCATTCCAACCCCTGTGCCGTGGGCAGTTACCACCCAGCAGCTCAGTCTGCCCACAGCCTCCAGAGATGGGACACCCACAGCCTCCCTGGGCAGCCCATACCAGTGCCTCACCTCTTCTCAGGGACAAATTTCCCCTAACACCTAATCTAAATCTCCCCTCATTTAGTTTAAAGCTGATCCCCCTTGTCCTATCGCTGTCTGGCCGTGTAAAAAGCTGATTTCCCTTCTGCTAACATGCTCCCTTTAAGTACTGGAGGGCCGCAATAAGGTCTCCCCGGAGCCTTCCCTTTTCCGGTTGAACAAGCCCAGCTTCCTCAACTCTCCTTTCACAGGAGAAGTGCTCCAAGCCCTCTGATCGCCTCCACGGCCTTCCTCTGGACCCATATCCTCCGGGCTGGGGGCCCAGGCCTGGATGGTACTCCAGCTGGGGCTTCACGCGGGCAGAGCAGAGGTGAACAAGCAGCTCCCTCGCCCTGCTGGCCACCCCACTTTGGTGCAGCCCAGGATAACGATGGCCAAATCGACACAGAGGTCGAGCAGCAATCCGTCAAGAAACTTTCACACACACGGTGCCCCCACGGCTCCCGCAGCGCGGCACGGCTGCCCCTGCCGCCCACCGAGCCCTGCGCAGCGCGCCGCCACTGCCGCCCCACACGACGCGCTCAGTGAGCTCAGCACGGCCCCCTGCGCCGTGCCGCGGCCCACGCGCAGCCGCCTCCCCCCGTCCCCGCGGCGGCCCTACCCTGCACAGCGGCGCTCAGCACGCGCTGGCGCCCATGCTGCGACACAACGGCCCGCGCGGCCCGGCCCAGCGCGGCCCGGCCCAACTCGCTCTTCCGCTGACGCGCGACGACTCGCTCCGAGCGTTGCGAGCGAGCCGGGCGCTTCCGTTAACGCCCGAACGGCGCCGGAAGCGGCGGGAGCAGGGTTGCGGAGCGGGACGCCGCGGCGGTGAGTGCGATTGGGCTGCGGGGCTTGGAGGGCGGCGGTGGAGCCGGGCCCTACACGCGGCGTTCCCGCGGTCGGGGGGGGCTGTGGCGCAGCGTGGGCAGGCGGCACCTCCAGCACGCCGCGTTGGGGAGCGGAGGCTGCGCGGAGCAGCGCCGAGGCCGGGGTCCTGGGTACCTCCGGCCCTGGGCGTGGGGAGCGCGGGGACAGAGAGGCGGGGAGGGGAAGGGGAGGGAGAAGGTGGAGGTGGCTGCCGCTGTTGCTTGGCACGTGCGGTGTCAGCAGCCTGCGTGAGCCTGGGAAGCAGGAGGTACAAACCTCACTTCTGAAACTTTATTTTCATTCGTTAAGCCCGCGTGTGACAGGGTATTTTCGTTTTCAGTTTAATGTTTTCATTCTGACGGGAAGAGTTTTAGTTCTGCGTAGTTGTATGAGTTAGCTCTCAGAGGCGGTGCGAACCCATTGCAGGTGCCTTCAGTGCGGCTCCTTGTGGTGCAGGGGCAGTACCTGGCTGCTTCTGGAGGGCTGCCTGGGACCCTCGTCACCTGTCCGACTTCCTTGGAAGTCCTAACATACGTTTTTGTGCTCAGCCCTCACGCAAAGGCCCTGTTTTGGGACACCCCACTGGGGTGTCCCAAAACAGGGCCTTTGCGTGAGGGCTGCTCCGAAAGTAATGTCTCCTTTTTTATTACATTGACCCGCGACATCCAGAGGCGGATGTTGGTGGTATGGCAGGAGAGGTTGAACCTTCCCACCAGTATTCCATTCCATGTTGTTGCCATGGAACAGATGGCGGCAGAGGGGCAATCTGACACAATGGCGTCTGACATGGAAGTGTGGGTGAAGCAGAGGTGTGTCACTGAATTTTCTCCATGCAGAAAAAGAACTGCGCCCATTGCCATTCATCAGTGCGTACTGAACATCTCTGGAGACCAACCAGTGGACGTGAGCACAGTGAGGTGGTGCATTTCAGCAGTGGTGACAGCAACAGTGGGTCACCTCCACTGGTGCCAGTTCTTATGAATGCAGCATGCAGGCTCTTGTTAGTTGCTGGCAAAAATGCACAGCTAGTCATGGTGACTACATTGAAAAATAGTGTTTTGTAGCCAAGAATTTCCTCTATCAAATAGCATTATTGTGCTCTCTGTAACTGTTGTAGTTTCCATGGAAATAAACAGGAGGCATTACTTTAGTAGCAGCCTATGTGTTTCAGCTCTTGAAGTCTGCTCTTTGACAGCCTCTGAGTAGGCTCTTTGCTCTAGGTTAGAGTTGTGATGCAAAGTGTTGTGATTAGTTCTTCAATGTAGGTATTCAGGACTAAAGGTGAACAAAGAATCTGCAAGGTTACAAAGAGATCTGGAAGTGCTAAGTAGAGTTGGAGGTATTAATTCCTCTTGCTGAAATACTCAGCATTTCTTGGTACCTTCAAGCATAAATGCTGAAAGCATTACAATTTTGACCTGTTATGACAGTGACGTGGTGATCTGGCATATGTTGTCATCCAGCTGTTCATGCTGCAAGATGGAAAGGCGCTGCAGAGGTGGTGCTTCGTGCAGATGTTGTATTAATGCCAATAGCGGAGCAGTCCCATCGCAGCCTGGCAGGATATTCTTTTCATGGCATTGATAATGATGAAGGATGGGTTATTGGTAACTGTGGGTGTTCACAGAAAGATATAAAGATCAGTGTTAATATTAGCTCCCAAAGCATTCTCTCCATTCCTTGGGAAGAGATGGATTCTCTCTGCATTCCTGTTCTGTTTTGGTTTTTTTAATCGATACCTTCCTCTCACAGTTCTGATGCTTTTTGTTATGGAGAACTGTGTCTGCTCAGTGTTCTCAGTCTGCCCCAAACTCCAGTTTATCCATTTTGCTTCCTGTCTAGCTAGGAATGCCAGGGTATATTTGAAGAATTATCAAAGCTGTATTCACGGAGTTGTTGGAGCAGATCCATAGGAGGGCCATGAAGATGATCAGAGAGTTGGAGTGCCTCCCCTATGAGGACAGGCTGAGGGAGTTGGGGCTCTTCAGAGTGGAGAAGAGAAGGCTCTGAGGGGACCTTATAGTGGCCTTCCAGTACCTGAAGGGGAGCTACAGGAAAGCCGGGAAGGGACTTTTTATAAGGGCACGTAGCATCAGGAGAAGGGGAAATGACTTTAAACTGGAAGAGGGTAGATTTAGATGAGATATTAGGAAGAAATTCTTTACTGTGAGGGTGGTGAGACACTGGGGCAGGTTGCCTTGTGAGGCTGTGCATGTCCCCTCCCTGGAAGCGCTCAAGGCCAGGCTGGATGGGGCTTTGAGCAACCTGGTCTAGAGGGAAGTGTCCCTGCCTATAGCAGGGGGTTGGAACTAGATGATTTTAAGGGTTCGTTCCAACCCAAACCATTCTCTGATTCTCATTGCTGCAAGAGAAAGCTGAGTTTTCAGTGTGTAACAACAGCTGGCTGTTGGCCATGAGAAGACCGGAGTCCTCAACATCTTTCCTATGTCTTTCATATACAGGATCATGTATTTATTTTTTTTGTAATTTTTTTTTTTTGAGAACTTTCCAAAACATAGGAGGGACAAAATTAGCCCATGTTTGTCAATTGTCAGGGTTTGTCACAGTAACAGTACAAAGCCAGCTATGCTCCAGTAGCAGCAAGAACAGTACAGCTGCCTTGCCTCTGAATTTAGAGCACGGTCTTGGTTTTATGCTCTGTTCACATATGGCAGGATGTAGCCGTTTGGGCTAGAAAGCTGCATGTTTTTGGAGCAGCAACATAGGTTCTTTAGAAGGTTGATAGCATACATTGGAATATTACAGACCCTGGTGAGGTTGATATTTCTAGCAGCGATTAATATTAGTGTCTCCAGAATGTGTAAACAGACAAGAGTGAGGTGCAAAATATTGCAGAGTAATGGAGTGTTCTCAGCTTGTTTTTAGCTTGTTAATGTTCCTTAGGAAGAAAAGAAAAATTAACAGTTGATTGATGAAGAAAACTCACTTGTATAGAAATCTGACATTTCAGTGACCTGTGTAATCTTCATGATGAAGAAAACCTTTTAGTATTAGCTCTGCTATAGCAGTGCATAGCAAGATACAGTGCTGTGATAAGTGGAGCCAAGCCAACCTTGGCAGCAGGCCGCCACAGAGCAGCTTGTGCTGCATCCATACAATGGCTTCTGCGTATGCTGAAGTAGCAGCATTTGAGAAAATAAAGAACTTGCTTTAGCAAAAGCAGTCACCTTTGATTAAGAATAAGGAAAAAGTGGTTTAAATTAGTATTGCAGGTCATTACATATGATAGTGAAGTGTCAACTATCTTTTGGGCCCCTCGCTATAAGAAAGACATCGAGGCCCTGGAACGTGTCCAGAGGAGGGCAACAAAGCTGGTGAGGGGTCTGGAGCACAGACCTTATGAGGAGTGGCTGAAGGAGCTGGGATTGTTCAGTCTAGAGAAGAGGAGGCTCAGGGGAGACCTTATTGCTCTCTATAACTACCTGAAGGGAGGTTGTGGTGAGCTGGGGGTCAGCCTCTTCTCTTGTGAGACTAGTGATAGGACTAGAGGGAATGGCTTCAAGCTGCACCAGGGAAGGTTCAGGCTGGACGTTAGGAAATACTACTTCTCTGAAAGGGTGGTCAGGCACTGGAATGGGCTGCCCAGAGAGGTGGTGGAGTCACCGACCCTGGAGGTGTTCAAGGAACATTTGGATGTTGTGTTGAGGGACATGGTTTAGCGAGAACCATTGGTGATGGGCGAATGGTTGGACTGGGTGATCCTGTGGGTCTTTTCCAACCTTGGTGATTCTATGATTCTATGATCTTTGGTGTATATGCCAGTAGAAGATAATGTCAGTGACAGGTGAAATTAAAGTATGGAACAAAAATAGGTATTTATTTTTAATCTTTGTTTTGAAACAATATTGTCCCGAGAGAACAAGTAATGTAGCACAGAAAGCTTGAGGTTTGATACCCTGAAACCTTGTTAATAGAATCCTCTCAAATTGCTTTGAAATGTTTTGGCACTTTGTCAATATTACTAAAGCTGTGTTCTGATTAGGTCACATTGTTTAAGAAATTTTTACTATAGAAACAGATGAAATGTGTTCAAAATGCTGAGAAGTGTGCTTTTCTCCCTTTGTGTGTGTGTGTGTTATTATATATACATATGTATATATTCTCTTGTATGTTGAGAAGCATCCTCACTTTCATTGGTTCCAGCCAAAAACTGTCCATTTAGTCTTCTATATAAATGTTTTTTTTTTCCTTTTTTTCTTGCCAGTATTTTGGACAACGTACTTGATAATTGTCTGATTAATCGTCACCATTTTCTTTCTAATTGCGAAATCTTCTCACTTATGAAATTTTCTTTTCCATCTCCCTTTGCCTCTCCATTCTTACTTCTTGTCTGATAAAACTGTGTCAGTTTTTTTTCCCTTTAGTCTGCTGGTGTTTATCGTAGTATGTTCTACCTTTTTTCCATTTTTGGGGGGTCCAAATACTAATAACTCTTGCAAGTTTCAGTATTTTTCTAAAATAGTGATAGAGATGGAAGTGTTTGTTCTGGGCTGTGCTGTCTCATAATCTGTAATGGACATGTGGGTGACTGCTACCTGGAAAAAGATCATAATAGGAAAACAAAGTTCTGGGTATCATTTGTATTATTTTTTTGTTTCAGAAAATATTATACCTATAATATTTTTTACGTATAAAGGTTTTTGGTATTCTGAATTCAGCTGACATTCGTATTCTTTCTGAACTGAGTGTAGTGAATTACCCTGTACTAATCTGGACAGATTAAGAGGGATGGGCAGCAAAGGGATTTAGATTTTAAATGTCTGGTTTACTTACAGAAAATGAATTTATGAATTTATATGAATTTTTCACTAATTTCAGTTGCCTTTTTTCCCAGATAATTAAATGGGTCTTCAGAGGCAAAGTCTCTAACAGAAAAGTGAGTATGCGAGTGGTTGTTGTTTTTCATAAAACTATATAGCTGACGCGGTGCTACCTCTGATTACAGTTGATAAACCCCTTATCTTGTTGATTCTTGACAACTTGGATAACTGTCATTTTTGTATAGCCTCATAAATCTATCTCCAGTTATCTACTTTCAGAAAAGAAAAATAGCTAATGTTAATCTCTCCTGAATATGTCCTGCTATTTCTTCTTCCTGTGGATTGTTCTTAATAGCTAGAACCCATTGTGAAAGGAAACTTTGAGAAATGTGATTCTAGCAATTTCATAATGATTTTCAGCCGTGTGTGTTTTACACTTTTTTGCCTATATAATCATGAGAAAGATTTCAGCTCCTTGAATTTGTGTTGTCTAGTACAGCATGACTAGACTCATTTATGATGTTGGTTTATTTTCACCTTTTAATTTACTAATTTTGACTTTGGAAGTCACTATTTTTTTGAAAGAGGAATCTCCATGATCTGCTGACTTCCAATTTAAAACAAAAAATCTTCATGTGAGGCATGTGTATGAGTTTATTTCTACAACTGATAGTAGAGTATGTACAAATGTCACTAGGACTGTTTATGGTATCTGTAAATCCTGGATTTATCCTGATTATACTGCACTAATTTCCAGTTCATGTCAGTTATTTTTTTACTAGTGCATAACAGAACTCTGTATAAACTGAAGTATGAATTTGCCACAGATCTCAGCTTTATTTAAAACCACTTTCAGACAGTGTTTAAACTATCACTGCTCCAGCTTATATTTCGTGATGGAGAATGCAAATGCTTTTTTCATGACTACAAATTCTGTCTATTTTAAACTATATCTGTCAACACTTAGAGGAAGTTTACGTTGGTTGTTGGTACTGAAGAAGTTTTGAACAACATTGTTATCAGAGTTTTGATTTCTAGGGTCTTTTGCCTTAAATTACTTACTCATTAATTAGCTCATATAACTTGACAGACTTACTTCTATAAGGACCTCATTTTAAAAAAAGTAGTGGACAGAGCTTATGCGTAATATATTGCCTTGGGAGAAGCCAAAGAACCTTTATTTCCATGCTTAGTATCCTCTCATCTATATCCATAACAAGTCTGGTTTTGACTCATTGGTTGTTTATTTTCATCAGTGGCATATCGGAGAGATGAAATGTGGTCTGAAGGACGATATGACTATGAAAGACTTCCAAGAGAACGCCTTCCTCCAAGGATTCATCCTGATGTATGTCTGTACTTTGTTTCTGTAGTGTTATACCACTATACTACACCTTCATACTGTGATCTGTACCACAAGAGCAGGATTTTTTTCAGTTCTGAACTTCCTGTTAAACCTTTACATCATGGTTGTCCAACCATTTGTCATGCTTGGTCCACACTTAGTGAAGAAGAATTGTCTTGGGCTGTATATAAAGTATATAATGTAATAATGAATGTTTAAGGTTTTCTATAATTAAAATGATTATGTATTAGATATATCTAGTTATGAGGAAGACAACAAAAACATAAAACTGGTGTGATGTTGGACTTTGTTTTTGTGAAACTAATGCATCACTTTCTGGTACGATGGCAGTAGTTGCAATTCTTAGTGAGCTCTCAAGGTGCTCATCAGAGATTATTGTTCTAATTTTACTCTTCCAGTTGTTCTTCCTTGAAAATGGTTGTTCACAAATGTACATGCTGCCGAAATTGGTGATATGAATAAGGTATGATTGTGAAGTGAGGGATACTTTTTGGTAAGATACGTCTTAGGAAAGTCTGGTAAAGAGGTGTGGTCAAATTTTTCTTCGAGTTGTACATCTGATTACAACTCTATACCTTCCATTAGAAAATTCATAGGTAGTGTATTTATGTTGGCTGAAAATTAAGTCCCGAATAGTAAAAAAATAAGTTTCAGAAATCTTGAAATCCATTTTCAAATTCCTTGATCAGAATGCAGAGCACAGCTGCATATTTTTCACTGTTCGCAGGACTGTGTTTAGCTATTGTAGGAAAAGGCATAAAATTATTTGCCATAACTTGAGTTTGCTGTAATTTGTTTCATTTTGAATGCTGTTCTGATTTGAAATGCAGCACAGATAGTTGATTTTGATCTCAAAAGATGTATGTTTAATTCATTTGAATGAGCAGTCCATTCCACTCAGAATGCTGTATCTGTAGCTATTGTGCATCTTCATATTTTGGCACCAAATTTCCTTCTAACTCCATAAATGACTTGGTTTTATTTTACAAATTGTAAAATTTTTTAGTATTTTAGCCCAACTTAGCCACCTTATTTCAGAAAATAAGGCAGAAAAAACCGATGTCCCCATAATTGACATCCATACTTTTAAGGGAGTCCTGGAACTGGTGATGAGTCAATTCCTTGGACTTTATGAAATTCACAGCTTTGATGAATTTATATATTTATATATAACTACATGTTATAATGTGTTTCAATTTGAGTGTGTGTGTGTGGTGGGCACGAGAGATGGAGTTAGTAATGCCCTGCGCCCTCCCCAGTATTCTGTTGTTGCCTATGCAGTTTGCAATTGACTAATGAAACATATTGCTATAAATCACATAGTAATGTGAAAAGTTTATGATCGTGTGGGGCTGCATTACTAACTGTCCAGGGTTGCATCCATGGGTTGGACACGCCTGCTTTACATCTTCCTCTTCATCTTAGTTTCAGCTGGGACAGTATTATTTTCTTCAGAGTGTCAGGTATGATCCTATGCTTTAGTTCTAGGAGAAAAGCAAAGTTGATAATGCTCTGATCTATATAGGTGCCCGTTAAGTCAAGGCCATTCACAGTAAAGCCTGGTTTAGTATTACTTGTGGAGATTGGTAGCCCTGTCTGTGGTGGGGGGGGTTGGAGATTCATGATCCTCGAGGTCCCTTCCAACCCAGGCCATTCTGTGATTGTGTGAAAGGCCCAAGGAGCTGGGAGGAACAGAATTAGGGCAGCTGACTGGCTGAAGGGATTTTTCAGTGTAATTAAACATGGTGGGTTTTTTTGTTTGTTTGTTTGTTTGTTTTAAGAATTTGTGGAGAATCAGAGATCACACTATATTGCCTTTTTCCCAGGAGCTTTCTTGTATGTTCATATGTCTCAAACCACTTCAGAGGTGGTAAAAAGACTACATTCAGTATTGTTCTTGTCACCAGCGCAGTTTTCTATTATGATACTTACATACTAACATACTTTCTGGGTTCTCATGTTTTCAGCTTGTTTTCTAGAAGCACACTGTTGTAGATTACTAGTTACATAGTCGTTTTGGTCAATTAGTGCACTAGGGGTTGGCTACTCTGTGATGATTTCAACGCTTTTTACAGACAGCATAAAACATACGTACTTTTTCAGCGAGCTGGAAATCAGGTTGTATTTGCATATGTTGGTTAGTCTGTTGTTTCTCCAATATATGTATCAGCAATGAAATACAAGAAAAGCCAGAATGTGTCTTCACACTTTGTTTGTATACTTGCATTTTTTTTTATTAATTGATACTTGGCTTGACTAATGCATAGCTAATTGCTAACTGTTGTACATTCCTGAGTTTTTCTGATCTTTCGAGCTCTACAGGGACCAAATTATGATGTATGTATTATGGAATTTTACTTTAAGAGTTTAAAAAGATAAGATGTGTTCTTTTGCTTACACGGCCTATGTGGCGAGGTTTTTGTAGCAGGGGGCTTGAAGAGTTGGCCTTTATGAGTAGGGACCAAGAACTGCCCCATAGTGTGTTAAGTAAAGCAAGGTCTGAATCATTTTCTTATTGGAAGATAGATAAAAAGCGCCTTCTCATACGGATCTGCTGGTTCATGAGAACTATCAGGCAGTTTCTGTCCATGCAAGCCTATGCCATTTTATCTACGTTTTCACATGCGGAGGTCTGACCTAATTCTTGCTAGGCAAGTAAAGCAGAATTATGTTATTCCTCAACCATATGAAAACTCTTAGTGTTTGCTCATGGGTTAAGTATTGGAACTGGGACGTGCCACTGATAAGGAAAGAAGTATCACTTGTTTGAGAGAGGAAGAGATTGTCCTAATCCAAACCTGGATGTTAATTATGCAATTATAATTATACAAACCTGGATGTTATATTATAACATATATATATGTTAATTATATATACAATTATACAGTATACAACATGTTTGGTTTGCTATAGAAACGCATACTTTCAGAGGCTGGTTAACAGCAAAAAGTTAAGAGCACTTTACAAAATCAAGAAACAGTGGGTATGTCTTGAGATCTTATGTAACTGTCCTGCTGTGATGGGGACTACTGGAGGAGATAAAAGCACAGGACAGTTTTATCTTAGCTTCAGAGCTGATCTTCTTTGTAAGACTGAGCTGAAAAAATGTATGTAATGGTTGCCAATGAGGTAATGGTAGATTAAGCATTGTGGCTGCATGGTAATGTGTGTATAGCGTGTAATAATATAATGAATCTATTGCTTGGTCTCTGAGATCAGAACAATATTGTTTCCTTTTTTCTTTTTCTTTTTTTTTCAAATGATCATATTTAGTAATTTGTGAACTTAATGTATTTTTCTTCAAGAACTATCGGTGCATTCATTAGCTTGTGACTTACACTGTTAGGAAAAGAAGGTAGTTTGGGTCTCCTTCCCCTCCCTCTGAATTGCACCTGTGCATTAAGTCTCTGCAATTATAACTTGTTTTTAAGGCCCATGGAAACAATGGCTTGCTAAAGGAAAAAGACTTAAAGACAAAGTCTTCAATTCATGTTTCCATTCGCTTTTTATCTACAGTGGGTTTACATAATACTCGATCCTAGAGAATTGAATTTGAATCTTTTGTAATTGTGCAATTTGGGCTTAATAAGCAAAGAATCTATTTAATTGGTAAACGGTGTATAATACTTCACTTGAAAATGTAGTGCATTGATTTATAGCAAAAAAGCCATTCAAACCTGTTTGAGAATAAATCTGAGAGCGATAAAAACTGTTCATCACTTGAATCATTGGGTCACGCACTGCGTTGTAGTGAGAGGATGCTTATCTAATCAGATCATGAAACAAGGGCAGTCTTCACTATGATCTCCATAGTGTAGAAAATGTTGTTGATGTTAAGGAAATTAATTGTTTTCAAATAGGCTCTCTGTTTTACAGGCATAACGGATGTAACTTTAATGTAGAAGTTGGAGAAATAGGTATAGTAAATGCTTAGAAAATTTAGTTGACTGCTGTAAAATTTCAGGATAAACTTGAACTGTGTTGAGAACTTTCCCCTTGTGGTTAAACTTGCAGTACTTAAGGACTGCATCTGGCTGGTGTCCAACTGACAACTTTTTCCACCATCAGTCTGGCATGGTTCTTTACATTTGCCATTCTTCTGTGCTTATTTCAGCTTTGAGATTATTATAATCCACTATGTAGAAATAACATGTTTTTACTTGTATATTCACTACAGATTTCCAGATGCTTAAAGAAGTATGCTTTTATTTCTTTTGTGGTTTAGGATGACTACCATAGAGTAGTAAATGTCATGCCCAAGAAACCACCACTTCTTGATAGACCTGGAGAAGGGAGTTACAGTCGCTATGATGATTACAGCCACACTGAGTACAGAGACTATGAGGAGGGTCGCAGTTTTGCCCATGAGCGAAGAAGTGGCCCACCACATCGAGGTGTACATAAGGTGATTCTTCTCTCATTCTTATGGTGTTTGTCATTGAATTAATGTTTGAGTGCTGAATAATTAAAAATTTTCTTCAGACAGAGTGTTGTTGTGACTACTGTTCTTCTCATAAACTGAAATACCACACAAAATACAACATTTTTTTTTCTGTAGCATTGCAAAGTTACTTCTTTTAGCACTGGTGGAGGAAGAAAATAAGAGGAGTTGGATGGAATGGATAAACTGAGAGGAAGTCTTTTTGTGAATGATGAATACTGTCTTTTTAACTCATTAAGTACTTGGGTTATGCAGTAAATAAGTATCATCTGGTAATGTATTTCACAGCTGATGCTGAGATGCACTTCAAACATTTGTCTCTGTATGTTTTGCAGGATGAGTCAGGATACAGATGGCCAAGAGATGATCATCCTATGAATCGGCAGACTGAATACAGGTATTATATAAAACTTCACAGTAATGCTATGCATAGGAAGGTTTGGAGTCTGTCTGTTCCAACCACCTACTCAAAGCAGCTTCTGTTACAGCAGAAAGATTAAGGCTTATTCAGATGGAATTTGAAACTATGAAACTGCTGGGAAGCTTTATTTTCAAGATAGTGAATGTTGCTTAACTACAAGGGTATTGCTCAGGTTCTTCTTCCTGGAGTTGTTCAGGCATATTTGCATGAAAGAGTAGTTAGCTGTTGTGCACATGCTGTCATTCTGTTTATGATATTGGAAGGTACCTAAATGTCCATTCTGAATATCAATATGCTGTTGTTGCAACTGTTAGAAACCCATGACCTATTCAGGTTTCTTCTTATTTCCCCTGTGAAAATCCCATCTTTGCTACCCCAGACTGTTGAATCAAATACAAGCTTTTTTATCTTACAAATTTCTTGTCTTTTTGTACAGGTATGTGTAAATATCCCTCCATGCAGTAAAAAAAAAGGTTAAATAAGTGCTATTTTTAAAATAATTTCTGTCTTACGGAGATAATCTCACAAAACTGTGTTCGAAGCTGTAGATTTACTCAGATCCCAGTCTGTCTTTGAATCTAGAAGATTCATATGTATGCTTAAATGCAGAAACAGAGAACAGTTCCTCTTGTATACATTTGTTAATCTGCAATTTGACAGCTTATGTTTTAGAAATTTCCTCAATTAACCTTACTGTTTCTTAGTATTACATTTTTTGTTCACATAGTAATGTCAAAACTGTCATAACATCTATTGTGACTATTTAGAACTTTTTCGTATGTTATCAAAATGGTTTGTAGAGCAGAGCAGTGAATTGATACTGATGTGGGAAAGGACATCTGTTCAAGTACCAGATGAAGTGTTTTCAAGATATATTGAGATCCAAATTAAATAAATAAATGACATGGAAGCCTACATTTTAATATTTGTTCAGTAAGAGTAGGAAGTGTGATGATAATATCTTTAAGAAGGTAGACTATGACTGTAAGTAATCTAGTGTGTCTGTGCAATCAGTCACATATTTGTATGACTTCAGAGAATTCTTTGGTCTGTCTAATGTTTGTTTCTGTGACTGTAGTACTTTCAGGCCACCATACAGTGGAAAAATACCTGATCCATTTAAAACTCACTTGGGTGGATAGTGGATAGTATTCAGTTCATCGTTTCCTTGTTCTTATCTTGTTTTTTCAGCTGGAGTGATAGGTCTGTACCTCAGGTTCATATCTATGAAATGCAGAAATGGTATTAAGCAGTAGGGGTGTAACATGCATATGTCTGCAATGCAGTTTGATAAGGGATTTTTTAAAAAACAATAAATAAATGCACAGAATGCACAGAATAGTGGCCTCTTAATAGCAGTGACAGTAAGCGTTGCAGGGATACGCACTAAGTAACTATTTCTTTCATAAAGACTCCATGCTTCATAAAGCAAATAAACAAAAGTAGGCTTGTTTAGTTTGGAGAAGAGAAGGCTCCAGGGAGACCTCATTGCGGCCTTCCAGTACTTGGAGGGAGCGTATAAACAGGAAGGGGAGCGGCTGTTTACAAGGGTGGAGAGTGATATGACAAGGGGGAATGGTTTTAAACTGAGACAGGGGAGGTTTAGGTTAGATATTAGGAAGAAATTTTTCACACAGAGGGTGGTGACGCACTGGAACAGGTTGCCCAAAGAGGTTGTGGATGCCCCATCCCTGGAGGCATTCAAGGCCAGGCTGGATGTGGCTCTGGGCAGCCTGGTCTGGTGGTTGGTGACCCTGCACACAGCAGAGGGGTTGAAACTCAATGATCATTGTGGTCCTTTTCAACCCAGGTCATTCTATGAAAACAAACCCCGTGAGCAACTAAAATAAATAAAAACAACCCTTCATACTCCGTAAGGATCTATGTGCACTAGACTTCAAACAGAATTACATTACTGGGGCTAGACACAACTAAAGTGTTTTAAAAAGAGGTGTTCTATGTAAATTGCTCTAGAATTTTTCTGTCTTTCACTTTAGAGGACAAACAAAAAACACATATGCAAGGGAAAAAGAATCTGAAAATGAGTTAAGGCCGGGCAGTTTGTTTTCACAGAGAACAAGAGTGGCACCCAGTGGTCGAAATGATTGTCTTAAATTCTTCCAGATTTCTTCCATTTAAGACATGAGGACAAAATGTCAGCTCATTTTGCTAAAGGCTTCAGTGATGTGGGTAGTGGAAGTCCCCTCTCATTCTATATTATCTATTTCAGAATGTGTGACTGTTGCACAACTGCACTGTGAAGGAATTTGATAGATATATTTGGTTCAGTTGAAATTACTGGAATGTATTTGCAATTGAATGAAGCCCTACTGATTTGTTATATAAATATGCTTTATGTCAGAAGTCTCTTTGTACAGAAAGCATAGGAATAGTAAGTAATCTTGAATGTCAAAGTCTGTGATCAAATTGCTAAATGCTTCTAGCGTGACATAGCATCACATGGTAATAAATACAGTCTTTTGCATATTTCTCGCTATTGAGCTACACAGTAGATCTCAGTAGAGAAAATCAAACTTTGTACGTATTCTCTCCTGCACTGAAAGTGCTAATTGTTTTATTATTGATTCTATTTCAAAGATATTTGCATTATAAAACCTAGTATTTGGAAATGATCGTGCATGAAAATGCTATCTCTGGATTTGATGAAAGATACTTTGCATAGGTTTTTGTGGAGTACAGATAAGTGGTGTGGTGTGTGTTTGTTGTTTTTAGAAGTAGTAAAAGGAGATGTAAGATTACTTTCACCAGAAATACCTTGGGAAGAAAAAAAAAAGCATGGAACATAGCTAGAACATAGTACAAAGTGAGATTTGTAAAACTAAAGATACTGGGAGACTTGTAAAATTAATGGGTTTTCATAGTCAGTACAGTTACTGTAAATTCTAGAAAGAATAGCTCTTTTATTGACATAAATAACCAGAGGGTTTTTTTTTTTTGAGTATTTTAAATAACTCATTCAGCAGCTAAAAATCTGCTCTAAGAAGTTGTCAATGTTATGTTTAGCGTTTGCTCCTAAATGTTAATCATTCACACTTTCCTACTTTGATTTTTTTGGCAATTTGACTGGTAAAAAGTAGTTTTTGGTCTGTAGCTCTTTACATTTATTTTCCCTCACTATCTTCTTTCTTTGGCATGATGAAAAATGTTACTTAGTATTTTTTTCCTTTTAAAAGAAGCTGCTTATTTGGAAAATCAAAAATCCTTAAATGGTGCAGAGTTTTCGGGGGTAGAGGTTTTCTGTGTTGAGGAAACTGTGTTAGGCCTTTATTATTACTGTTTTCTCCTTGAGCATCTTGATTTTTTTTTTTTCCCTTAAAAAATTAAAAAAAATAGGATGTGCTTGCTTGCATTGCAATTGCTCAGTAGTGGCTTGAGCATTGTGCCAGATGACCAGCAGCAATTCTTTGTGAGAACGCGTCTGATTTGCCTGTGGTCTGCTATTGAACACAGCATGGCTGATACTTTTGCCCTTTTCAATTCCTGAGAGTTGTTAGCCCTGTTTTATGCCATGCTCAGTGGATAGCTCTCATCCTGACGTTTTGACATCTTATTTTATGTATAAACATAAAACAACTCAGAAGATTTGCTGGGCATTGACTTCAGAATGAGTTCTTAGCCCTCTTTCTCCAGGGCCGGTCACTAAGGGATTCTTTGTGAACTCCAGAAACTGATGTAAGTTCTGCAACCTTACAGTCGCAATTTGGTTTGAAGTTATGCGCCTCTTGGTTCAATTCTAGTTGGCATGTATAATGAATTTTACATCAAAGCAGAATGGCTTAGTGTGCTGAGCTGAAAATTATCTGTATACGTGATGGCAGTTTTAATGTCTTGATCACTGCTGCTGTGAGAATTGTGAAACTTAAAAATTATGAGGGGAATAGAGATCAAATAACATGACTTCTTCGTATGTTATCTTTTATTGATGTTGATCACTCTTGTGGGACTGTGTTATTACTTGTCTTTAATGATATATCAAACTCATTTATTCAGAGTACTCAAAGGAATTATTTTCACGCATGTCATATTTTTGGAGAAGTATGTATTGAAGAACTCCAGTGTTCCAGTACTTCTGTATGGGCCTCACAGGATTGGATCTTACATACAAGTTTGTTATTATGAAGTGAGACAAACTGTTCTGTCTGAAATGCTTTACAAGATTGTTAGCTGCTGTTGACTTCAATCATACCAGATTTTAATCCTTTTGAGCGTTCAGAGCATTACTTCATTCTTTTTTTCAGCTGCACTGAGTTTCTTAGATTCGAATATGTGAAACTTGGCAACTTAAGATGGGTAAGACTCATCTTCAAAGAGAAATTCCAAAATAATGCACTTGTAAATCCCAGCTATACAGACATCAAATTTAATACTTAAAATTATCTGAGGTCCATATTTTTTTCCATAAGCATTGCCATATTTGTAGACAAACCGTTCTTTATCAGTAGTAATGGTGTTTCGTGTTATGTACACTCCTGAGAATGGGCTTGCACATGAGATTTTGAATATCTCCTCGCTAGTTTTTGATATGAATGTGTTTTCCTTTGCTGAGGAAGCCAACTTACAACTTGAACTCCATGTATTCCTTGGTGGTATTTTAATGTTTTATTTTTCCATATACTTTGTGAAATCAGGAAGTAGTCATACTCCAGTCCTTTATACTAATGCATGTGGGTATATAATGTTTCTGCTGATCTGTGGAGTGCCCAAGAAGAGTTTTGTAATAAATAAAAATACTAAATTAAAAAAAATATATACACCTTCTCTCTTTAGAGTAGTAAAGCACTATATACCCCATCTTTTAGAGAGACAAACCTTCGCAGTTAGTTTGTGTTAATTGAAGATCATGGAGAAGCTTGGTAGCAAACTGGGAGATAGAAGTCCACCAATTGTGACTTTCTGATCATCGCTTGAACTGCTGTTCCATTTGGTGATTCACTTCTTGCAGTGCATTATGTGCTGATAGGATGTTCTAGAGAAGGGGTCTAAAGACTATACTTTACAACAAACATTATTTGTTGGCAGGAATGTTTGTTTTAAGCCAAAACCCTTGACCAGACAAACTCCATATAGAAGCTGAGGGCCACCGACTCTTCTCTTAATAAAACAGAATTTAGTATTGAGGATTCTGCGAGAGAGTTTTTTTTTCCAGAAATGTTATAGCCTAACGCACTTATCTTTATCACTGTGCAGTCAGCTTTCAGTTACAGGGGGTAGCTTGTTGGTTTTTTTCCCTGTAAGTGTTCAGTGAATGAAACGAAACAGCAAGCCTGTTTAAATATTTTGTACTCATTTAAAACAACACATTGTGTTGTGGGAGGTCTTTGAGCTGTGGATTTAGACTTTCTTGTGAAGTAAACTGATCTTTGTCTTGCATATAGAAATTTAGCCAAAGGGATTTATGAGATGGTGCTAAAAATGTACATGAGTTTGCTGTTCTGTTGCAATATTTGACAGGTCTTCAGGGACACGGTACAAGAACCTCATTCTTTATTAAGAAACGTGTGGAGGGAAATAAATATGGCAGTCACCCAAAGAAAATGGTCTTGTTTTTGACAGAGATTGATAAGTAGAGTTGTAATCATATTCATTAGCACATGCCTTAAAAAAAAAAAAAATCTCTGCCAGAACATTGAACGTCTCAGACATTCAGGTAAACTACTGGAGTAACTTACGCTCATTCATACACAAAGTTACAGTTTCCTTATAATAAGTCATTGTAGTAGATTTGTTATACCTGTAAACTCCAGGCAAGGACTTGTTTGCTGAAAACTTTAATTCATTGTGTTAGTCTGCTGCTGAATTAGTTTACCTTGGCTTAAGAGGACACACTTTTTTTAGGACTGTGCAGTGTTGCAGGGCAATGCAGCTGAAAGTAGGAAGATTTCAATTCAGTCAAGCCCATCTGGTGAACACGATTTCAATTGTACAGTTTTTGCATTCCCACCCTACAGTGTAAAAATATGAAGAGGAGGTAAAAACATCCTCATGTTGTAACTGGATGTTTCTGCATCTTTCAACTAATTATGGGATTATTCTTCAAGGTGAATGTAGCTTTTGATTTCACCTAGTAAAAGTTGTTGAGTGATTGCTTCTAATTTTTAAAAATTTTATTTATACAACTGTTGATTGCGGTTTTTGTTGAAGACCTGATTTCGTTTATTTTCTTGTGGAATTTTTCATTCTAGCCATGAAAGAGGTGTTCTCTTTAAAGGGCTATGTACTGATTTTTGTTGCTCTTCAGGGATCCTGAAGAACTCTGATATAGTTGCCTGTGCAACTTCCATCTCTGAGTTGGTGGTAGGGAGTGGGTATTCAGACTTCAGTGTCTTAATATATTCTATATTGATTGGTTAATTTCTTTTTTCTTTTAATCACTTCTCCTGATGAGCTTCTGAGGTCAATGACAGTATTCCAACTATTGAACCACAACCCTGAAGCCTCCCACAGGAGTCTGAGCTGTGGTTTTCCTTCTAGCTGATGGGGGACTCCTTTGGCAGGTGTTGGTAATAGGAAGATCTGGCTGCTCTGCTTCATTTTGGAGAGACATCATGGAAGCTTCATTTTTTCTGATCAAAACATTTCAAAGTTTCTTCTATATGGGAAGCGTCAAATTAGCAGAACTTCCCACTAACTGATTTATTTTTTTTCCTGCCTATCTTTTAAATTATACAACCTCATATGTTAGCTCTTATTCTTTGTATGAAACCTATAGAAGTTCTGTATCTTGCTTTTAATTCCTGATGAGAGTCGTAAGAGAGAACTGGTTGAGCTTGTTTTTGAAAAACATAATTTCAAGTAAGTTGAATTCTGTGTGTGCTATTTCATACACTTTGATGGTCCCTTAAAATGTTACTTTTAGATATGGTCTCCATATCCGTTGTGACTCTTGAGGTTTAACAAAGTATTTTTTGGTATAGAGACGAGTTGTCATAATCTTATTAAAAAAAAAAAAAAGTTTTGTTATGCTTAAAAACCCAGTCTAAATTGTTGAATGAAGAATAGCTAGGTAATAAAGTGCCTTTTAAGTATTTAATTGACAGTTATTAAACACACCAATTTTAGTAACAAAGGAATTAGAAGTTTATTGCAGTTCCCAACTGCTGTCATGTGTTTATACAGCTCGCTTTTGATCTAAACCAATGTTATATGCAATGTTATATCTTAAGGAACTATGGCTTTTTGTGTGTACAACTGTTTTCCCCTGTGGTTTTTGTTAGATCCCACATTGGCAGAGGAAATTACTATTGTTATTTACATTTTTTTAGTAGTGGTTTTTGCTGTTTACTATGCCTAACAGTAACTGTTATGATACATTTTATATATATATACACATATATATATGAAATAATTCATTAGTTCAGCAAGTCAAATCAAATTTTTTAATAACATTGATCTGTTCCTTAAAACTAAGGCACTTTCCTGGGAAAAAAAAAATATATGTGTATATATATATATATGTTTATAATAAATAATGGTTTATAAAAACCATATGTATGGTTTTAATCAGTGGTGCTTATATAATGCTAATGAACTGTCATGAGATTCTCTGTTTACAGTGTATATGATAGGGCAAGATGCCTAAAGATGAGATTATGAACTTGTATACGGTAAGGTCTTGGCTAACACATCACTTCAAAGAAAGCTTCTGAAAACCAAGCTTGTCTGGTCCGGTTTTATAACTATCATTATAATCAGGTAGTAGATGGTATGAAGCTAGCAAGTTAATACCCTATTGGGAAATAATGAGGCAAACTCCCATGGATGGGACGTGATTATTCCAGAAGGGTTTCCTAACAAATATGTTGAAAAACAGCCAAGTACTGAGAAACAGTGAGGAGAGAAAGAGATGGGAGTCTCCCTTCGAGTCCCGACAACTACTTTCAAGTTGGGCTTCTATCTAAATCATTTAAATGACCAGCCAACAGATTGACTTAATGAATGTAGTCATGGCTTTCTCAGGATGAGGGAAGTGTTGTCACTGAGGAGTTGTACATCATTTCCCTTAAGAAAACAAACCCTTCATCTGTTAGGTTCCAAGGACTTGTTGTATTTTGAATATAGTAAACATTTCAGGGAATTTAATTTGCATTGAGAAAGAGTGGGAACACCTGGAGGAGCTTTGCCTAGATGATGTTTCTTTAAATGAATACAAGTTGCCTTTTTTTCTCCTCTTTAAAATAAGCAATGATGTGTGTTGTAAATATCAGTGCAGAAGAGAAAATGAAAACAAATTTGGTGTTTTTGACAACATCAGTATCCTTTTGTTAAGGATTCTCTTAAAGAGAGAAGGCTGATGGTATACATTTCCACGTGTTGCTGTGGGTATGTTATGATCTACACAGGAGGAAAAGTTTGATAATGAAGCTACTACATGATCTCATACTATTGGTATTATTTTGGAAAAGGTTGATATTTTTGCATGCTAATATGTTGTTCTTAATGTTAGTCTTGATGTCTGTTCATGATATGTATTTGCATAACCATCTAGGATTCTTTCTCTTGTGTACGAAGCTTTGTAATTTTAGTTTGAGTTGATAACAACTGCAAGAGAATATTAATGCCATAACGCTCAGCAGTGTTGTGTCAGCCATCTGTCTGAATGTCTTTCTCTCCTGAGATCTAGCTGAAGCAGTTGCACTGTGTTAACTGAAGTCCTGTCTAACGGTCTAGTATGCTGAACTATTCTTTGAAATAATTTCAGAAGAGATTTATGCAATTTTACAAGTAGAATGGAAAAAGAAGGTATAATGCATTGACTTATCCTTCAAGCCAGTTCAGGTTTGATGAGGTAATAACTCAGTATATGTTCTACAATTTTTATCACAGTACCTGGATTTTTGGAATTATTCTGTACAGGAATTGTGTTAACACAGGAGATTGACGTTGAGATTGGTCATCAATTACCTTCTTCAAAAACTCTCTTCAGCTGCTGCTACTTTTAGCCCTTGTTAAAATGCATCACTATTAAGAACAGTTTTCTATTTAAAATTTTATATTTGAATCTACATTGCTTACTCTGTCAGAATACTGTATTATTTTTAGAAAAAAAAAACCAGTGAATGTATAAGTACTGACTTTTACTGCTGCTAACTTCAGCTATGTTAAAACCCTGCCAAGGAACCTTTGTTGTTTATCCTAAACAAATAATAGTCATGAATGCAGTAAGGAAGCTGATCCTTCTTACAGCAAAGATCTATTTCCACAATCTATTAAACCTATCTAAGTTTGTACTGCTCCAGTCTTTCCCTCTCTGCTACTAGTTCGTGTGTTTGCATTGTTCAGTGAGCTGTCACTTCACGCTGATCCAGCAGAAACAATAATTTTATGCCAGTTTGATTGCCTGAGAGAAAATATGTATACTAGGTTAGTGGAGAATGAGAGTTTGGATTCAAGAAGGGATGGAAAGATGGGGATTGTAGGAGCCCCAATTTCAGTCAGTACAACTTGTCATGGGGCTGCTCTCTGAAGTTAACTGTTAATAAATCACTGAAATGACTGAAGGTATACAGTAGTGTCAGAAAGATTTTTTTTAATGAGGAGTTTAGCCAAGTAAGATGGCTCATCTCTGTATGAAACACATTTAAGCAAGTGCTGTTTGTAATATATAGAAAATGGCCTAAAAAAGGAGATTAGTTATGCATAATAATGTATGACTATTAATAGTGATAATGTACTCAGAGTGAAAGGAAAAAGCAAATTTGATGAGAAGGAAGCTACATGGCTGAATAAATCTACAAGGGGAAATGTCTGCCTTAACTCAGGACTTTCTGATTTTGAACAAATACTTGGCAGGAAGGAAACAGATCAGAAAAAAAACAACAATCATTAGGCACAATAATTTTTTTCTTTACATGCTTATAATGTCTTCTATCTTGAGCAATCTAAAAGCAGTGTTAGTTTGCAAACTTCTATTTAAATCTGCTGCACAGGAGTCCATACCGTTACTGCAAGACTTTTGAACATAAAGAAATAAAAGAAATTGACCTTAATGCTTCAGATTTCACTTTAATTCAAGAATAAAAACACAGGAATTTTGAGACCATTTTTCTGATGTAAAGAAAGTTTTTTGGTTTTTTTTTCTTCGTGATTTATAGATCTCATTAAGGAATTTGCAGAGAGGAAAAAAAAAGGCAAACTAAATAGAATACGGGTATTGTGTGTCAGTGTTGCTGACATAAGGAATTACTACTTCCAAACCTCTTCCACAGCATGCTCTTTCCTATAGAAGTTTTGTCAAGAGTGCTGGCGAGTCAACCCTAAGAGTTAATCAAATCGATATATTCAAGTGCATTACACTGTTTGTTGCTATCTCTTACGTATCAGTGAACTAATGGTATCCTGTAGCCATGCTGACGGACGGTTTTAAGAGGTTCTCTAGCTGGTAGTTCATGGTTTCTGGGTTCTTCTATTTAAGAATTTTGGAGATGGTATTTGAGAAAAAGAATTACAGCTTACTAAACGTAATTCACTTCTACCCCTGAAATATACTGTAGAAATACTTCCTTTCTTTGAGGTGCTTAGTGGGGTATACAGATAGACAGATGTTTGCCTATATTACATTGCTTATAAAACTGCAAGCAATGACATTGAAGAATGTTGGCGTGCAATATATGCTGATTTTTTTTAGAAGAATATGATGCTCAGAGGTCTGCAACAGACCTTCCCCCACAAGAGCAAACAGCACTTCCACCTCCGTCAACCCACAACTTGCTTTGTTTAGAAACATGGAAATATGAAGTCGTGTGACTGTAAACAACTTTTATTTTACTCATGTCATTTCCCACACTAATTTAGAAGATCTTTAAAGAAACAATAAAATTATTTTGGAATTTCCACAGAGCTGCTTCCTTTGTTTCACAGTCTGTTACTGTCCTCAAATACTCATTCTCAATACCTTTGTGTTAACTTTGTGTAGTACTTGGGAATTTTTTCCATCTCCCACTCCATCAGCTCCACACCCAAAGTACCACGGGAAAACTTTTCACAGTTCTTTCTCATGTTCTTGGTGCTTGAGGCAAAATGACAGTGGGATTTGTGAGAGCCATGTTAGAAAGGTCTGTCCCGTTAGCACATGCTCCAAAAGTGATCGTGGTAACCAGTTTCTGTGATCTGTGAGGGTATGTGAAGATGCTGTATCTTGCTTTCTGTCTCCATTCCAGTTTTAAATGTACACACTGGGATATGAGAGTTGAGTGGTTTCCATTTTGAACTAAGTCTGATTAGGAATTGATTCCATTGCTATGATACTGAGAAATGTGTTCATTGAGATTATTATCTGAACTGTATGGCTGTTCGGGGATGATACACCACACCTTGAGTATTGTGTTCAGTGTTGGGTCCCTCACTACAAGAAAGACACTGAGGCCCTGGAACGTGTCCAGAGAAGGGCAACAAAACTGGTGAGGGGTCTGGAGCACAAGTCTTATGAGGAGTGGCTGAGGGAGCTGGGATTGTTCAATCTGGAGAAGAGGAGGCTCAGGGGAGCCCTGACTGCACTCTACAACTTCTTGAGGGGAGGTTGTGATGAGGAGGGATTTGGCCTTTTCTCCCTGGCAGCAAACAGGACCAGAGGAGATGGCCACAAGTTGTACCAGAGGAGGTTTAGGTTAGACATAAAGAGAAACTTGTTCTCTCAGAGAGTGGTCAGGCCCTGGAATGGCCTGCCCAGGGAGGTGGTGGAGTCGCCGTCCCTGGCAGTGTTCAAGAGGCATCTGAATGAGGAGCTTACGAGATGTGGTTTAGTGGCTTGTGGTAGCAATGGTAATGGGAGGATGGTTGGACTAGATGATCTGGTAGGTCCTTTCCAACCTTGTGATTCTATGAGTCATAAAGGCAAGAGTGTGAAATCTGGCCCAACACCAGTGTCTTTTAGTAAATATGTTATCAGTTAAATTTTGTGCTGATGAAATTACTGTAACTGCTAATAGAAATTTAAAGTTAGTTCATCGCTTCAGGCAGACAGGCACTCTGTGATTTATTTTCTATTATTGAGAAATTACAGGGACTTATTAAGCTGTTGTTTTTGAAAAGAAGAGAAGCCAAGGTAGCGTGCATTTGAATGCAGTTATTTTATCTGATTTGCTTCTAATTTGTCTAATAAAAAATATGTTTTTGCCTTTGTCTTGTGCATGGTGTTTTTGCCTTTGTCTTGTGTATGGTTATGTAAATGTGTTTGCTTTAAATTCTTTGGAAATTAAGTCAATGTTTGTATTGACACTTCTTTTTTCTTTCATATTCCTTTGTCCTAATCTGTATGCTTGACAATAGTTTTATTTCTGTCAGATAATAGAGTCTGAGTTTAAACATACTTCTTTTTGTATGGGCTTATCTTCCAGTAAGTTTAATCAATTACATCATTGATGACAATAGAAAATATTCTTTACGAAGGATAAAGGGGAGCAATGTGATTTCCAGCTTCAGTTGAAGTGCATGGTTTGATTATTCAGATAAGGGGCATAGGTACTTCTCCTGAATGGTACTGTAATATTCAAGTTGTCTTAGTTTTTTCCTTCATCTGTCATGATATCTGAGGGGAAAAATGAGTTTACTAAATTTCATATTGAGTAAGTTGTACAAGTGCCATCCTTGTGGATTTTCAATGTTTACATCCACACGCAGCATAAACATTGTGAAGCATTTCTGTATTTTTAGATTTTTAGTATGCATTTTGTATGTCAAGCTGTTCCCTTCATTGAGGCTCCCTGTTTCCTTCTGCATTTTTATATGAATGGCTGTTAACAAGATTACAATGACCAGACCAAATTATGCTAATTTCATTTAAAGCGAATGCAAATAGCATTTGCAAGGACTGCAGTTATTTGCTTGGCCCTAGAACATTTGAAACCAGTTATCATAATACATTTCAGATTTTCAAATGAAGGCTGTTGAAGCCAGATTCAATTATGTATATCTGCAATGGTATAATTTATTGTTTTATGCTGGGATAAATCAGCATAAAGATCTTTGGACAAAACCAAGGTATTATAAGTCTCTGAAGCAGAACTGAAGTAAAGGGTTTGTTCTGCAAATACATGCTTCATACTTCGGAAAGAAAGGGAATGTGTTCTGGGGGAGAGGAGGGTCTCTGGAATCTTCTACCACCTAAATTTGCTTGGAGAATGTTAGAAGTAAAAGTGTTCTTGACTCCTCATGTTTGCTTTTCAGATGTTAGACATGAGGCAAATTTTGAGAAATTTAGAGGTTTGGAATGTAGCGTAGTATACTTCATTAAATGCTTTCCATGTCAGCTGAATCATGTTGGTAGCTCTGATAGCCCCTGCATTCTCCTCACAGGAAAGGCAGAACGTTCTTTGTTTCTTCCTCTGTCCCTTTCCTCACAGTGTATTTTGAGACAGAAAAAGTGTGTAATTAAGCATGTTTTAAGTCGTCTGCTTTATCTTTTTGCACATAAATTGCATGTCTTACGAGATGTGTGTCATTTTGTCAATTTATAAATTTATGTGAGGGTTTTTTTAGGCCTATAAGTGGAACATCTAACTCTTGACAATGGCAATAATCTTTGTCAGATGGGATGGGCCATGTTGACTTTTCAGCTGACTTCTAAGTGACAGACCACACTGACCCATGTGTGACTGAAAGAAACTTCAGTTTCTGCCCCACAGCAGTGCGCTGTTGGGTTTCCAGTCTTTTCAGTGCAGTGTCAGAAGTGTTGTCATCTGTCGCTGGGCTGCATTGCAGATTGATTAATACTTGAGCTGGCTGGGAAAGGGGAGCCTAGAAAATCTCAGAGTGATATTGGTAGCTTAGGAAAGATGGTGAACTGAAAGGCTCCCCTGCGTTGTGTTCCCTTGGTCTCCTGGTACACGGACAGGCACATCTTTACTGGGTCAGGAAACTGGATCTGACAACTGACAGAAGTAACTGTCAGACCCACGCTCTTCCCTCAGCTGCTCAAGGTGAATGGGTGTGTATGGCTGCTTATCTCTAACATTTCAGAAGCTCTTCCAAGGTGATCAGCTTTAGTGAGAATTAAGCAGTCAGGTTTTGTAGATGTTAAAAATGTCAATAAAAATGACTGCGGTACTGCTGAGAGAACTAACGTGCTTTAAGGGCCAGGTGTGAGATGTCAATGTGAGGTACAGAGATAAGAGGCATCCTCTATAGAAGGGATGAATCCTGTATTTGTTATTAAAGAAAACAGTTCTGTTTTAAAGTTGGAAGTGAGAAAAAATTTTGAATCTCTATTAAATATCGTCCCTTCTCAATAAACCTTTTGAGTATGTGTTGGAATCTGAAGCATGTTCTTAACTGCTTTGCTGAATTGGGGCCTTCATTACTAAATTGCAGGTGTATGTTAGTTTAAGTATTTAAGAAAAAAAAACCTAAAACAATGCTTATTTTGTTCTGATCAGTGTGGTTTGTTACATTAATGGAAAACATCACAAATGCTATGCTGTTGCTATGCTGTCCAAAACAGATTTAATATAGTTAATAGCTTGCATGCTCAAGTATGAGATTGCGTCCAGTGAAGAATTAACATAGGATGAGGAAATGAAAACATAAATAAACACAACATTTGTGTTTTTTCTTTTTTTGTGTGTGTGTGTGCATAATATTAATGTAGAATGAGGTTTTAAAACATTTTCCCATTTAAAAGTATGCTTCAGTGATATTTTGTAAATTCTGATGTGGATGGTAGAGTGTTTATTATATGTATGCAATAGCAAGGGCTCTGTAAACATTTCCATAATAAACCTGCATATATACTAGAACTTAAGAACGTGCTCATAAAAATGTGCTTTGGGCATAAAAGTGGCATACCAGTCTGCCAGAAAGCTTGTGCTTTAAAAATAAACAAAATCAAGGACTTTCTGTATGTTACAGAAATGTTCAAATGCAAAAAATAATAAAAAAAATAAAAAGAAAAATAAAAATTAAATCTCAGAATTTACCTAATAGACTTTTTCTCATATAATGCATTTACACATTGAGAAAAACATTTTAGCTGTGTTGACCAGCTGTCAACAGAAGGCAGCATTTTGTAATGTTGCGCACCTAAGTGAATTACATCTGTTTGAGATTAACTCCTCTTTGTCCTGCGCTGCACCTCTAGGAGCTGAGATGGTTTGTTACAGTCTGTGTGTGTTTAAAATGATTGAGAATGATGATGTAGTCAGTAAAGTACCATTTCTTTTCCAGTTCTGATATAAATAATTAGAAAGACATGGAAGAGAAAGTGTGCTGCACATAAACAGTTCCTGATAAGCATATATATATATATATATAATAATTATTATTATTATTAGAGAATGTATTAATCAAATGTTTATGGAGACTTGCTGGGACAGACCTGCTCAGTGCTGAGCTATTGTTTCCAATATTCCTGAAGTCAGAACTAATTATGTTTTTTCCCCCTTTCTCCAGTTTAGATCTGTTGCTGCTTGAACTGTTCTTACGTTCAATACAGGATGAAGCTGAGTTTTGTATTTTCAGCTGCATCTCACAGGACTGAGAACTCTTCTAACTTTAGGTTTTTCTCCCAAATTTAAAACAAATGGTTTTTAGTGTTTCTTCATTAAATGTGTTATTTCAGTTACGTCCTATTGGAAAGTCTCCAGTTACTCTACACGTTTCCTAAAGAGTGGTGTCCAGAGGCAGGCACATCGCTCTTAGGCCTTTGAGGAGAGCAGGAGGATTATGCTTTCGTACATTCTGAGGTGTTTAATTTGTTAATGTAAATACCTATGCTATGGCTGCTGTATAGAGGTGCATTATTAGAGGAATATCAGAACACAGTTTACTGGTTCTTAATTGGTTCTTTCGGTGGCTGACTTGGGAGGAAGAAAGTATCCCAATAAACAGAAGAAAAGGTGTTCAGAAAGGAAATGAAAGTTGCTCTTTAGCACACCTGTTAGATACAAATCTTTGTAACATCTTGTTTTGGTATATGTTTTTGGCATATAGGCCTGTTAAATATTCTAAGATAAGATACCTGTGAAAGATCTATAACCTGTTAATGATGAAATAACTATTTATCTGTAAAACCTTGCTTTGCTTCACTGGTGTTTTACTGAAAAGCAGAGTGGCCAAGAGCTATTGATCTGGTCATTCTTCAGGTTCATGAAATTGTTCAAAATAAAGATGCATTTTATTTTTCTGATACTATATTCCATGTAAAATTTGAAAAATAAGCTGAATAATTTTCTGTATCTGTATGGGCTAGGTGAATGCATCTTTTCCCCCTTTCTACCCCCTATACCCCCTAATGATTTTTCTGTTGCAGAATAACCTCAGTGTTGCTTGTGGGATTTATGTGCTCTGATGCAGAAGCATTCAAGTAGATGTGCTTTTCATGCAAAAAGTAAATCAGCACTGTATAAAACATGTTGGTGTGAGTGGCCCTAAGGGCTTGCGTTATTACTTTGGTGCTACCTGTGTCGTTTCAGTAGTACAAAACACCTTTGGCACACTGAAGTCCTTTGTTAGCCACCACAAATATGTGTCTGTAACATGCTGCAGGAATTGTACACTAGAGGGCTTTTTTTCCTTTTCTTCACCAGCATAAAATTAGCTATAGCTGCATTGTGCTAAATGAGACCACCAGGTCTTTGCTTGTCTTTGTGAGACGTTCTCTTATTTAAAATATTGGACTATGATTAGAAACAGGAGAGAAAAACAGTGAGAAAGGTGCATTCTGGCTTCCTTTATATGCTATGAAGTCTTCATTGTCATTTAGCAATGCTGTGATAGTCAATACTTGTTTCTCTTCAGTAGATGCCTTCTGACCAAAGCAAATGTCACAGCTCTAGATTCAGTGAATGTTTGCATGTTTAAATTCAAGATTTGGTAGAGGAAGTTCAATTTGATATTTTTTATCTTTACATATATAACTCATTTTATCTAGCATATCTAACAAACATTAACATAATGTGCAGGTAACCAGTACATTTTGGTTATGATCTGGGGTTAAAATACATGAATTAGTAGTATGAATTTTTGATGTTTACTTCATTATAGCTTCAAGTCAGATCAGTTTCATGTAATACTGAAAGTGCTGGTGGTATTTTACAGAAGCATTAGGAGTAAATATTTTGTATTGGAGAGGCAGAATTTTAGTTGGAATAATTTTCATTCAGGGTTTGGCCCTGAGTAAGTCCATAAGCATGAGATGAGATATTCTGTAGTTTTCTTTGTCCTTGATGGATATGAGCTGAAATCTCTCAATAATATTTCCCAGAGTAAGATGTGTGAAAGACAGGCCCATAAAAATAAGGGTAAAATAGAATGGAAATACAGTGAAATAGTGTGAGCAGTATTTGGGTGTGCATTTCACCTATTGTGCTAATAGGACTTTGTTTCCAGGTAAGCTAGAGTGGAATGAATCTGAAGAAAATAAAATGTGAGTCTCAATTTCTCCACTGTCTCTTTCTCATCTGTTTTAGCTGAGTTACCAAGTCAGAGAATGGAAGTTAGCTTCTAGCTATCAGGTAATTGAATGAAATCTAGAAAAAAATATATATTCCTTTTTTCCCCCCCTACTTTTTATGCTTGTTTTGTATTCATTGCAACCTACTGTATTTATCAGACATAAAATGTTGCCCCTATATTAACTGGTACTGTTTTACGAACAGAAGGATAACAAAGTAATTTTTACTTTTTTTGTTGTCTTCAAAGGAAGGTCAGAGATGGCTTCAGAAGGAAAAGCTTCCATCCCTCTCATTATATGAGAGAACGATCCCCTCATAAGAGAGACTCTCCTTTCTTCAGGGAATCACCAGTGAGCCGAAGGGATTCTCCGCACAGCAGATCTGGCTCCAGTGTGAGCAGCAGAAGCTACTCTCCTGAAAGAAGCAAAGCCTATCCTTTCCACCAGTCCCAGCATAGCAGAAGTATGTCATCTTTACATAAAAGAAATATTTCTTCTCAGCAAGGTAATGCTGGATTAATGATGAGAACTGGGTAGCGAGATGAAACTGCAACTCATTATTAGACCTTTATCTTTACGTGTTCTGTTTTCCAATGACAAAACTAGATGGTCTGTACCACTTACGTGTTGTCTGCACTTTGGCTGTTTCACTGTGTACTTTGCTCCCCTGTGTATTTCATGTGGAAGACGGTAGGTGTTGTTTCGATAGCAGCTCTGGGCTGATGAGAGTGCTCTGTTGCACAGTTTTTTTCCCTGTATTTATTTTCCTTTAGCATCAAATGCTTCTGTTGCTTGTTTAGCCCTTCACTGGATTCCTTTATAAGAAATTTGGCAGTCATCTTATAGCAGATGAAGGCTTTTATTCCTGCAACCAGAGGAAAAGGGGGATTAAACCATTTGGAGAAATTAAGGTGCATGCTGCTGCTTGTTTATTTCTCTGAAAATGTTCTTTCAACTGTGTTATTAGGGCTTTGATGCTGGTTGTTGGGGCTTCTTTTTGTCAGCAATTTCATCTCAATGCCAGATTCTCTCAAATCTCAGTTGAAAATAGACAGTATATGTCCTGATTTTTAAAAGCTCAGCTTTTTAAAGCTTCCTGAGTAATGTAGTGAATCATCTGCTTAAACATGAAAACCTGAAATATTTTAAAATAATTTGTAAAAAGAAGCAAAAATGCTTTTTTTTTTTTTTTTTTTAGTATGCTACAATCTCAGCTACTGCTATTTGTTTAGCTTATGTAAATTAATCACATTTGAGTTTCCGTTTTGCAAATGTTTTCTAGGGGACTGTACAAACCTACTGTCCTTTTTGGCAGTATTTTTAAAAATTAATTGGATTTTTATTTCATTGATATGTGGCACACTGGGCTGTTTTGTAGCACCAGTTGCCAGAAAGGTTCTTGTGGAGTTCAGTTCACATTGTTTAAATATTGAATTATTTTAGTCAGTAGTAGAATACAAATTGCCTTTCTAACTGATAATTGTAGTTACTTTAACAATGAGTAGCAATACTCAGTGAATACAAATTCCTGTGAATAGAGGAGAGAAGGAGAAGAATATGGCAATTATACTTGCAGGAGACTTGTAGATGTGTAGATCATAGTAGGAACAGAAAAAAAGGTTTGTAAAAACAACATAGAGCTTTGGAGTGTCTATGGGACTTCCTACAATGTTGAGCTGACTATCACATTTGTAATATATTGGCAGAATTTCTCTAACAGTAGTGAGGGTGGCGAATTTGAAGCAGACATCTTCAGAAACTAGAAAAGACTCCAGTCAGGAGATGTGGTTGTATTTAGGTCTGTGGCTTTGGGGTTTTATTTTCAATTACGTGGTTAAACACCTTTCTCCCATTCTTTTTAAATCAGTTTGAAAAGAACAGTCCAGTGTACAAGCCATCTGGTTATTTATAACTTCTTGTTCCCCCCAAAATAGTACTTTTGAACTGTTCTATGGATGACTGAATTAAAATGGTCCATTTGTGAGGTATAAATGGCTTAAGACTTTGAAAATACTGTTTGAATATTACTTGTCTTAGGTAAAATCATGTATTACATATTTAAAAGGAACACAAAATGAGACCTGTTGTGTTTGTCAACAGTGAGATTTAGTCTGTCCTTCAGTGGTTTTTTCAACGTGTTATGTATCCTTTTAAGTTTTGTAATACTGTTTACAATCATGCTGTCTGAATCAGTTTGGCCTGGTGGTCTTCATTGCCGGAGGAACATCCCATGCTCCCCAGCCCTTCAAAAACTGGATCAAATGCAAGATTCCAGCAAACAAAACTGGGGAAATACATAATCTTAGAACAAAGGGACAGAAAGGGCTCGTGGGAAGGCATAATGTGAAGCTGTGTGAGCATGTAGGAAGTAGGATAGTATTCCTTGGCCAGGCCAGTCCACTCAGGCTCCTGTAGAGTGGTGTGCCAAGGAGATGCAAGAATGCAGTAGCATATTCAGTTGCACAGTTATATTAGATAATTGTACAGTTAGGATTTGTGGGTTCCGAAGAGGTATGAATTCAGAATGAAGGGCCTCTTACTTACATCTTCAAATTCAATTTCTCCCTTCTTAATTTTGAATAATTTACTGCCACCTCTTTCAGCTAATTCAATCTGTTCAGCCACGAACGTAATCTACTCAACTCAGATAATCTTTAAGGGCTCCAATGTGATGAAGGCGGCTTGTAGAAGGCAGGTGTATTTTTTTTGGAAAGGAGGTGGCTTGTTATGAGGCTGAAGGAAGGTATCACAGGAGCATAACTTCTGTGCTATTTGGTGATGTCAGGGAGACACTCCATGCTTTGTGGAGTGTGGCAGATTTAAGATGTGATTATTTTTATCTTCATTTTTTAGATTTGTCACATGCATTGTGTTGATAGGAGCTTTTTTCCATGGCTTTTACTTTTGCTGTTCTTTTCATTACTAAAGATGTTTCATGATTAAAGGTAATTTGTAATTCATCTTCTGCTTGTTTTGGTTTTACATGTTTTCCATTTAGCAATGTTTTAAAATCAAGGACTGAAGTGAAATTTGGAACGTTTACTTTTGTCAAAGTAATTTCCCCAGCTATTTTCAGTAACGTTTTTGAAAGACCTATCAGTAGCTGTGAAGATTTTTGCACTAGTAGGTCTTCATCATCATACTGGTAACTAACTTATCTCTGAGGGACAGTTGTTTGATCTTTGTTTTGTGTTAACTCTCCACGCTACATATGTGGTATGAAAATGTGGGGAAACAGTAGAAGACCAACTTCTCAAATCTTTCCTAAACATTTCCTATTGTGAGAAGTATGCACTTTGCATAGAATTTTCCTTCTGTTTTTGTAGGTAGTTGCATTTAAAAATACACAGCACTTATGTAGTCTTATTTTATAGCATTGAGTAGAAATAGCTTGGCTGTTAGGGTTGCGATTTCACATTAAGCTTGGTCTCATTCATTTAAAACCATGTCGGTTATCCTAAAAAATTGTTCCGAAATAATTCATATCCAGATTTCCATAAGTGCTTGTTTTTAATTCATCCCTTTCTTAAGTGAGCGGATACAAGCTTAACTGAAGCCAAGATAAGTCTGTTTTACTTTCCTTTTGTGAATAGTCAAGCAATTTCCATTGTGAATAGTTTGGTAAATGTAGGCTTACTGACAACCAATGTGTTTTTCATATTTACCTTTTGCAGATGTAATTCTCTTAGATGTAATTCATGGACCACAGATTGAGAGCTAGCAATGTGCACTGCAACTGGTTCTGCTGCTGCAGGCTCCAGTAGCCAGTCTTTGGCAAGGCTGTGTATGGACTGTGGTTAGCTCAGTGAATTTGAATTGGCATTTGGCTGATTTGAATGCTTACAAGAAAATCCCTGATAATACAAAGAGAATCTAACCTGTGGTTCATGGAATGCAAGACTTTCCCTCTGCAAGACTTTCCAATATACTGTGGCCTGCTGAACTAGTTCCTACACTGTCTGTTTTTTTGGGGTCTTGGATTGATGGCTAATAGAAATATAGGAATTTTTAATTTCACCTGTTAATATTAAGTTTATAACAGAAACATTAGAAAGTAAAACCACATCATCTCACCAAGTCATATTGACGTGCTCTTCAGTTAAATACTGGGCAGTGGAGTTTTCCTAAATATGCCATGTATAATAACCATCTCTTCTCTTTGTAAAGAGAAAGAAATGTTACCAAGGTTTATCAGGAGGCTGTAGATTTCATGAGCTGAGCAAATTCCATTACAGTTTTTTGGCAAAATATGAAAGCCGATAAATATATTTGCAAGGTATGTGTTTAATATAATTTTGCAGGTCTTAATATTTTTAAATTTATAGGTAAAGAGAGGACTTCAGTTCAGTCGTCGAAAACATCAAGAGATGCATCACCATCGGGTTCCACAGCAGTACCCTCGACAAAGGTGAATTTTGCTTTTCAAGTACTTCTCACCATGGCTTCAGGTCGCACATTATCGGATATATGTATGTTTTGCATCACCTGGAAGGAGACACCGTATGCAGCTGTTAAGAGCAGAGTGTCTTATGTTCCTCTGCAACCCAGCAGAAGCCGGTTTTCCCTTATCTAGCAGGAAGGTGCTGTTAATGTTGTGTATGTGATGATGATACAGGTAGTCCTTTTACTGTGTAGTCACTGTCCTGTTTGAGGGAGGGCATTTTGAACAGACTTTAAATTGTTATTATCTGAAGTCCAGAGTATGCTAGAAAAGGAATGGCAAGGGTATGTGATCAAGAAATGTTTAGATGTTGTGCTAAGGGGCATGGTTTAGTGGGGAAGTGTTGGTGATAGGTGGATAGTTGGACTGGATGATCTTGGAGGTCTTTTCCAACCTTGGTGATTCCATGATAAAATTAAGGAAGCAGTTTTTAGGAACAATAGATCAACAGGACGCACCTGTACTTGAACTGAACTCCATCTTTAAGTGATGCTTAACCTATGATTGGATATGGAAAAAAGGGAGGTGAAGTGTCTGACAGGTGGGGAAGGTCATATGAACAGCAGCTTTGGCTTTGGAATAGGGCTGCTCGAGAATATGAAAAGAGTGGTAGTGTTTCCTTGGGAGCAGTGCCACGTTGCAAAACAGCTTGGTAAATTCTAAATGATGTGGTTTAATTTCCCATCAAAAAAATCTTGTAGTCTGAGCACCAACTACAATCTTGCTAATTAATTAAAAAGACAAACTAATAAACAGTAATGAACAATCAGCATTCAGTGTTGTGCTGGCTGTCCTGTGGCAGTAAAAGCATTTTCACATTACAGACTGCTTGCCTGAAAATTCTACTTGAGGTTAAAATGAACACTTCTACAGGAATATTTTCCCTATTATTATTATTTTTTTTTTGAGAATTACTTTAATGAAAAATAAAGGAACACTGCAATATATTGTTCTGAGTAAGGTTCTCTTAAAAAGTAGCATTTCGCTAAGCAGTGTGATGTAGTAGCCTGGTTCTTGAAGTCTTTGTAATAAAAATAGTGGAATGCTTGGGGGGAAACAAACAAACAAAAAACAACAAAAAAGGAAAAAAACAACAAAGAAAGAAAGGTATTCTTGTTGTGAGAAAGGGAGACTGAAGGAAATAATTAAGTGGGTAAAAAAAAAAAAATAGGCTTTGGTTGTGTTATGTCATTCTAAGTACTTATTCCATCTACAGCTCTTTTAGAATTGCTGTGCTAGGCACTCGTTAACTGCCATTATCCTTAAGGGGGGAGGCAAGTACTGTATTTTCGGTGATGTAAATGAGGAAAGTAAGATAAAAGCTACCAGGCGTAAGTTGCACTGATTTGGATTATAAGAGCAACTTTGTAATTAGTTCGCTTATTTTCCTTACAGACTTAACACACTGCAGCTTAATACCAAGTCCTTAATAGAGCAAAGAGATGTTGCAAAATCTTTTGCTACAGTATATATATGCAGTGTGAGCTTGAACTATAGGTATTTAACCATATTGCTTTCTTCTCCAATCAGGCCTGATCTATTCTGCATTGATTGTATTTTTGCCAGAGCTTTGCACGTATCTACTTGATGTTAACTAAACAAAGTAGAAGTTTCCATTTGATTGAAATAATTTCTCCAGAGAACACAAATATTTATTGGGTGTACATCAGCTGCAGAAACAGAATTGCTTCAGTGACATTATATTGCTTGTCTCTTTCAAGCACCAGATGTATCTGTAACGTACTGTTTTCTATCACTGGAGCCTCCTGGGGGGTGATGGCTGCATTCCACTAACCAGTTAAGTTATAGCTCTTCACTGACATGGAAATAACAGCCAAAAAAGCTGTGGCAAAACATGATAAACATCACTAGGGTCTGGGTCTTGCAATCTATTCAGACTTGTGAAATGAGTCATATGCTTTGTTTTATAGATCAAAGGAGATAATTTTCAGTGCTCTAAGTAATAATTTAACTATGAAATACTTGTATTACTTCCACAGCAATATCTCTTTTCAGTTCAGTAACTACATGCAAATCTGAAAAGGTATTTTTTTAATCTCGCTTATGATTTTTTTTTTTTGCATATTCATGCATGTGAGTTAATACAGGTTGGTGTTATCAGATCTTAACCACCTGTTTAATTGACTACTGCATGACAGCTTTTGTGTTCTTATTTAATACCTGTCTGGACTACAAGCCTTGGAGGTTGTGTGCAATATAATTGTAGCAAAGAACAGATGTGTGAGACAAGGAAGGCTTCCCAGCAAAGATAGCAGAAAACCAACAGGTTTTTGCCGTTCTTATGTTATGCCTATGAAAAAAATGGGAAGACACCTTTGTTTAGAATATTAAAAAAAAGTTTTCCACA
Source organism: Gallus gallus (assembly GCF_016699485.2). Classification (NCBI taxonomy): domain Eukaryota; kingdom Metazoa; phylum Chordata; class Aves; order Galliformes; family Phasianidae; genus Gallus; species Gallus gallus. The sequence goes on from NC_052532.1 coordinate 29,755,304, forward strand.
GAACAGTTCACTTCTTGCTTCTCTAGATGTTTTTCTCTAAAAACGTGACCCTGTTCTTTTAATTTTCTCTTACCTTGTAGTGTAGTGTATCTGTGGAAAACCCATTACTTAATACATAACATGCATTCTGAACTTTTTCAAATGTATTCTGTTGCCATGCAGTCTATATAATTTAGTCAGAATAAATTAAACAAGTTTTTTTTTTCCTCTATTCCATTAAGTACTAGAGTCGTTAGTTGATGCTTATGGCTTGTGGAATATTGTAAGTCGTATGAGATTTTATTTATCTTCATTTCATGCAAAGATAACAGTTGGTAGTGATAACTTTTTGGTAGTATTGGCCAGAGCTACTTTTGGGGACTGGGAGAAATCTGTAATAGGAGATTTTCTGGCAGCTAGGAAAGCCAGGTTGTGGATAAAAGCTGTGTGTGCCTTGGGGAATAAGAGCAGAGGAGAAAAAAAATTGGCTGCTGATAGTTGGTAGTGGGGGAAGTGTATGAGTAATTGTAGTTTGGAAAGGTAGCTGGGCTAATTATTCTATGAATTATATTGCCCATTTCTCTTAGGAACCGTCTTAGTACCTTGTCTGTACTTTGCACTTCTTTTAATCTCTATCACCTCTTGACTTTGCTGATTTCTATTGTTTTAAGTTACAGAATGATAAAGAGGGATTCCTGCTCAGATAAACATTGTATTCTACTTATTTTCTGAGTTTGGTAAAATGTTGTGTCCTTACGACACACAATATGACACACAGTCCCCTGTAGGGGGCTACTGAGTATGTGCTTCCTCTGACCATTTATGTAATTTGGAAAAAAATAATGAGAAAGTGTGTGGAGGGTTGTTTTGTTGTTGCTTTTCCTTCCCAGTGGAACAACCATAGGTAGAAAATGTGGCAACGTTTTTCAGGTAGTTGTATCTTTCTTTGATATCCATCTTATTGATACAGGTCTTAATGTTAGAGTTGTATAAATTCTTGGATAGATGCTTCTATAGAGACAGTGGCACAAAATACTCACATAGAGGTAACAAGATTTGTGAAATTAGTTATTTCTAAACTGCTTTTAGTACATGGACATTTGCCATGATCTGTCTGCTCTAATATATATAAGCCTGGTAATGTACAAAGAAATGATATTGTAAATACTATTTTTAAGACTATTTCCCCATGAGTGATTCTGTTACTAGTGATCAATATTTCAGCCAAGTACAAAAGTATTAATTTTAATTCAACTAACTTAAATCAACTGAAATGCATATAAAATGCTGTCTGTTCCTAATTAGCCTAGGTTTTGTTCCATATACAGAGTTGAATAGTTCAGTTTAAATTTGTCGTAACTCTTCATGGCTAAAAACCATACTGTGTTACTACATCAACCCATACTTATTTGATTTCTCTGTAGTGTCCATTTGATCCGTCTGTCTTTAAACTCAACTGATGTCAAATAATTTTTTGGTTATTTGTCCTCTGAATTTGAAAAAAAAAAAAAAAGACAAAGCAACAGTGTTGATTCTGAAAGTATGGTGCATTATAACATTTTCCTGAAATTCATTGATTTTTATTTATCTGTTTTTCTTTCAACAAGTCAACAAACAAGATCTTCAGCTTCCTTATTTGCCATTTCAAAATGCTTTGGAGAGCTGAATAGATATTTATTTTAATTTAGAAGATGGTTTTACATGTGGAAGTATATTTCATGTTTAAACCTTCACTGTAATGTTTTTTTTTTCTTTTTTTTCTCAGACCGTGGAGAAGAGCAACAGACTATCAGAAAAGGAACTTGCAGAAGCTGCAAGCAAATGGGCAGCTGAGAAGTTAGAGAAGGCCGATGAAAACAATTTACCTGAAAGAACAGAGTATGAGGTAAGACAGAAGTATTAATTGACTTATTTTAGTGTTGCAACAGTAACCTCCTGTTTTTTGGCACTGCTGAAAGGTGCATCTTATAATCCACCTCTGGATTTGTCTGCCTGTGCTATTAAATGTTTGTTGAAAGAGAGTGGGACTAAAGCCATGTGTTTGTGATTCTTGTTTTGTTGTTAAACAAACAACCAAACAAAAACCAACATGTAAATAGTAGGTTTTGTTAGTATGCGTTGAGTTTATTTTGAGCTACAATTGGCAAAATAAGGCTCCATCTCTGCTCGAGATTCTCCAGGGAACTTCCTTACATTGGTGTAAGTTGCTTTGCCTACTGAGGTCCCTAAAATTAGCTAGGGACTCTACTGAATTAAAACGTAAGTGTTTATGTGAAACCTCAGATCAGAAGAGAAACTTTAACTGAATTTAGTTCCATGCCGTGACAGTCTGCCATGTCTTTTATTCCCTTTTAGGAGCTGTCCTTCTTCATCTTAAATATCAGGCTTTTATCCTTGCTATTGTTGATTGTCTGGTTGGTTTAATTATTTTCCCAGAAGTTTTGTTTCATTAATACTCAACATTAATTAATTGTTAATTTATAGCTATCTGCTCTTTCCCTCCTTGCCTTTTGCCTCTCGCTATATTGAAGTATGATCATAGCTCTTTTCAGTGGTCATTTTTTACTGCTCTACTGGCACAGCAGGTAAGTGTTTGTTAATAACCTCTTGAGAAAGCTAAGTTGTTTAGTTTGTTACTGCAGTTAATTTGGCAAGTGGTCATGTGGCGACATTGGCAAGGAGCTGACAAACCTCTTGCTCTTGAACAACTCAACTGTGGATCCTGTGTCATTGCAGATATGGGACCTACTTGATAGCCTGAATCCTTCACTGTAGAAAGTTGGTAGTGATTGCTGATGTGAATTCTGAGACCACCTGAGCACTCAGCCCAACTCCTACTGGGAAAGGAATGAGGCTTCTGAGAGAGCCCTTGTCACCTGAGACACCTTAACCACTTCTGAGGCTTTCCCGTCTTTCTGCTCTGAACAGATTGACATACATTATTATGTCTTTTGACTTTTAGTCACACACAACATGTGATGGGCAGGATTTTCATAGTCAACTAACTAAGGCTAATGAGATTGATAGGCAGTAATTTCTGACTAAGAGAAGGCAACAAGGCTTTATTAAGCATGATGTGTTTTAACTAGCGTCTACCTTTTTTGATTTAATACAAATAAAAATCATGTGATGTCTTTCATAAAGTAGTCTGGTTTAATCCTGCAGTAATTTCAGCATTCCTTCTCAGTCAACTTTATAGTTAATGGGCAGGCATTTTATTTTTGTAAATGATAAGATGGAAAATAAATGTCTTGGGAAGCACTGAATTTCCGCGTTGTATTTCACACTTGGGGAAACTAAGAGCTAGATTTGAGCTGGATCCACATTTATCTGAACTCTCAAATCATGTCCATTGATCTAATGGCTGACTGTATCAACAACTTCTTGGCACTGGATGGGACGATTGGATAAAAAGGCTGTTCATTTCCCTCCAGGAAAAAGAAATTAAAAAAAAAATCAAAAGAAAATTTTAAAAATAGTAAACATAAAAATATGGTGGAGTGAAGAAAAGGGATCCTAGTGTGAATGCCACATGGATACACATGCATGGGCAGTTAGTTCTACTTGTAGAGAGGTTCAGGAGAGCAACGCTGAAGAGAAATGTCACTCCTTTTCTTGGTGAGGGGAAGACAGTGCAGTGGAGGAAAGAACAGAGTGGACCATGTGGTGAAGTTGATTCTGCCTTAGAGGAGATTGCAGTGGGAGAAAGATTCATAATGAAACAATTGCTGTTGTGACTGAGTTCAAGATGATTTACTGACTGAAAAAATGTTCTGTGTGCTCGCTAATGTAGGTGGTGAGATATTTCATTCTGAATCTCTGAAAAGATACTTCTTACCTTGACTGCTAGGCTGTCGTGTATGAGTTGCAACAGTTTGATTTTTTTTTTCCAGTTTGTTTATCTTACATGTTGTTTAATGGTTCAACTTCTTGTTATGCTGAAGTTCTCTACTCTTTCTCAGGCATTTCATGATCTACTGCAATAAAGAGATTCTGCATATGGTATTAATGGTTTATATTGATTCTGAGTTTTGAGCAGATACTTATAGGACTGCTTCAACTTTTCTTTATTCCTAATGCTTTCCTCTTATGCATTAGTTAAGTCTTAAGTGTCTCCAGTTCTTTATTTTTGAGTAGTCAAAATATTTTTATGCATCTATTTCAAATTTTCAAGTCTTACTACAAAAAAAAACCCAAATGAAACAACAACTCCCAAACTATTACATATTATACAAGTCTGTTGTGTAATAATGCAATTAAATGTGCTGTAGTAATTTTTTTCTTTTTCCACCTTCTATTTAGACTACTTGATGTCCTTGAAGTAGGAGTCTGTATTCTTTGGGGCAGGAATACTGTCTTAATTCCCATAAAGGAATAGTACAATTCCCATACCAGGAAGCCTGTACAATTTTGGTACTTCAGTAAGATTTCTGATATTATCAGGAATCCCTTAAGTGCATGTTTTCTCTTGCTGTACAGTAGGTGTCTCTTTTCCTTTAATATTTAACCCATCGCACTGAATGCTGCAAGAGTTCTTTCTGATTTTGTCATTGACTGTTTACCTTTGATTTTTTTTATCTTTATCCTTCCCCAGAGATCTAATCCCACTTTCATTGTGGATTTTTTGTTGGTTGATGTTATAAATAACAACTATGGAAGTTTCTTCTCAAAGGAAGGGCAGCTAAGGGTTATCTGGCATTGTTGCCTTACACAATTAAGACTGAGTCACTTTTTTTTTTTATGTCATGTTTTCTACATATTTAAAATTAGTATTTCTGTAACTGTTAAATTGTAGCAATAATGCTTCACTAATGGTCTTGATAAGCAAAGTCATATTTAATTGAATATATTTGGGGTTTTATTTTTGCTGTCATGTTTTGAATTTTTTATTTTGATTTTAAAACTGAAAATTCCTTTTCATTTAAGGCTGGATCTTCAGCTCCATTATATGTCGAACAAACAGAGGAAACAGAAACAAATGTAACTGACAGTACGGAATTATATGAGGATAACCAACTTCTTTGCCGCTCAAAAGCAATTGCAACTAAAACCAAGGAGATTGAACAGGTGAGTCCTGTTGGCTTTTTGGCACTGATACAATGCTTGTGTAATGGCTTGATCTGCTATAAATATCTTTATTTTTTTTTCTCCTCCTCGGAGCATAATATTAATGTAATCTAATTTGTTGAGGCAATAGGGTGATGGCATCTCTGTCTACACAGATGCGTTCAGTTACATTACTGAAGAAGTATGGCATTTATCTGCACGTGGGAATTAGCTGTAGTCTTCTTCATCTTAAATGTAACAACTGTTACAATGCATGGCAAGCTGGACACAAGCAATCAGTGTACCCTCACAGCCCAGAAAGCCAGCTATATCCTGGACTGCATCAAAAGAAGCATTGTCAGCAGTGTGAGGGAGGTGATGATGCTCCTCTGCGCTGGTGAGACCTCACCTGGAGTACTGTGTCCAGGTGTGGAGTCCTCAGTGCAGGAGAGGTATGGGCTTGTTTGAGCACATCCAGAGGAGGGCCACGAAAATGATTCAAGTGGTGGAACACCTCTCCTATGAGGACAGGCTAAGAGAGCTGGGGCTGTTCAATCTGGAGAAGAGAAGGCTCCAGGGAGACCTGATGGAGGCCCTTCAGTGTCTAAAGGGAGGTTTTAAGGGAGGGGACAGACTGTTTAGCCAGGGTCTGTGGCAATAAGACAAAGGGAAATTGTTTCACCCTAAAATAGGGGAAATTGAGATTGGTTATAAGAAAAAAGCTTTTTACGATATGGAAGATCTGGAACAGGTTACCCAGAGATGTGGTGGGTATCCTGCCCTGGAGACATTCAAGATCAGGCTGGACCGGACCCTGAGCACCCTGATCTAGCTGTATGTGTCCCTGTTCACTGCAGAGGAGTTGGACTAGATGACCTTTAAGGATCCCTTCCAAGTCAAACGATTGTATGACAGAATGATTGCTGCTTAGAGTAACTGTTCCAAAATCCAATATAAACAGGTAATTCCAATTGTAGTTAAAAATATATCTTTACATGAGAACAAATTATCAAAAATGACTTCTAAACTGTAATTTCCTTAACTAGAATATGTACAGTTTGGGGACTGAACACTGGAAGCAGGCTGTTGTTATTTAAATGAGCTTTGAATACCAGTTCTTGTGTCATTTTTCTCAAGGATTAAGAACTTTTACATTTTTCTTAGACTGTAGTGTTGATATCAAGATAGGAGAATTCTATTCAGAAGTTCTATTGTTTGTCTTTTGTGTAGAGTGCTTGGGGATAGATTGAATACAAAACAAGATTTGCGTTGTTTCTTTTGTAATGTCGAGTCTGTGAGGAGGCTCAGTAGAAATTTATTCATTTACTAGTCTTTGCTATCATATCACTTTACAGTGGGGAAAATCTCTACAGTAACCCGCTCAGTTTCATTTGCTGTTGGCAACTGAAATATTTTGTTTCTTCAGCTATGTTACTTATAATGTAGAGTTTGGACATTTTCTGACTTTTACATACAACTCTGCCCAAATCTGGAAGAAGCATTTAGAATTATTAATTAAGGCAGGAGAGGTGACTTTCTTCAAACTTGCTCTGATTTACAGTGTTTTCATGCGTTCCTCTGATAGCCACCTAAGAAATACAAATCACTTATCTCCCTCATGATTATTTCATAATACTCTTCAAGAAGTCTTGTAGTCTGGAGGTAATCTTATAAAGCTTTTTCTGTGTTTCCTCTGTCTGAGTTGTAGCTTTTTGTTCTTCTGCATGAGAGACCACTTTCTGTTCTGTAAAATTGTTCCTTTTTCTTGATAAATGGAAAGCAAATTTCTACTCTGTTTTTTTTTTCTTTCATTTGCTTTTTTCTCTTATTTTGTATGAACATGGCTTCATGTTTCATGAGTCTGGCTGGGATGGAGCGTGCTGTCACTACTAGGGTGATTATGCAATTTGTCTTCCTTTTGTGTTGATGACCAGTTCATGTGATCACACCTTATACATAAACTTATGACTATTGAAAAATGAAAAATATGGGGAAAAAAAGTAGAGTAGGAGCAGGTTTTTCAGAAAAAAACAATTGGGAAAGTTTAGCTGATGGTACTGAAACCATGACTGGTTTATTTCCCATGAAGATGTATGTGCCCCTAGGTCCTATAGATAGGCCTATAGTCAAGGCTGATGAAAATTTGGGCATAAAAACAAATGTTGTTTTCAATGTGATCTAATGTTATTATGTTTGATAGTGTTAATACTTATCTCTAGAGGAATCTAGATTACGTTTTATAAAACAATGCTTTTAGTAGCTTCATTCAGAAAAGCCTGAGGAATAACTTAGATATTTTGATTTCACAGAACCGGTTTCTCCCGTTGTCAATTTGAATAGTGAAGGTGTCGGCTTCCACAGAATTAAAATCAAATTTTATGATTCTGGAAGCATCTTCAGTACATTATATTAAACTGAACAAAATTCTTGTTTGTTATAAAATGGAGTACTGTGAATTAGGTTGAAGCTAGAAGAAATATGTATTTAATCATTTAAACTTAACACTGTAAAATGACGTGTTTTTCTGGTAGATGTTCAAAAGTAATTGCTGGTCCAGCAATTACAAGAAAAGAATGCAGGAAACTTGCTACGATGATAGTGTTTCTCATGGTTTGATGTGCTGTGAGTCTTCCAACCTTATTTGGTACAATGCCGCATTGGCTTTGAATCGTCAGAATCTGGCAGTAAACTTGGGTGAGTTCTGAGTGACTTGAGCTCTCCAGTACTGACAGGGAAGGTGAGAGGGAGCAAAGAGTGGAATGGAAACTGAATTTTCGGTCCTGTGGTGAACTGCTCACTAAAAGTTATTTGGATGAACTTCTCAATACAGTTCATGCTGTATTTGTGGTACTCTTTAACCAGTTGAAAGGAAAAGGTGTGGTTGAAGATGCACGGGCACCTGAGAACATTGCTGAACTGGGACCACAGATCCTGGAAGTCTCTTATCTCTTCTTTGAAATGACCAATGTAGTGACCGAATCACAGGGGATCTCACCTGGACCAATATCCTCTTGGAAGCAGGGCCTTAGAGTGGGTCATTTGGAGGTCTGTCAAGCCAAGGCCTGAATATTTCCGGTGAGAGAGACTGCTGTTTCTTCAGACAGGCTTTTCCACTGTTTCAGTGTTCTCTCTCTCCGAGCTCGACTGCCTCTGCAGTCCTGTACACTGTTCTCCACAAAACGCTTCTTTTCCCCACCAAAGGTTTCTGCTCCCAGCTCATCTTGGCAGTTTCCCATCCTTGAGCTGCAGAGTCACAGCTTCTTGCTTTGGTTCCCTGTTTTTGGGTGGTATCACTTGCTTATCAGGACGTGCTCCCCTTGGAGTGGGCTCAACTGCCTTCAGGAGAGGGTTGAGGTCCCCCAGCTGCCCTGGGACCTGCTGCCTCTGCCACTTGGTAGCTGGCAATAGGACCTTTCCTGACACTTCTGCACAGCAAGCACTGGGAAAACTGATCTCTTCCATCCTGGTGTGTATTCTTTTCCACCTTTGTGCCTCTTTGTACAACATGAGAATTCTGCAGTGTTAGCGTGTCTCATGTTTTAATATGTCCAGTGAATGTTTAATATGTCCAGTGTCTTGATAAATGATGTGGTGAGATAATTAGCTCTGTTTGCTTGAGAGGTATGCACTTCCTTATGCTTTTCAACATTTCATTCTTTCCTCCACAATGATAATTTTGAAATTTGCTGGTGTATGTTGTCAGCATGGTTGGGTCGAAGACCATTGGGCAGATATTTAAAGGACTGGTCTGGTTACTCAAATGTAGCATAGCAGGGAATTTTACATTGGCAAGTCAAGGTCAATAAATGTTCACAAGTTGCTGATGGAACAATTTCACACACTTCTTATACTTTTGCATCTGATATGCAATATGCATTCATGTATTTTTTAACTTGTTAAGTTTCTGTTTTTATATAGTTAAGTATCAGCTTATGCTTTTAATATGCAATGTGCTGAAGTGTGTTTTTTCGGAAGTGATGACAAATATGTCCCTGGTGTTAAATTCACAATTGGAGCAATTTGCTGGCAGCATTACACAAAAGGCTATCTCTTTGTTGTTCCTCATCAGCATGAGTAGCAGGGATTCTTGAAATGTCTTATCTTGTCTAGACATCAAGTCTGCAGCAATATATTAACTAGGCCATTATTATATGTCCAGTTTCTTAAATGTTGCATATGCAAGTTGAAATGACATGGGTTACCTCTGAAAAAATCTATATATTTTTTTTCTGAAGACAAATTTTACCAAATGAGCTGAGTGCCTTCCTTGTTTTTGGCAAACAGTCAAACCTCTCTGTTTCTGAATGAGATTTGACACTCAGATTTCAGTACTTTTATTACTACAGAACTCTGGCATCTAAGAAGGAAGCAGGGGAGTCAGTGCTTTTGTGACTTTCAGAATGGAATTGCTGCTTACTACTAGGCCTAGCTGACTTGGCGCTTTCAAACAGTATTTTAAATTGTTCAGTAGAATGATATTCTTTTATGTTCAAATGTAGATTAATTGCTTGTTTACTTGTCTTCTAAGTTAATTTTGCTTATTAGTAGCCCTCAGTAATATTAGCAAACTATTACCCAGATTGGAAGATGTCGAAAATCACAGATTTTTGTAAGCATGTATTTGCAACTTCATAGATAAGGTGCATGTAAAGTAGGAAGAAACAGTGTATGGTTGGATCCAAAGGCTTTCTAGATTGTGTTTCTGGATCTGCTGTCTAATTCCTTTTTGGTTTTAGGCAAACTACTTAGATCTTTGGCCCAAAAGTTGCAGTTCAGTAAGTAAAAGAGGTTCTAGTAGCTGTAGTGCATGTAGTTTCAGAAAAATACACAGACATTTCTGCCATGATAAAATATTCGCTGTTTCTGCGATGTGTGAAAGTATTCTTTGTGCCTTCCTCCCCACCCTCCACCCCATCCTGTTCCCATTGCCAGTCTGAGAACAAAGACAATGGATGAGGGTTGCAGTATCTGATTGGACATCAACAGTGTGCTCTCTTCCTCTGTTCTCTACTAAATGCTCCAGTTCTGTAAATGTGTACAGGGAACAGCTGTTTTCAGGTTAGTTCTTCTAGTAGCAGGATGCTTAGAGTTAACCTGTGTTTGTATAGCACGTGGAGCAAGAGCTTGTTACTTCTCTTACTTGGAAGAAGTGGAGCTGTAAAAACAGAAAAAAGATGACTGAAGATGTAGGTCATTACATGCAGAATACGTTTTCCTTTTTCAGGAATGCTAAGTGCTCTCTTGTTCAGGACTTAACATTTTACTTTAAATGCTGTACTTATTGATAGGAAAAAAAGAAATATCTTCATCTTGTGCTGTTGGTGAGGCAGTGCTGAACTCATGAAACCGCATGGAACAGGAGAATGAATAAGGCAGAGCTGGATTTGATACTCCATAAGCCATCAGAAACTGGAGGAGGCTGACCCTTGAATGGGTAACAAATGCGTGAGAGGCAGAGAGTTCAACGAATGTATGGGTGACGTTAACAAGGTGTGAAGGTGAAACTGTAAATTTGAAGTAGCTTCCAGATTCTCGCCAGAAATAAGCTGATGAGAAACCATGTTAAGTATATACCGGATTTATCAGTTCTAGGTACACTAGGTTTAATATTGAATTTTAGCAGTTGCAGTGAAATAAATTAATAAATTGGGGGAATGGGGTTCCAAGAAGGAATGAAGGAACAGGCGCTCAAAGCTGACCTGGGATGTATCTTTTCTTCTGTCTTCAGCTGAGCCAAGAAAACGGACTGCAGTTTCCAGAGATTAACATGTTGATCTGCTTCTGCTGTTGCTCATTTCAGGCAAAATGATCTACTTTAGAAAAAATCCCCTAATTAAAATGTGAGTTAAGAAGTGGGTAAGTTAAGTGAAGCTAAGAGGAACTGGAGTAGCTAGAGAACACATTAAAGGATTAGCTCAGATTATAGATGAGGTCAGACGTGCTTTGCTTCTGATGGGAGTAGACTAGACAAGAGTAATAATCCAGATGAGAGTAAAAGGTGGGGAAGCTGTAGAGATTTTGGTTCCCTCCTAGTTTTTCCATTGTCCTTCAAACTTTGTGTGTTTAATAGCAAGAACTTAATGATGAACTCTTCATCAATCTAATTTGTTTGGTACTATACTATGTGTCATGCCTCATCTAAGCTTACATTAGTTTATTTAAATATAAGACATAGTTAAGTGTGCTAATTTATTTTTCCTAATCAGGGAAATATTTGTCCCTGTTTTGGTAGCTTGCCGTAGACATCCCAGAAAAGTTGAAGAGGTTGCCTTTTTTTAATGGTAGCATTTGCCAATGGTCTTGTTTCATCCTTTAGTGACTTAGTTTCCTCACATGAATTCTTCTCTCCTTATATAGAGGACAAGTTTTGTTTGTTGGTTTTTTCTTTACATTCTCAGTCACTTTTTCTTCCATATTAATTTTCACTTGCTAATTTTTCCATAATTTTTTAACATTTATTCTAGAGCTCCTTGAATTTTACCATTGTGAAATCAAATCAATTAATTTTTTTTCTATTTGCATCCTTATAGTTTACACATATCGTAATTCTTTCTTTTTCTCATAATGGGACGTTTCAATTTTTAAATTTGAGCTGTTTGTTAGAAATCTGTATTTCCATGTTTATGAGGACTACGAGATGGAGAACATAAAAGGTTTTGGTCAGTATTTTGGTAGTATCATTGATTTAAGGCATTGTAATATTGCAAAAAAGTAACATTGGTTTAAAGCAGGGTACCTGGGGTATCCAAAGGGTTTGAAAACTTTCCTTGTGCTAGAGATACTGTACTTCAGAAGTTGCAGTCCTTCACTTTACAGTTATTTAGCCACGTTCTCTTCCATTTCCATGGGCATTAATGTGTTCTTGGGGTATGCGCTGCAGTGTTCTTAATTACAGACTGCTGCATATGCAAAATCAGAGCAACTCACTCGTTTCACTTCAGCACCTGCAGGTAAAGTTTAATAAGGAAATGTATTACCACATTTCAGCTCTTTGCCAGCAGCTTTTTTTCATTGCAAAGCTGATAAAAAGTGGATGTTATTTAAAGTACAGCACTCATAGGGCAATACTTTTAAGAGAACATAACACCAGATTGCACACATGTAGCAGTAGGGTATTCATTCTTAATGACTCAAATACATTAGATGGAATTCACCTTTTGCTTTTTGTCATCTGTCCATGAAAGAATCTGAGTTTGGCAGTTTCTTTTCAATGTAACAATTTTTGTCCTGTGCTAAGTATGTTATTTTGAAGTTGTTATGCTGGGAACTCTACTTGTTGGCAAGTCTAGACATTGATGTAATTTTTGACACAGTGATGCTTCATTTATGTGATCAAACAGTAGTGCACATTCCAAGATCTCAAAAAGTAATGTTTGCTTACAATCTTAAGAGCATTGCTTATAGATGTTGCTGGTAGATCTCTGGTACATTTAAATGAGTGAGTGGTAGTAGTTAGGTGAAATTGCTGGATGTAGTAAAAAAAACAACAACATCAACAAAAAGATAAGGCTTGTACCTGATTCACTCAGTGCCCAGCTGTTGAAATTGGTAAGACGAGAGCCACTTTTGATCAGATATAATGAAAATCTAAGAACTTGTCCATTAAATAGCATTTTTTTCAGTCAACTGCTACGAGTGATTGTTAACTGTAACACTGAATAAACTGGAAAGAAGAAGGCTTAGCATAAAGAAGGAAGTTTAAACAGAATTGAAAAAGACATTTGGAAGGGGGGAAACCGCCTAAAAATATATGACCCTTGATATTATATATAAAGAGCTAATTATGAAAAATTGCCTAATGAGGCAAATATCGGATGTCGGGGTGCTTGGAAAGATGAGCAGAACTGACACTGGAGAAGCTCCTGAGAAAGCAAAAGGATTAAAAACAGAAATAGTGAATAGGCAAACCCTTAAGAAAGGCAGTAGTTTCTTTGGGGTTGAAGTATGCCATTTTTGTGTGTGTGGGTTGCTTTTTCTCTCTTTTTTTTCCTTCCTTTCCTGTCTTTAAGGGAACTCAAATTTCATTTAGAAGAAAAGGAGAGAGCTCCATGTCTTTCAAATCTGTCTCCAGCATATTCTTGCTTTAACAGAAGAACATTAATGGACTTGAGAGATGGTTTTAGCACTGTTGTTTATTTTTGAACTGTTCTAACAGTGAAAGACAAGATGATCTCTTGGTTGTGTCTGTGCACTGTGGCATAAAGTTTTGACTTTTTCCTCTCTTATAAAGTTCTTGAGCAAGACATGATTAGAATTTCTGAAGAATTCTTCAGCATTGCTTCCTGGATCTAAACAAAATGAGAATACGTAGGATCAGTGTAATATACCTACTTATTAGGTCCAGAAATGTAAATTGCCTCAGAAATAGCTCTAGTTCTAAGAACTACAATCAAGCGTCTACTTTCCCTGCTGCCATAACAGTGATTTAAACATTAGCTGTATCATTATTCCTGGTAAAGTCTGTGTTGTGTTCTGAAAGATTTAGAGATAAAATGGGATGTATGTAGGGCACATGGAGAACAGTATCATAAAGAAAAGGAGGTAGTTTCATAAGATCATATGTGATGACAAGAAGGTGGTAACTGAGTGAACATACAAAAAGCCCTGGTAAGTAGTGAATGAAATGCAGTCATGAGGAAGTAGGTGGCAGGAAGGACTTGATGTTTGACAAAGAAACTGGTTGCCATCTCTCCTATTCAGATGACAGCTTTCAGGCTTCAGGAGGTTGAAAGAGACAGCCACAGAAGAGTGTGACGCAGACAACATGTACATACGGAAAATCTGCTCAAGTGTGAATCTACAGCTTTGGTTTTTGTGTCTCTTTTGCAGACTGCTGAGCTGATTTTAATTTAGCAGAAGCTTATTTTGTGGATGCCAGTTTTGCTGGTGCATGTAGTTTAATCCTCTAAATCTAATCCGTATGTAATCTGATTTGTATACAATGACATTCCCATATAAACATAGGATCATCTGTGTCAAAGACCACTTTGGTGATAGATTGTATTTGTCTCTTGGTTTCAGACTTTCTATTTCTTTCGATATTCTGAATCACAGTCCCTATCATGTCTTCTTTCTTCTGGCACTTGCTCCACTGAGCAGATTAAAGTTGTTGTGTTTTAAAGGGTAGGCTGCACTTTTTTTAGTAGATTGTTGTTCCTTCTGAGTATTGGTAATCTGACAGCTATTAATTGGATGGCATTTTGGAAGCAAACAAAACAACCTACAATTTACAGACAACTGTTCTGCTTTTTTTTTGTTGTTGTTCAAATTATTTTGAGTGCATATCGTATTTTTTTACTTATATGTGTGTGTGTGTGTGTGTGTGTGTGTATAAATATAAAGCTTGGCGTAGAAAGTATTTATGTGCTCTGATCTTTAAAATATATGGCAGTCTTACAGTTCTTTTCCTATTTGTTTATTTATTTCATAAAGTTATTAAGTTATTTCTAAAGGGTTTTGGATTAGGAGCTTTCCTAAATGATGTGGAAAAAATCTTTTGTTGCACCAGTAGCTTATGCATGTGGTTCTTCTCCAAGTCAAGATTATATAAACTAGATTTTTATCTTGAGGTGTAAATGACTAACGCATGTTGTCATTTATCACCAACCCATGAGTGCCATTTCTCTGTTTTGACTCTTATTTGCGCTACTGCTGTGACTGTCCTCAGTAATTGTCTGGTCATAGACACACTTGGACACATAATGTTTAATGGCAAACTTCAAAGACATGGCAGATAAATAGGGCAGGATTCCTTATGGGGCAAAGGCTCTGCAGTTGTAGTATGCCCATTTTACCTTGGCACTTCGACTTTTAAAGGCTCACAGAGTCAACCTGACTCATAAAAATTACAGAAGTTGAACGCTGACAAAATCAAGTGGGTCAGGTTGTTCATGATTCTTTAGCTTCTCATACTTATTGAGGAGGACTGTTTATACATTAATTTTCTGAACTGCTGAACTTTGTGCATTGCTCTGAATGACACTAATAGCCCTTAATAGATGGGCTAATTGACCTGTTAGCAATTTTTCCCCCTTTCTTGTCCCCTAAATAGCTTAAGTACTTGTTTCATTACAACATTTTCATTGCTGTGTGTACTTACTTGACCATAATTATACCTCAGAAGCAGTTCACCACCTTGGTCTAGAAGATAATTCATATATTAACTTTTTGAGTCACATGCTCCTTAAATAGAAAATTTCCATGTAAGCGTGTTAAACATAGAGTTGGAATAGAGTAGGCTATGCTGACACAAATTTTTCATTGATCATCTACAACTGGAAATTTGCTTTTTTATTACTTTTAAAATTATTATTGTTTAGCTTCATAGGAAAACTAGCTTATGCAATCACATAGTATCTGTGCCTTGCATCTTTTGCATCTGTTCTCAGGTTTCAATTAAATTCAGTTTAGGCATAAATCAAGATTAAGTGTTGCAGGTGTTATGCAAGTAGACAGTAGAAAAGACTGTCTAAGTTCTAGTGGAGAAAGACCACAGTATGGTCACATTTCATGAGACATAAGAACTTCCTCTTAAGCAAGTGCTGCAGTTGCTGTGGTTTTGTTTTTCTTTTTTTGTTTGCTTGTTTCTTAAAAATAAAAATAAAAATCTACTATTGCAAAGCACAGCTACATGTTACAAAGTATTTGGTAGCCACTGTATTGTAGAGTTTGGTAGTTCAAGAAATCAGATCATGAGAACAAGAGTGTTTTTTTTTTAAACCAGTTGTCTTATTCACTTTGATTCCTGAAATGTGCCTGCTGTCACAGGTGAGAACCCATGCTGCCTAGCTGTTCTTTGTCCTGCTGCTACCATCTCTGAACATCTAGTGTTTTGAAAGCGCTGCCTTAGATACTCAAATTTACTAAGAGGTTGGGCACAAGTCTCTAGAAAGCCAGTCTTCCGTGGCTTTGTCACTTGCATACTGTTTCTTTTTGTCACAGGGAAGATAAAACTTCTGGGAAAAAAAAAAAAAAAAGAACCTACCAGAACTATCTTCTACCTCTAGAACTCCTCACCATTTTTTAAAATCTTGAATAGCCTTGTTTCTGCATATTTCTACGAATATGAGAGAGATCCATAGAAATGAGTCCCAGTTGAGTTATTTGGGAGGGCTAGTGCATTACTAAACACTCTTGTAACAGCATCTTCCAGGTGGCTTGCTGGAGCTTGGATCTTGTTGGGAGTATATCTCAGAGGAAAGAGCAGTCACAATAATCAGTGATTTTGGTAAGAAGATAGATTGGGGTACAGAACGCTCCTTTTGAGTTCAAACTCTTAATATCTTGAAGTTCATTAAAGTATTTGCACGTTTAGGAAAAAGAAGATCAAAATATTTCTGAATGTTTTATTTCTTTATAGCCTGTCAGCTAGTGTGATGATGAACTGGAAATATGGAATCACAGGGAAATGTCCCTCCACTTAGAGGCACAACTCTGCGAGGTGAAGTTGAACACCTCTTCATTGAAGCTGAATGCATCCTATTCTGTTACCTACCACTGAATATGATGGTTGAAACAAAGACTTTGTTAGGGTTTAAAATGCTGGCTCTTCATTTGTGGGGGGACCTGTGAGCTGGACGCAATCTCCTTGGAACCTGAGACTAGATTACTTTGGCTGATGGGACATGCTCACCCGCAGCTTTCCCAGCAAAGCGATGGAGGCCATACATTTGCCAGCTTTTGGCAGTGAGAGGTGCACCGCCCCAAACAGAAGTGTAGCTTTTTCACACAGTTGAAAAGAGAGAAAGCAGTGTAGGATGGTGTGTGAATGCAAATGTGGAAATCTTCATGTCAAGATTACTTACTTATGGAGAGAGGTGGACTGTGCCAAAGGGGTGATGGAAGGAGAATTGGATGCAAGAGAGGATCCAGAAGGTGTGAGGAAAAGGATGCTGAGGAAGAGGTGAAATGGAACTATGTGTAACTGAGCAGTGATGTGACCTCCGAATTGGAGGGTGGAGGCAAACTGGAAGAGATGAAAGGATTTGTGGTGACAAGAGAGGGCTGGCAATTGAGAGTGAGGAAAGCAATGAGCAAGGGTGGGACTGGACTTGCATTTGAAAAAAGGATTTGTGTCAAGATCAGGAACTGCAGCCAAGAGGGTGGGGAAAAGAAAATGATGAGGAACAAGAGGAACTTGGGTGGAGATGGGAATTAATTCCGCAGGAGAAGCTCTGAAACCCATGGACAAATGCAGTGGAGTTTCTCCTTGGCTGGAGGGTGGAGATACTACATCACGCAAGAAAACTCATTGCTATTTCTAGTGCCAAAAACAAATGGGGAGCAGTCAGGTGCTGCCTGCTTGGTGTCTTCCCCTCTATATACCCTTGGGGCATCTGCTGGAAGGAATAATGGAGTCATAAGGCAGGAAATGCGCTGTTCCAGCACTGAACACCTGAAATTGCATACTGAAAAATTAGAAAAACATGTTATACTATAGTTTGTTCTACTCTTTGGTTTGGTTTACTGTGTGTCTTCTCAAGTAAAACTCAAAATGATATGAATGTTTTAATGTAAAATTGTTTTGAATGAAGTTACCGGTCTCTTTGCCCAACTGGATGTCTAGTTATAGCTTAAAACTGTCCTGATTCATTTTTAAATACTTTTCTTAGTTTTTCCTCAAGTTCATAATTAGGCACAACTACAGTTCGCTGTACAGTTTCCCTTTTTCTGAGTTCACTGTTGGAAGATGTTTTCTTGCAAGAATGTTTTCTCTCAAATCAGAAGCAAAGATAAACTCCAAGATTCTGTTTCCTGTTTCACTGAAGTCAGTTAATGTGTTTTCCTCTGAGTTTCTAGTAACAGGATACCTAAATGTTTAACTCCAAGCTGTGGGAAGCTCTCTGACTCACCCTTGATTTGGTTTAGGCTGTTGGTTTCTTGAGCCCATTTATGAGTTATATGTGCTTCTAATAACACAGTGAAATGTTTCAGAATACATGAAACAAAACTATTGGTCTTACTATTTTTGCAGTCTTCTCTTGGATTGAGAATTGCATCTGCATTCCAAATGTGGCACTTACAATCTGTACACTAGTGAATATATAGTAAAATGGTTGTAGTATTGAGTCATTAACATACTTAATCCAAATGTGATTAATCTAAAATTGCAAATTTATATGCTATTTGATAAAACAGACTTTTAGAATTATTAAAAATAAATAAATAGCATAGTATGCGTTCTTGGTGTGAATTTTCCACATCATTTGTCAGCCAGTACTCGGGGAATAGGGTGGTGGTCAACAAAACCTTCAATTTAAAGCAATTATATTGTCTTTCATGACCCAGATAGGTCACCAAAGGGACTCTGTTTAAAGAGTGTTCCTTTCTGTTTTAGGCAGGGTGGGCTTTTTGCTACCAAGAACAGCGCGTTTCATCGTAGTGAGTTGGCTCTCAAGCACTTTAGTCTGTCTAGGTATTACTCATGTCCTGGTAAGCAGCTCAGAAGAATGGTTCTGAATAGAAGTGTTTCATCTACTGTGAATGTTATTCCTTAGTTGTATATTTCTATCTATCAAAATACACTTTTATTGATGGGAGAAACATTATTTTTGCATGTGGGTACTTTTGACAGTGCCAGTGAAAACGGAAAGTAACTCCTGTGCTATACATTGAGAACTTCCCAAGAGTGTTGCGTGGTTTGCATCATTATTCTCTTTCCTTACTCTGTCTGTAGACCTTTGAATGCACTTTTGTGAATCATGGCATTCATCATAAAGATGTTTGCTTCTACTTTAGGGGAAAGCAGGGTTTGATCACTTATAACTCCTTTGTTAAAGTGATACTGGATATTTTTGCACGTCTGGTGTCTCTGTAGTAATATGGCTCATGTTTTATATCTGGCTTGAGTTTGTCTCCCATCTGCTGTTTGACCAAGTTTGCTGTACTGTAAGACCAAGTATTCTTGAAAAATAGGATAATATATTGCTGAAGAACTAATAATAAGATACGCATAGGTTTGTTAGAGATGATGATATGTTGTATTTCAGCTGAGTTAGTAAAAGAGGCAGGGTCATAACTTGATAACTGTGTCTTAATACTCAGTGTCTTGTCAGGTGAATTTTATGACTGTAAGAGTGCAGGCTTTCACTGGTGTATTTGCAGTTCATTTTGGTGTAGGTTGCTCAGT
Organism: Gallus gallus; assembly: GCF_016699485.2. NCBI lineage: Eukaryota > Metazoa > Chordata > Aves > Galliformes > Phasianidae > Gallus > Gallus gallus. The sequence continues at coordinate 29,774,457 of NC_052532.1, forward strand.
GTAGGTATAACTTGTAAGTAGTTTTTTACTGTACTTCTTAGAGCTACTGTGTTATACCTTTAAAATGAAAGCTCTGAAAGAATGAATGTGTAGGTGGGTATACAGGGTGCAGCATTTGCTTCTGCTTTTTAAATAAAGTTTCTGTTCAGTTATGAAATGTAGCTTTTATGTTTTCGTGTTTGATAGAAATTCATGACAAATTCTGAAATAGCTGTTTTTATGTCACAAGGTAATACAAAGATGGTCATGTATTTCGCTTGATGCAAAATATTTTTCAAGCAGTAAGAGTATTGCTTAGAGTTGTTGCTTTATTAAATATGTATGGATCATCTGCAAGGTCATTGGAGAAGGAGTAATGCTGTGGCCTTGTCTGTCATAATGTTTGCTGAGCAGCAGAGCACTGAGAGGTACAAAGAGAAGAGGTGAACAAGTGAGGGAGGGTAGTGCTAAACTGAGGTAAGATGGAGTGAAACAGTGGATCATATTAAAACTAAGCATCAGTCTCAGTTACTGGTTTCAGTGCTTTGCAAGCCAATGAATGGGAAGTGATGGTTGTACTTTTTCTATTAAGAATGTGAGCTACTGGTTTACCCTACAGAAGGCAACTTTTTTTTTTCTCCTTTTGAAGAAACAGTCACTGCTATCATCCTACACAGTTCATGGCACTCTTTAGGTAAATAAATAGAATAATCCTTTGTTTAGCGTGTAAATCAATTCTTTGTGGAATTTCAATCCTTGAAATAACAAAATGTCCGGACTTGAAAATAGAAAGTTTGCAATGTTTGTACCCTTATGTGATTTTAAAAAACAAAAAGCCTGCTGGAATTTCTAAATGAAACAAGAGAATGTCCTTCATTTTCATTTCATTTTTAATGGAATTGACTCGGTCTGTTCCAGTTGATTACATTTTTTCCTTGTTGAATTCTGTTTCCAGGCACCGTGGCTCAGCCAGGTCTTGACTGACATGAATTGTTTTTGTTTAAGGAAAAAAAGAAAAAAAAAGTTCTGGAAAGCTGCACAAAGTGAGGAATGCCTTATTTTTCAGGATATGTTTGTACGAATAACCCCCGTCTAGTCTGTATCTTTGGGAGCACGTGGTAATCTTTTATGAAGTGAGGTTAAAAGGTAAATGGCGTGGTGCTGTTTCTTTTGGCTATTGCATTCAAGTGTTTGACCTTTAGAAGCCTATTTTTATCTCAGGCAGTAAACTATTTAGCTCTGCTTATCAAAAGAGACTTCACTGCTCTCTTTCCATGCTGTTCTTATCCAAAACACGCTGTATCAATTTAGCATCAGTAGACTTTATCTGCAGCAGCTATTACTCTGCTCAAAGATGCAGCATAAAATGTTTATTTATATTGCAACAGTAAGTTTTAGGCAGTGAGCGCTTTCATGTATAGTTCTGTGGTTTCCAGTGTCGCTGACTAGTTTAGATCTTTTGTATTACCTCTTTATTATTATAGTGAATGATGTAAAATTCCTGAACCCAAAATACCGCTTTTAAGGACCAGAAATCTGTAGCAATATAGTGATTATAAAACATGAAATACAGAAGGGGATTTAAATCTGTCAGAGGAAGAATAAGTGCAAAGTCAGTCTGTTAAAAATTGTAAGCAGTTTTTCAGCAGACTGATGAATTATTTAACTGGCAGAAATTGGTCACTAAAACACTGCATCACTATGACTGCCAAGCATTCTCATTGCTTTGCTGAAAGTATGCAGAAATCACCTTTGCAGTGAAGAATATAAAACAGAGTACTGATATGAGCAGTGTTGTGGTACTGTTATTACACTATTATGATACTTTTTTCTTTCTTTTTTTCCTAAGAGATTTTAAATATTTCCCCAGATTAATATGGCAAAGTAGGTCTATTTGCAGTTATTAGCAGATTTCCTAATTATTTGAGGATATGTTCAAATCATCAAGGTGCTGCTGGTAATGTGAAATATTACCAAGTGTTCAGTTGAAGGGTCAGACCCATCCCTTCAGCTGTCTGTGGGATGTGCCCAAGTTCTGCACGTTGGGGTATTGGCCAGAGGCAGAACTTGCTGCATCTCTGAAGTGAGCACAATTCATAACGCTGCTAAAGCTACTCAGCAAATCTCTTTTGCCCACATGAAGTCAACAGGGTTTCTGGGCAGCAAATGATTTGTTTTAGTCTTAATTTTTTATTGCTTTGATCAGTAAATTATATGATGTTTTACCATATTACTCGCAAACTTGTTTTATGGTAAGAATAAATAAGGTATTTCATGAGATAAATCGAAGAGGACTGAGTCTACTGGAACTCTAATATCCTTGTGTAAGATCTGTCTCTTGGATTGGTTGACTCAGTAAATTTGTTGCGTTGTGCTGTTTTCATAATTTATAGATGTCAGGGATCGCAGGAAGCTGCTTGAAGCTGTGTGGTAAATACAGAGCTAAAGCTCTCAATACTCTCCCATCTCCCCCAAAAGAGAAGTATTTGATCCCAGTTTTCTTCTGTAGGTCATAATGTTTTTCGTAACAACTGACTGAAACCAGACTCAAAGCTTTTCAGTGGGTGCCAGAATCTGAAGACAGGCGAACACTTCAAAAAGTTATGAGTGCGTTCACATACCTTGCCAAGTTCGTTCCAGATCTGCCCTCTGTCAGTTCACCCCGTTAGATGACTTCTGGAAAATGTTTGGTGTCACTGCACTGAACAGTGCAAACATTCCTTTAATGAGTTTGATAGGTAGCAGTTCTTGCGCTGAAATGCTGCAGTGCTGCTTAACTATCTCATTAACGAAGGCATGAAATTAGGAAACAGGGAGCCAACGTTCTTCGTTTCAGAAGATCTTCAAAAATACTTGTTCCTACAATGTGCTTGTTTTTCATGTGGAAAAGTAGTTTACAAGATAAAAAAATAAATGATTCCCAAGGTAGTTGAACCACGTAATTGCTGTGATTCTTCAGTATTTCTTATGAGCTACTCTCTGAGTGTATCCAGTAACTAATTCAAGTGCTCTGGGATACAGTCAGCGGTGTATCCTCTGAGTAAAGGCAGAACTCATATTGCGTTCTCTTGGACCACAATTGGTAATCACTGCCCTAAGACATATGAATTACTAACCATAAAAGACAAGCTCCGCTCCTTGTGGCTTTCGCTGTAGGGAGAGACATGTTTACAGTTTTTACCCATTTTTGGATCAGATTGCAGCTTCAGAATTGAAGTAGCTAGAATTGCGGGAACAGGTTCAGGAGGAGGGGTAAGTATGGGTGTAAAACACTAAAAAAATACAGAAGAAATGAATGTGTTTGCAAAAAGAAATGAGGTTTCATCATATATCCTCTCTGATCTCTTCCCCCCACCCCCACCATTATGGGTTATGTTAGCTGTATGTTCTGTCTCTTAAGGTATTTGGTGTTTGACTGAGGATTCACACTAAGATGTACAGTCATTTAAGCACAGATCCTGTGTGCTTTGTTTGTCTAGGCAGCAGTTCTGTGAGACGTCCCAGCTGAACTCAAAGACGCTGGATGTTTAGCCTCACCAGTATAAGGCTGAACGTCCTCTCTGGGTGTCATCTACAGCTGCTCATTACCCTCTGACCCCAAAGAAGTGATTCCTCCCTGCAGCCCGACTGATGTGCTACACGTGACCTAATCAGGCTGGTTTTGCCTAAAACCAAATTTTAAGGGTGGTCCTGTATAGTGCTGGCTCACAAATAAGAGAGGTGATGATTTCTGGCATGCAGATAGTGACAGGTGGCAAAGGAGAATGGTCTTTTCAGCTGTCACAGCCATGTATGGGAAAAGATACCCATCCGTGTGCTAGGGGAAAATTATGGAAGCCTTCAAAAATGTGGCCTTAATTTATTTTTTCTTAATTTTATATTCCAGCTTAATATGTGAGTAAAGGATGAGACAAGACCATGATTTGGACATGGAAAAAATGTTGGTCCATTACTGAAGCACTGGTAAAGCTGATGTGTGAGGCTAGTATAATGTGTGAAATAATTCTAAACTCTCAGAAACCTTAAGGTTTAACATAAACTAAGTAATAAAATGTTGGTAATCTGAGTAATTGTTTTTCTTCTTGCAGCTGTTGCTTTTCCCTTCTGAAGAAGTTGTCCATTACATACAGTCCTTTATTGACTCCATGTAGTAATCTCTTTATGCAGTGTGTGTTGAAAAATCCAGCCTTTGGCTGCTCTAGTGGGTTTTTTTATTAGTTGTTTGTTTATTTGGACGCTACTCTTAGGCTTTGATGATGAGAATGCCTTCTCATTTTGAGGCTGGTTAAAAGTCACTGCTCCATTAGCTTTGAGTTCTCAGCACTGTAATGTGCAGTTGCCTGTTAACCATGCAGCTACTCTGCTAGTTGTTCTTAACTGGAAGAAGAAAGTATATATATTTTTTCCTTTCTTACCATTCTCTTACATTGTGTTAGTGAAGTAAATACAGGTGATCCACACTCCAGGATAAAATTCTCTCCTTCCCATTGACAAAAAATAAGCCTTTTTAATGCTGAATGTGGAATCTGAGAGTTTTTATAGATGAGAATATTTGTTGGAATTGAAAACATGAAGGGTATATGTGAGGAAAACCTCAGGTCACTTTTGGCTCAAGTCTCATGCACCGCTGCTGATATTGACTGCGACACAGTCCATGTATGTGGATTTCAAACTTCCGTACTTTCTTTATAAAAATGGGGGTGTGCTTTTATGATGAGTGGTTTCTCATGTCATTATTGCCATTAATATGCATCCCGTTCCAATGAAACCTAAATGAATATTGCTTTCTTTTGTGGTCAGTGGACGTAACTGAAAGCTATTAAAGAAATTGGAATGAGAGAATTAACGTAGACAAACAATCTTCTGCAGATAAACTTCACCCTTCCTGTTTTGGATAGAGCAATAAGTTTACTGTGAAACAAATTTAGGAAATAGCTTCCATCAATTCCGTGTTTTATAAATAAAAAGTTGCAGGGTGAGGTCCTTCCTTTGGCATAAAGCTGATTATTTCCTGCTTAGTCCCAAACTCAGGCATTTTAAGTCATGTGATTTTTTTTCTTTTTCCTTTTAGCATCCATCAGAGAGAAGAGCTTTTGGATTTTGCTTAGTTTATGGTCCCATGAAAGTGCATTTTCTAGGCTTTTAGATCATTCCAGAACAAAAGAAAATTAATAGCTACATCAATTGCTACTCTGAGAGACTTTTTGGATTTACACATTTTTTGGTGGCTGATTTGTTGTGAATGGTGTATCTGGATATTCTTACATGTGAGCTGGGAAGGTATCACTGGTAGGTCTTTAAGAGATAATTGGTACTTCTGGAATAGTATAGACAGTGATGAATTGTAGTTGCTACGGTCTATTTGAATTTGGATTTATAATCTGCTTGCAGAAGGCACGCGGTTTCTGAGCAGAATATGTGAGAGGTAGAACTTCAATACTGCTGTTTTACCTACGGAACACACAAGTTAGTATATGAAGTAACACTACCCTCGTCCAACACATCTGTTGTAAAGAAGCCAATGAAATCTAGGCCACACACAAACTGATCTCCAAGGGCCTGTAGTTGGTGTTAGAATGCTGTTATTATGTGGTCTGATTGGTTTAGTAAAGAATTATCTCCAGTAAAACCATGTAACATAATAGTCCTTGCCCTCCCACGTGGGAGCTGCTTTTGCCTGGCTGACCAAGACATTTCTGGAAGAGGCAATAATGCACTTGCTTTGCCAAAATGTAACACTAAATGAAGTGTATTGCTGTGCACACTTCTTGTTATATATCAATTCTTGTTCATTTAAACATTCGCTTAAAATCCTCCACTGTAGCATTAAAAAATGTTAAATTACCCATAGGGATTTCTTAGCAATATATTTTAAGTAAACTTTTTGCTCCTTATTGAACTAATTTGTAATAATTTTAGAGCAATGGAGAAGTATTCAAGAAGTGTAAGCTTTCCTAGCTAAACTTCTGTTCCTGAACTTTCCCAGATATTAATCTCATGGCTAAGAAATACAAGTCATGGCAGTTTAAATTTAATCTTACAGTGCGCTGGATATAACATATGTGATGATCTGCTTTCTCTGTTCACTTCTACTTAAAAGAGAGTTGAGACAGTTCCATAGTTCCTAAGAACAGGTTTCTAAATGATCTCAACGCAGTTAGCTTTTGCAAGGGTCGTTCAGACCTATATAGCCCTGATCTACACATTTGTCCTTGTGTACCTCTATCTGCAAACACTTGCTGCAGTTGGTGAGGACTTGTCTTTTTAATTGCTTTTCATGCTTTGGCTCTACTTATGTGTCATACAAAAATGGTATATTCCGTCTTTAAATCACTTTATAAGCACTGAGTACATGCACAGGACACTGATTTTGTTTTTTAAGTTTGGATAGTGAAAAGAAAAAGAAGAAAGCTGAGGAGCTATGGCTGTCCTCTGCAGAGATCATAATTAGAAGTGCTGTTGCTCAGAGGCAGAATCCTGCACGAGGTTGGAGGGAGAAGGGGTGAGTGCTGCAGATGGGATTGTGGTGAAGGTGCTCCTTCAGCTGCTGCCTGCTGGAGCCAGTCATACACCTTTCTTACAGTGAGCTCCACCATGTGCAAACCCTGTGGCTTCACTGTCATTGCAGAGGTGTCACCAGGGCATGCTTTGAGGCAAAGGAGTGTCCAGATGATGTCTTGAGCTTAAACTGGGAGGGATGGTTTCACTGAAGTCAACCATCTGGTCTGCATGTTCACTTCCCAGTGAATGGAGAGGACCAGAACTGGATCTCAGGGCTCAAGCCAACTGTTCAGGGCTTTCAGGCTAAAAATGTGTGTAAATTCAGCAGGCAGATTGTTGCTGTAGGCACACACACACTCAACACACAATGTTATAGGACATTTTTCATCTCTTCATGGTAGAGTTCTACTTTAAAGTGGAGCAGGAAGCCTTGGTTGTGTGGTTTTGGTGACAGCAGAGTCAGAATCAGAATTCAGGCTTCTAAAATAATGGCTGTATCGGCATTTAGCCCACATGAGGGACTTCCAGCAGACTTTTCAGTCAGGTATTTAAATGCCAAATAATGTTTTAGCATTTCTGAAAGCTGATGAAACATATTAAAGAAAGCGTTAGAAACTTTCAATGGGAAGGGAGGCAGAATCGCATGTAAGTGCAAATAACTTAAATGTTTTCCATATCTCCAATAAGTAGCAAATTAACATGAAATTGTTCATTATTATATAGTACTTTAAATAACTTGGTTCCCTCAATTTGCATTTCAGTAAATATCTAATCGGCCTTTAAGCAGCACATTGACTAATGGGTGCAGAGCTTATTACGTGGATTCAAGGCAAAATGGTTAGTGCGTATTAAAGAAAGGAGTAGAATAGATTTGTTGATATGTTATAATTAAGAATTGTATCCATACATTGTAGCGTAATGTTAAATTTGTTGTACATTAATGTAGCTTTTTGTAACCATGAAAAATAGTTCATCTTGCATGAAAACCAATTTCAGATGGCTCCATCATGAGAATTGTTTGCAGTGGTTTAATGACAGTTCTGAGCATTCTTTGCGCTGTGGAGCAATGAGTTTATATATTGTCCTCATAAACGCAGCAGTACAATTACATCGCCACTCCAGCAGTGGAAATGTCTCTGCGTTCTTTCAGCAGAGCATCGGCTTATTGTTCTTGAGGAGAGTGGATGTGGTCTAATTTGCATGGTTGAGGAAAATCTAATGTAGCGTGTAAATTAAAAAAGAGCCATTCGGGGAGAGGTAGTCGTTCCTTTCAAAAGAAGTCTGTGGCAAGGAAAATTCTTTGTTACCAGCAATATTGAAGTCATTGAATGTTCACCAACTTCCCAATTTGCTGGTACTTACATGCACAATTACAATGTAAAATTTTATTGCTTTTGCAACCAGCTCAGAGCTAGGTCTGCATTACAAAATCTTTTCGTGTAGCTCACAGCCAGTCTGCTCGTGCTGGGAAAACCTGGCAGAGGTGTGGCTGTGTTAACAGAAGAGCGCTTTGTCGGGTTTATTTTAGGTCTGCTGAGGAGGGGAAATAAAAAGCTGGCTGATACCACCAGAGGGCTATACCAACCTAGCTACGGTGGTTCAGCTGGGGGAACGAAAGCTATTACCTCCGTCTGCTGCAGAGGAGCCCTGGGGCTTCACTGAAGCAAGAGAGATTTCAGGCAGTTTGCTCTTTCATTAATGGGATATCTGGAGGGGATGTGGTATGGCTTTCAACCCTGTGCTCTGCAAGTTCAAGCACTGCCTTTGTCAGAAATCAAATAATTATCAGTGAGCGTGTTGCTTCTCTCCTTGAACGGGGCATTTGATACTTGTGGGAATTGTGCCCTTAGTAACGGAGCAGTTTCTGTCTTCTGAAAGATAATATATGAAATGATTACTTGCATGAATCACAGACACTAGATTGTGATTGCTGAGCATGTTGGATCTTCTCAAGGGTGAGTTAGTATCTAAGGGTTGCAGGCTGTTTGACGTGGTTTCTGAGCCACAGCCCTAACTCACTTTTGCCTGTGCTGAACTGAGCTTTGAGGGTCAGGACGTAGAGCTAAGCTGGGAAAACTGCTGTAGGCTGAAATAAGATTTGTGATTATCTCCACTTTAACCTCCCTGGTTTTCCTGACCACGGCCCCTTTGATTACTGTGTCTACTTGTATTGTTGAAATAAAGCTTTTTGGCCAGGTGTGCAAGACTTCGAGACCAAGGAGTCAAAGTATACGACTCTCCTGCAGACTGTAGTCTCCTGCAAGGGGGAAAATCTTATGTTCTGATTTCTGTTCTTGTTACTGTTCATTTATGTTGTCCAGCAGCTCTATTGTGCAAAATGCATGGGCAGCTCCAGATAGTTTTGGAGAAATACACCATACTGTGCAAGGCATGGGAAGGAAGTGATGCAGACTGTCGGTGAGTAGCAGGCATGACATCAAGGCGTTCCCTAGCTGGGTATAATTTCACCCACACCCAGAATTTGAAATTACAACCAAGTTTTGGTGATGGTGTTTAGAGGATGGTGTGAGCTGGTGCTCATACATCAGCTGAGCCATTCCGCAAGCATCATCTGATTTAAGTCAAAACTGACATTAGATGATCGTTGTAGAAGGGACATCAGAATATAATAAATTATTAGTCTCCAGGAGGTTGCTTTTGCCTCTCCAACCTCAGAGGTTAATGTCCCTGAGGTGGAAGAAGAGAATCTGCAGTTTCCTTCATCTCTTTCACGTCAATATCAAAAATTGTTATTTAAGTCATTTTTGATGATGCTTTGAGGTTAACTCTGGAGAGTTGTAGGGCTTGGTTGCCTTCAGTTGGTGGGCAGAAAAGGTACCTTGGGGCTAACGTCCTTATTGCTCTGGCTGGATCTGGAAGGCAATGTCTGCTCGGGCCCTTAGCTATGCTTAAACAGTTCCAGCGGTGCAACTTTTGGTCTGGATTTCTCAAATATGGGAAGAGTGTTCACTGACGTGCTGTGGGTGCAACACACTTTTAGTTTAGCGTTTTGGTAAAGCCAACGTGCTTATACAGACCGGCACAGTGAAGGACTGATCTCAGCCAGAGCTTCTGGGCTATTATCACGTAGGAGTGAAAAGAAGTTAAAACATCGCATGAGTAATATAAAGCGAGCATCTCTGTGATCCTCTGAGCTCATGGTTGTTAGGTTTTGCTGACCTTGGAAAGCTTTTCCAGAGATAATTTGAATGCAGCTTTCCTACTGGTAAATTGTACTTAGAGAGAATGCAGGTATATATATGACATACATATATAAAAAAATAGATATTTAGGAATAGAACACCTGTTTCTACTCCTCCTCCATCTGCTTGATACACGTTCTTTTCATTATGCTGGTGCTATAGTTTAGTTCAGAGTGTAAGAGTACACTATGGCCTTGGTAAATGATCATCCCGTGGCTGTAGCTGTTTTTAGGGTTACCTGACACGTATCAGACAGAACAGTCGTGTTGTTGGTATCGTTCCATTTTTGTTTTTCAGTATAAAAGCACTGTTTCTTCTTTCCTCACACGTGGAATCATTTTCAGGTTTCAGCTCCAGGTGCTTACAGACAAACATTCCATGGTCTGAACTCAAAATCAGTATCAGCTGGAATTTTAAAGATGGGGATATTCTGAAACCTTGTTGGGTTGTAAGTTCTTCCAGTATTCTTCTCTGACAGAGCTTTTTTTGGAGTATTTTCTGCAGGTTTTTTTTTTTCTCAAGCAACATTTCTCTGCTTATTTCCCAGTACTAGATGCCTTCTCTTCTGTAGAGAAGATGGATATGAATATGCACGGCCACCATCTTCATTTTCAGCAGCTTTGAATACTTTTGCAGTACTTAAAAATAGTTCATTGGACCATTAAGCTGTAGTTCATGTTCTCCTGTAATTGATATTCTTCTGTAATTGCTTTCTCCTGTCACTGATATTCTCCTGTCATCGATGTTCTTGTGAATGATGGTCTCAGTTCCCTTCTGCAAAGCACGGTAACTTCTCTCTGACAGTTTTCATGCACCGGTTTCAGATACGGTCTGGTTTATGAAGTTATTTCCCCTTCACAACTGTGGTTCGCAGTTCCTTCACCCGTGCTGAGGCATCTGCTTTTAGAATTCAATCACTAAATCACGTTAATTGGAGGGAAGTAATTTTAAAAGGGTTCGTTTCAGTGATGCAATTTTTGTTGCAGCTATATAAATAGGCTTATTAGCACAGTTGAGGAGGAGGCAGATTGCATTGGCAGCATCAGAATTAGCAATGAGGCTAGAAAGCTTGTTGAGGGAAAATTACTCAATTGTTGTTACAGGAGCTGAGCTGTTTCCTTTGTTTTCTGTTGCTAGAAATGCCTTCCTGCCCCACCTTCTGCCCTCTTCCTCTATGTCAGGTATTCCAGTTTTTAAAGTCTTTTGTCACAGAAGAGAAATGCTGCTGAGAACATTCATCTCTTGTATGAAGGCGTTTGTTTACACATCCTTGCGTCAGCAAAGTGTCTTCTCTGACTCCGGACTCAACAGTGATGGTGGCCCACTTGATTCTCCTTCCAGGCTTCCTTTGTGAGTCTTTAGAAGAAAAATGTGCACAGCCTGAGCATATCTTTACATGCTGAGGTTCAAAACATTTCATCTGGGCTGTTTCTTTGGGATGCGGGAGAGAAATATCCAAGAGTGTTATGTGCCACTCATTTGAAGGCCAGCTTAGAGTGGAGAGCACTTATATTGGCCATGCTCCGGGGTACCTTACAGCGTAAGAGATGGGGCAGTGTGACTGTTCTCCATTCATGCTGAGATCTCACAGGTGTCAGTACTGCTCTGCGGGCTGTGAGGGCTGTTGGTTATCGGGGCAGTTTACCTGTGGAAGATCATTCACACGTCCTTGGTCTGAACATTTGAGAGGTGATAAAATAGGATAAATAGATGTGCAGTGAGGAAAAAAAAAAAACCCTCACCAACCTTTTGAACCATTTCCCCTCAAACATAATGGCTCTGGGTTAAAAAGAACTTTCAGAAGTCATTCTGTGAAGGTGATAGGAAGCCTGCTGCAGGCACTTGAAAGGCATGCGTTTTCCAAACTGAAATACCATCTGTCTGTCATGTGGCTAATCAGACACAGCAATTCTTCCTGAGCTTTTTCCTTGGAAAGAGTCAGAAAAAAAGGAGCTAACGTTTGCTCTGTTTTGAATTTCTCTTAGCAAGTGCCCTCTTTCACTCGCTGTGGAAAATGAGCTCTGTGAGAATCTCTGTTTCTTACTGATATTTTGCTACCAGACAACTGACCATAGAAAGCAGGAAACAAACCCAGTCTTTGCAAAACTGCCACGTGTGCACTGTTTCCACATTTGAGGTGTTTTGCACCAATCTGTTTTGGACTGCACTGTTGTTTTTGACTTCGTAATCTCTCTTGAAAATGAGTTCCTCTCAAAAGATTTTCTTTCGTTTCCTAACCACTGTTTGAAAAACGGATCTGGTTTTAAACTTACAGCATCATAGAATATACTGTCAAACGTTTGACAAGTCTTTAATAAGAGCATTGTGTTAAATCATTACGTTTCTGACAATGATAAATAGAAAAAAATGGTGTAGCGCTGGCGGGAGGGTTCTGTTTGGTTCAGGTTTTTGTTCTTTCTTCTTCCTCTGTATTTCTTTCCTCCTCTCCCCCCTTTTTTTGTTTGGTAATACAGAGAATCCTTTATATACAGTAGTGTCATCTGTGCCCAAAATATCACAGAATCACGGAATTGTAGGTGCTGGAATGGACCTCTAGAGGTCATCGAGTCCAACGCCCTGCAAAGCAGGCTCCCTACAGCAGGCAAAATATAGATTAACGTGGGAGGAAAAGCTCACATAACTTACAAAAGTCAAGTTCTAGCACAATATTGAAATACTGAGAAATAACAACATTTTTATTCCTCCTGTAAAATGTGGAGATATGCAACTGATTTACCTTTCTTCAAAAATTTGATTGTGTTTTCTGAACGGAAATTTGTCAAAGAAAATAGGGTTGTGTGACAGCAAACTGCTTCTGGTAGTTGGAAGACTTCGATATGTTCCTCTATTGGTAGTGTTTAGATTAATAACCTCATTTGGAATCTGAAAAAAGGTGAAGGACTGTTGCCAAGATTTCTTTTATCCTTATTGGTTGAATCACACATGCGGTCAAACTACTTACAAGTTACACTTGTCAAGGACTTCTATGAGAGATGGAGATCCAATAAATAGACATAATTTGGTGAAAATATTTGAATATGACTTGTGTTTAAAGCACTGCGAAAGATTTAAAACTAAGTTAGTGTTGTGTAAAGATTGAGATTGCTGGTTCAATTTGCATAACAGTTATATTCATTTTACATATCATCTTACAGAAATCTGGTTTAGCATTTGTACTTTATTCTGCCATTATTTACTGAGTAGTGTTGCAAGAGGAACTTGTTGTCTTTTTTGGCATTTCTTCCAGTAAGAGTTATTTCTTGTGTTCGAGTAGTCCTGTACCAGGTACATTTGTATTAAAAGTCAGTCAGAAGAGAGGAGAAGGCAAATATTTCTTTCAGCTGAAACTCGTTAAATTCAATGCTCTTTGGTTTTGGCTCTGCAGTAACTCCTAACTTAGAGGACTGGTGGTGTGCTACTGTAGACAGTCATATTTAACTGTTTTCTAAAACGTGTTGTTTCTAGGTATACAGACAAGACTGTGAAACCTTTGGCATGGTGGTGAAGATGCTGATTGATAAAGATCCGTCATTAGAGAAGTCCATTCAGTTTGCTCTGAGGCAGAATTTGCATGAAATAGGTGAGCGATGCATTGAAGAACTCAAACATTTCATTGCTGAGTACGATGCTGCCAACCAAGATATATCAGAATCCTTCAAAGACGGCTCATACTAAGACAGAAATTCAATTTTAGAACTCTGCATACAGTATGTGCACTGTAATGCATACATCTGTTTCTTGTGGGGAAAGGGGAGTTTGTGTTGAAGATTGGAACCCAAGGCCTGTGCTACTTCATAGCTCAGATGGCCATACATTGTTCGTTGTAGTCTCCACAGTTGTATTCTTCCTACCTGTACCTGTTGACATATATTCCGTTGAAAAAGTTGTTCTTTCTTCAAAAATTCTGTAAAGTCACGAGCTATTTTTGAAACCTTTACACACTTACCTGGCACACCACGTTCAGTCTGATGTTTGTGCATTTGTGTTTTGATGTTTGTAAGCGTAACCAGAAACACCGTGTTTTTTACTAAAAGAAGAATGTTCTTCCTTCCTCAGCTTATGCAGGAATGTCCTATGTTCATACATACGGTAGGAATGGAAGACTTGTAAAGTTGCTCACCACTATGATTTAATTTATTTATTATAGTTTAATTTTGAATTTCAGATTGATTCTGTACAATTACACCAGGGTTTATGTAGTCTTTGCCAGAGGAACTCTGCCTGCTTAGTGTTAGAAGAACCTACTCTACTTCTGCAAATGCTTTTTGTATGTTGGTGTTTTCCACACTGTAAGTCATTACTAGTAAGCAGTATTATGTAGAATGAATTCCAATTTTTGTTAACTGTTTGCAGCTGTTTTCTTTTTTAATTATTTTTATACATATGTATTTTTGAACTATACAGAATGTAACCAGGGGCAGACACTGAGGGAAGGTCTCTGCTTTTACTCTCTCCCCCTCTTCTCCCTTAAACCTCGCCATTTTTCGTGCATCAGTTGTAACAATTAGGAGGCCGTGTAAATCTTCAGAAGTCACGCAGGCACAGGAATTTGAGGTGCCAAGGTGAGGTCTGGGCCATCTCTCTATTTAGTAACTCCAGATTGCTTCAGATCAGGTATAAATGTGAAGTTAAACCTTAAGTAGGCCCCAAATGCATTATTTCAAACCTAAATGATTCTGTAGTGGTGGAGTGTCTGGAGCCATTTTTGACCTGATAGAGAGTGACTTGTAGCTGGGAAAAATGGTTGAGCAGAGACAAGAGAGTGCCAGTGCTGTGCCATTGTGTTGCAGAGATGAAATGTAACTTAGGAATCAATCGTTGGCAGGGTAGGTATCCTGACTACTGCTATGTGTGCACATAAGGTGATACTGTTTATCTTGAATGTTTTAGGAAAAGGGAGAATTTGAGTCATAGTGAAGAAAAAGTAAACGAAAAAGTAAACACGATTGTTTTCCATACGTGGATTTATAAACACGAAACTCTGTTAGAGGGCTAACAACTGAATGAAGCTCACCGTTTCCCATACGCACAGTATTAAATGCAAACGTCCGTGGATTCAGCCCCTTATTAAGTAGCTTCACAGATTTCTGCCAAATGGTTTGCAGAAAAGTGAATACAGTGGCAGCGATTTTGCACATACAAGGTACTGCATCACAGCATCTTCCACAGACAAACCTTGATATGGTACATTAAATATGTATTGCATCAGATTCCTCAGATGCCTGATTAGTTTTAATGTCAGGGCTGCAGGGTGAGTGGGAAAAGCTCACTAATCCTACTGGGTGCTGATTTGGGGTGGGAGATGGGCAAGAAAGGTGGCCTGTGGTGGCGCAGCAGCTAGGCCTGACCCAGCCCTTTTGCAATAGCCTGGCTTGTCCTGCAACCACAGGCAACGTTCTCTGAGACAGGAACGTAGCGAACAGGGCTCACTATGGACCAGACAGTCTTCAGGTGGTAGATCTGAGCTTCTGCTTTGGGTTAGAAACACTAAAGAAACAAAACAGTGAATTCGTGCTTAATATAATTTTTGTCCGTTGTTACTGCACGTTGTGTTAGGAGTCTCTTTTGTTCTCATAGTGAAATTGAATCAGGCTTCTAAAAGTGTCTGATTTTTCAAGTGCTTTCCTGTAGAGCTTACAACGCTGTTGTGTTTTTGCAGTTCGTTTTTGCCAGTAGGTCAGCAGCAACATTGTCCTTAGCTTCCCTTCTTTTTTTTTTTCTTGACTGATTTTTACTGATAACCGAAGGAGACACTTGATTTTACTTTTATTTTTTTAATAAATGCTGTTTCTATGAAAGTGATTGGCAACTGTTTTTTCCCACTTGATACTTATCATGATGTTGAATGTTCACGAGTAACTTTTGTGATGTATGCATGATGCTGATGTCAGTAAATGTTACGCTGCTTTGCTTCCTGTAGGAACAAGGAATTTTATGTTGTATCAGTATAAGAAGTTGTCCTTGGTCTCACGTAGAGCCACAGGGGGACTGCTAGAAAGGGGCAGGAAAAGCATTGGTAGAAGGAACCAAATGCTGTGCACAAGGAATTGTTTTGTCCCTCTAGGAGCTCTTGGAAACACAACGTACTCCTAGGACTCATTAATGTGGAGATGCCCTTAAAAGGATGAAAGGGGAAGAAGAAGTGGAAGGAAACAAGTGTAGAAATTCAGTGTTAGCTGCTAAGGCTGCAGAGAATCGGAATGGGTCTGTCTTCTCAGGGAGGGTGAGCTGGCAGCCTTGGGCAACAAGTGGAGCAGTTAGCAATACAGCCACTACAGACATAAAAGGAGCCAATACGGCATATCAGAGGAACTGCTTCCTTGTGACTGTGTTTCTGTGCAGGATTTCCTCTTCTGGGAGGTTGAGGATAATGTATGGCCCAAATGTTTCTCACTATCATGAAGGTATAAGCTCCACTCACAAGATAGGTGCCCCTTCCAATAAGGTGAAACCAAAGCTGTACATTCCGTACCTGTGTCAAGTGCAGGTAGTGGACACTACAGCCCATATCGTTTCCTTCATGTTAAGATGGAAGAATCGATTAGAAACATTTCTCAAAATGTAAGTTGTTCAAAAATAATGAAGGAGCAATCTTTTATATCAAGCTGTACAAAAACCAAACAGTCCTACAGCTGTCTTTAAACTTAGCACATAATGTCTGAATTGGACAGTAGTACAAAAAAGCTGCCTGTTTTGTTAAGTGTGGTTATGGGCACCTGTTTTCTTCCCAGGATGGGAACGTCCCTCAGCGATCCATTCCTCAGTAAAACACAACTTTCTCTATGTTTCTAACAGCCTTAATTGCTCGTGGCCCTGCAGCCTGGCGCAGGTAAGGGGGTGCGATGTGCCTCAAAGCTGAGGTACCTCACCCAGCCCTGAGGAAGCTGCTCAGCCAGAGCACTGCTTCCCTGGGCACCGTGCTGTGCAGCTCTACCTTCCTTCACCGAGTGTCATCTCGAGGAAAGAGAGATCACAGCTCTTGCCTTGGGCTGGAAAGAATGGCTGCTTTTTTTTCTTCGGCTTGTTTTGTTTTAATAACAGCATGGGGAAGAGAGTCGTCTTTCATCCATTTATCTGGAGGGTTAGAGGGAGGTGCTATGGAAGTGAACTCTCTGAAGACAGCTTAGAACTGACACTCGATATCTCTGTTGAATAGCTGTGTTGTTGAAAAGAAAAAGGAAGTGATCACACGCAATGAATGGAGAGCGTTTATCATCTGATACTCCATAAGGCTTTGTGCTTTGGAGAGTACGTATGTGCTGTATCGCTGAAGATGGCGTAAGGCAGTTCAGAACAAGCGCTGCTGGGACGTACTCGCATGAAGCACTTGCTCCAAAATGGGCCCAGCAGCAGCAACAGGGCATGCTGTTCCAGAGGATTCTCATGACCTGCATTTGCAAATGCAGTTAAGAATGGAAAATCCCAATCCCTACTTGAGTATGTGGGAGAAAGCGCTAACAAGTCAGTATCGCTCCTCAAGTCCTGGAAGTCCTTAGCAGGCTGCTGTTGTAATGTCCTTAAGCACAACAGCCATTTAGCTGCCAGAAAAGCAAACGCTGCCTAAGCCACCAGGGCAGCCTGCCAGCTGGAGGCATCCCGCAAGCCGCCCATGGGCCCCTGTGATGGAGCACGATATTACTTTGATCATCTTTCATGTACACAAGACTTGTTTGTACTAGAAAAGGACTTATATGGTGAATACCACCTCTGGGAATAAAGGATCTTCTGCTTATTTTACCCTGAAAAATACAAGCAAGTAACAGCTACTTTGGCTCAGCTGTAACAATAACTTCAATTGGTTGGGTGTGAGCAATACTCACATGTCCATTCCATCCCTTATTGCTAGCTGCTTTTATTCCAAAACTTTTTATATCCTTAAAAATGACTCGGTTCAACGTGCCAGGTTTGTTTATGTAAGCAGCACCTGTCTCTTCATTAATTACCTGTGTTCAGGTGGTCAGACAGCCTGCTGTTTTAGCATTTACTATTGCAGTGGGCAGACATCAGTATTAAGTAACAAATTCCCACTCCTTACTTAGAATAAGCTTCTCTCAATGCTGTAACTTGAAGGTGAGTTCAAGGCTTTACCAGCTTGCCCTCGAGGACGACCCTGTGTCTCTCTCTCTTGCTGTAAGCAAACATGGAGATGATTTCTGAGAAAAGAGGGGAGCAATAAGAAAGAAATCCACGTGCACAGGAGTTGCGTATTTGTTGTACTGATATATTCCAGGCTTGTGTGGTTTTTACATTTATATAGTTTACATTTTGCTTGACCCATAAATAACACTTGCAAGATTAAGAGGGCCATAGTTGGGAGAGTATTTACAGAGCCCCGCCATGCATACAGAGCTTTTAATACCTAGTAGACAAAATTAAGCTGTTTTGCACTAAACATTTTTCAATATTTTTAAACTCCCTGACTAAAATACAAGCACTATTTCATCCATAATGCTGCTGTTAAACCCCTAACAAATCTAGTTCGATATCGTAACAAACTTCTTCAAATTCAGGGATATAAAAATATTCAGCTTTTAAAAATCTTAACTGTACAATATGTACATTAGTATTTGCACTGTTAAATTATGAATACATTTAAGCCTATGAAATACTACGTTATAAATAGCAATTTTTTTTTATTTAGAATCGCAACTAATACATTTTAAAACCTGGATAATACATTTGAAAAGACACAATTTTGGAGCCTAATCCTTTAAGCCCTTATGAAACTGTTTGTTATGTAAGTAGATTCATTGACTTAAATGGGGTTACGTGCCGAGCAAAGGATTCCACCATTTGTACCTTTCTCTTTCAGTGCTTCGTTGTGGAGGAAATGACATAAAAGCCATCACTGCTCGCTGGCAGTCAACTCCAATTCCAACAGCTGAATTAATATCTTCCTTTTAACAGGCACAAAAAAACCTTACACAGGATGGAGTTATTTTAAAAAAACAACAAAAACTGGAAGGAAAAACATGGAAGTTAAACGTGTAAACCATTTACTGCTGCTTTGGGATGTATCAAGGCCTCAAGCATTTCAGCTCCCACAGTCTGATTTTTAACACCTTAACAGGGGAATCTATGGAAAAGCAGCTTCTTCCTAAGTTAAAAATAATAATAATAATTCCAGTTTTTGTAGGGAAACATCAAGGAGGAAGAATGAGTTTTATCAGTGAGGAGAGGGCAATGTCTATAGCCATCTATTTGATGGAGAGAAGCTGGGCATCACCCTGTATGGGTATGTACAGCTACAGTACAGGACTGAGTTTTATTCACTGATCTTCATTGAATCCTCTCTCTCAGGTAAATGGATGTAGGTGAATAGAGAGCATAAAGTAACGTCTACAAAAAGTCTGTATCAGGAACACAGTAACAACATTTTGACAGCTGACACACAGTGTGTAAACCTACCGAAATCTGAACAGATCCTCATTTGGCACAGTGACATTTCCGAATGTTACTTTACTTTCACAATGTAAACTCTGAATGGGTTATCAGTTAAACTGGCAAAGCATTAAGAACCTTAGCAACTTGCCTAAGTACAGTTATTAATATAAAAAGATGTGGTTCAAACTGTAGCTAGAGTTGACCGGTCTTCCCAACTGTTAAAACAAGTTAAGAAATTATGCAATTTTTCCCTTTGTGCCCCCTCTTCTTCTTCTTTGATTTGGTTGTCCTTTGTCCAAACTGAGAACTCGATAACGCAGTAGTTGGACCAGAAAGGTCATCTGTGTAGTACGGATATCTCAGTGACCGCGGCTGCGGAATTGGCTGTCCTAGGAAATACCCTTCCTCTTCAGAATCTGACGATGAGGATGAAGTTGAGCACCAGGAGTCATCTTCCTCACCATATAATCCAAAGAATTTATCAACCGCCTGATTCCTCAGTGCATAATCAGAACTAGTATGGGCATACTGGCCATACAGTTCCGCATTTTGAATATAGGCCCGAAACTCACGTGAGCTTTTGTTTTGAATAAATTTTTCGTGATCCTGAGGTGAGTAATAACGAAACCTTTCTTTTGGAGAGTATCTTCTTTCCGTGACCAAATTAAGTGCATTATCTGAACGAGATTTCCTACTTCTTCTGCGATGATGAGAAGGCCGATTTCCACGTTCTTCGAAATGATAAACGCGCCTACGAGTCCTTTCACTCATGGGAGGTTGTCGAATTTCAACATTCTCGTAACTTCCATTATCAATAACATCATCTGAAAACTTGACTTGCTGCGGTCTAGACTGGGATTTAGATCTTCTCAGTACAGGCATATGCGCTGGCTTTTCCTCTGGTAATGCTTTTTCCTGGCACAGCTCTGAGCTCAGACTCTTCAAGGACTCTGTGCTCCGATGGAGCATTGAAGAATTCAGAGTTCCCATGTTGCTCATCTTCTCACAGTCCTCTACCTCCAATTCTTGGAAAGTTTGTAAAGAATAGAGAGATTGCCGTGGCTTTCCTTCTCCATCCATTGAAGCCCCTGTGGTGGGAGTGGAAAAAGAAGAAAAAAAAGAGTACTATTAGAGGCGTGTCAAAGAAACAGGTATTACAATGAAATGTGGAACAGACTTTATTAGTGTTAGGTAGTGGGCACAAGCTAAAACACGGGAGGTTCCCTCTGACCACTAGGAAACACTTCTGTGCTGTGCAGTGGCGGAGCAGTGGCACAGGCTGCCCAGAGGCTGTGAGGTCCCCTCCTTGGAGATCTCCAGAAGCTGCCTGGATGTGGGCCTGGGCACCCTGCTCTGGGTGTCCCTGCTGAGCAGGGCTGGGGCAGATGGACCCAGAAGTCCCTGCAAGCCTCAGCCATTCTGCAATTCTGCACTTTGAAACCATTACCAAGAGGACTAGCTTCACATAAGAGTAAGTAAGTATTGTTTTTACTTATAAGAACTAGCTAACACTAGGATATCGAGAATGGAAGAAATTTAGTGAAATTTACTTCAAATTATTCTACGTAGATCACTCTGAAAGTAATGCCTCTTATTGATATCTGTGGAAACCACAACAGACATGAAGAGCACAAGAACACTGTTCTTCAACATTCACCACCATTAGCTCTGCATTTTAGCTAGCACTGAACAAAAGCCTGCATGCTGTGCACATAAAAATCTGCTCCAGCAGAGGTGACCTGTTGCTGCTGTTGCCGAAACGCACCACTCACCCACCAAGTAAGTCTCCACCAACACCAAGTAAGTACTGATGAATGTCAACGGGTGCAATTTTTTTTCAGCATGTAGGAATTCAGTGACACCTTTGCTCCATCCGCACTTCTGTGTCAGACACCATTGTGTCAGACTGCCCCTCTGCTGCCATCAGTCTCACAGCAACAACACATAATGGAATATTGGTGGGAAGGTTCAACCTCTACTGAGGCTGAACACCACCACCATTATGGGCCAACATAATAAAACAGTGGCCGTTACTCTCAGAGCAGCCCTCATAGAATCCATGCTTACCATTTTGTACGGCTAAAATATTAACTGTTTCTGGTATCACTAAATTCAGTGTTCCAGTCATTGTTCCGAGAAAGCTAGGCCCACTCTCAGAGAAGGATTCTTACTCTCAAAAAGTCATCAACAGTGAGCTGGTCTGGTTTACTCTGGGTTTGTGTCAAGTGACCTTTCCTCCTCAGAACAAGAGTTCTGAGTTCAGAACAAGAGTTCATTCACCCTTTAACACCCCCAAATGCAGTACCTGTGGTTCCACCTTCCTTAACCCCTACACCTAGCTCCTCTCATCATTTCCTTCTTAACTGCTGGGGTAACACAGCACATGTCTGGCTCTGACCTATATGAGTAGCTAGAATAATTCATGCTACAGCAGGAAAGCAGCATATCTCTTTTAGCCAATTCTCGGGTTCTGGGTTTTTGTCTTTTTTGTGTCATTTTTGTTGGGGAATAGGGATGGGAGGGCGACACACAAAACATGGACATGCCTCAATATCTGACTTCTCCCCTTTTGCCTAATTTCAGTCACATTTGACAAGGAGGTTCACAAAAGTGGATTATCAGTTGCTCTTTAGTCATCAGAGAAAGATAATCTCATAAACCTCATTTCCTAAGGCTAAGAAGGTTACTACTGTTTCAGATTTTCTACATACTTTTACAAGCAAATCAGGAAATCTACAGTGTTTTACAGATTACCTTTAAAATTATCCTAGCAAAGAATGCAACTTCCTGTACTTAAGGTACAAAATTTGCTTGAAGCAGTGGTTTGTACATAGCATGCAGAGTTCAAGACTGCTTTCATTCTGCTTAATGTTGTTTACGTTGTCCTCATTATAAGCAAAAAGAGAATTTAAGCAGAAAAGGATTTAAATAGAATAGCATAAATAAATCTTAAGGAAGAATATGTGCTTGATAAAAGCTATTGCTTACTTCACATGTATCTCTTGCTGTGAAAGCTATTTAAATATCACAGATATAAGCTTATTTCAAAATACTACAACATCCTTGCTTGATTTGACCTCTCCATCAAAACCATTCAGTTTCCCCTGCCATTACCTGTTATGTTAGACAAAGCCAAAGAATCCATTGAGTCCCGAACGCTTTGTTCTTGCTGCTTCAGATCAGACAAACATTCAAGTGAACCTCCGTACCACGGTGTCTGGTCATGTTTGTATCCTGATGCCCCGTGTTCCATGTCCAGCTCTTGGATCTTTCTGCTGCTGGCAGGGCCTGGATGGCTGCCATATGCAGAGTCACCCAAACCATCTTGGGATTGGGCCCAGTACATGTCTGATTGATATTTCTTACTTGCTAGGCTTGGGTTATTTTTTTTCAAGTCCAACTTGCTCTTGACCATGCTATCAGAAATCCAGTGTTCACTTGATCTAATCTCTACTTCAGCAGGTTGCTGGAAGAGGCTTTTATCACCAAACTTCAGAAGAAGTTGAGTCATGTAGTCTTCATGTTCAGCCCATTCTTCAGGGTCTTCGGGCATTTCTTGCTCTACTCTTCCTTTCCAGAAGTCTTCGTTAACAAAGCTTGCCTCTTGCCTTGAAAGGCTTAAGTCATCCAGCTTACGAGAAAGCGTATCATCCGCACTGCCTGAAAGACCAGGAAATTTATAATTGAGGGCTGGTGATAGGAGGAGAGACTGGCGGCACTGGTCAGCTGAGCGGCTGCTTTTTCCCATGCGAATGCTCCTCCTGGAATCTCTCGATCGAGCAGACTGAAATGCTGAATCAGAAGAATCGGAGGCATGAACATCCTCACCCAAGCTGCAGGTTTTTGAACAGTAGATCTGCCCTTGCTTTGGAAGGAAAGGGCAGCCAAGCAAAGAGGTCTTGCACTGAGCACAAGAAAAGCAAGTCTCTGTAGCGTGCCAGTGCTGTCCATCATAGGTCATCTGGGCATGGTCAACACCTAGAAAGGGAGAAACAGCAATGCTTTGGGTTCTCTCAAAAACTCCTTACAGTTCTGGAATGTGTTTTTCTCTTTTCATAAGTTGGCTTTCCCTAAGTTTGTAAGTTTAAGACCTAAAAAGGACATACGTACCAATGTGCTCCCCACAGGTCTCACAGTATTCTGCATAAAGGGATTCAAAACAGCTACAGCAGAATGGACGCCCATCCTTCATGATGTATCTCTGCCCACCCAGGACTGTTTCACACTCAAGGCAACAGAAGTGCTTCATGTGCCAGTGGCGACCTTCAGCTTCCGTACACTCATCAGCAAAAATTATCTTTTAAGAGATAAAAATGGACTCACATTAAAGTGGGAAAACAACTCACCTCAGGACTCAGAGCAAACAAAATATCCTATTTGCACAGTTAGCACATCGGAATTCTTTGTATTTAGGTGGCTTTTGAGTATCATGATAGAAACAGCAAATTCCTAGAGTTACTGTAGCATTTTGATCTTTTCTTAAACAGGAAAGAAAGGAGAAAAACCTACTCTGTAATGCAAAAAAACTAAATGAGATTGTGGTAACTCAACAAAATAGCTGCTATTACAATGACATTTTTGAATATCTATACAGATTCTTTATCTAATTCAATCTACAAGATTCAGTTCTAAATACAGCCCCATTGCTTACCATACTGCCATTTTGATGAGAAATGAAACACCCCTCAGCTTTCAAACACAACTATGCACCACAGCCCTTAGTGCTTGAGGGAACGCATCTGCTGCTAGTAATTGCCCAAGTAAACGATGCAGTTTCTTAACGGCACAATAACAGGTGGGAGGACTGAATGCAAAGTGCAAATTTTACCTCATCACAGGCTGAACATCGAGGTTTAAGTAGCTCAGCATGGTGTCTGCCGCAGTGAATTTTTCCATCTTGGTAGAAGTAGATGAGGTCAACGAGGAGCTCATTACACGTGAAGCATACAAAGCATGATGGGTGCCAGCATACACCAGGGCCAGCTCTCGAGGCAAAAACTGCAACTTCACCGCCGTTTATTTTTGTACCACACTGGGAACAAAATCAGTAAGTGAACAAGCTTCTCATCCCACGCTGCCAGCTTCTGGCATCTAAACCAACTCAGAACACCATGCCCAACACAAAGGTTTGATTTCATAGAATCATACAATGGCCTGGGTTGAAAAGGCCTGCAATGACCATCAAGTTTCAACCCTCCTGCTATGTGCAGGGTCGCCAACCACCAGACCAGGCTGCCCAGAGCCACATCCAGCCTGGCCTAAGTTTTGGGCGAGACAAATTCTGTGCATCAACAAAACTTCTGTGAATAGAAGTTTATTTTATACCCAACAATATTTTGATATAAATGCCTGTTTTTCCATTTGTCACTGTTTTAGTGTGAGTCAGCAACAGTAGAAAATACGTCAGTGACTCAGTTCATTGCTAGTATCACAGGTATTTTGCTTAAGCAAGCACTACCTTCCTTCTATTTATGTGCCATTTCAAAAACATCCTTTTTTGTGTGTGTTCAGGCATAGACGAAATAAGACTGCATTTACTATTGAGATACAGTACCTATATATTATGGAGCCCACCGCTCGGCTTGTGGCTCCAGCAGTATTACCTGTTCGCAGACTGCGTGCATCACTGCTCTCGAGAGAAGCTTAATAGTGCCTCGTCCGAGTGCCTCCTTTTTGCGCTGAGAACTAAACATCTGCAGTTCTTTCTTCTCTTCTTCGCTTAAAGACTGGCAGTATCTCACCTTCCAGAGAAAAGGCAGGAGAATTTCACTCTAAATCCCAAGCTTTTAAAAGAACATCTCAAAAAATAAGCGTATAACGTGCAAGAAATGTATCAGGCATACTGGCGATCACCATAAAACCTCTGCAGCTTGTCTTCTTTACAATCTTAATATTCAGTTACTATGGCATAATACAAACACAGCATAGAGAGAAATTTTGAGTTACAAGAGACAAAAACAACATGCTTAACTAAACAGTTGTCCGGGCAAGAAGTAAGATTTTAAAGAAGCCAAGCCAAGAACTGCTGCTGCCCTAAAACAATGGAATTAGCCTGAATCAGCCACAACATCCTTCTTTAGGCTTCTGGTAAAGCGCATACAACTCAGCACTGCAGTAGACAGGATCTTAAGTGTTGACACCCACGCCCCTTTTCTTACAGCTTGTTTGTTATTTCCACTTCTACTCCAAATTACACTGCATATCTGAGATGCAAACCCTTTACTGTCACAAAGCATCCTTTCTGTGTACTACAATGAAATCCCAAGAATTTGTAGGTTCCTGGTAATTGGTGGGTGGCTGCAAACACTATAAAGCCATCTTGTGTTAACTTTATTGCAGTGACACCAACCTTCCCGACAAGAAAAGGCAGCGTCCTTCCAGACAGCTCTTATCTGCACACCAGTGAAACGCAGTTAGACAACAGGCTCTGTACACAGCAGGCTGGTTTATAGGTCAGATGCCAGCACAAGAGAAGTTTCAGGCTTGCAATAAATACACAGACAGGTAATTCTCCATATAGAGAAGGCAAGCAAGGCCTCACTCCTGACCGTGTGTCCCCAGGTTCCCTGTTTACCTCATTATCATGGGGCGGCAGCTGATAGAGAAGTTGTTTAATCCTGTGCTTCTCTCCCGGGCTGTTAACATAAGGGACCTTCTCCTCTGGCAGGCAGGCAAAATACAGCTGTACCTACACAGGAGGAATGGGAAGTCAGACCAGGAGAAATGCAGCACCCGAGCAGCCTTCAGCTACTGTTTTATCTCAAGTCTCATTACAAAGGAAGCAGGCTATGCTACATTAGAGCCGTGACAGGGCCTGTGCTGAAAATACGAGACCCAGATGAACCAACTCAGCAAACCCGGCCTGCCTCTGATAAAACTAGCACCCAGCTGCTGAATTGCTTTTCTGGAATGCAATTTGCAGTGACAATTAGGGGGTATCGTAAATTATGCACATTTAATGTTCTCATTACTCCCAGCCCCTTCAGGGCTGGTCAACAACCCTGTTGAAATTCCAAGTTTCCCTCTGCAATTTACCACACAGGGCACGAAGCTTTCCAGAAAACAGTCGCTATATAAACAGATTTAATTTGCTCTGCGCATTTTACACATTGCTGGGACAAAAGCTGTTTTGTAGTCTCCTGCTGATCAGGTTCACCCCAAGCATCAGCTTTCATTGCTTCCATGTGGCCTTTGGTAAGAAGGTGGAAACATCCTTCCCCCGGGAGGAGGCTGGATCCAGCCACATTTCAATCGGATGCAAATTAACTGTGAGGTTTGCACGGGCTGCATGTTTTTGATAAAGAAATCAATATTAGCTGTACCCGCCTATCAATCTTCACTCTGGGTTTTATTTTTTTTTTTTCCAGAAGAAAATGATGACAGGAAAACTGTAATGAACACTGTGACAAAGCCCAATGGCAACAAATATTTTTGTGGAACGGCTGCAGATTTATTGTTTTTCCTATGCAGTTTCCAGCTTGTCACGAGGCCTGGGGCAGTAAATAAGAGCCAACTATTGGCAAAAATATTACTTGCCATCCAGATGTAAATAATGCTTAGGTCAACAGCTTATTACTGTGCAAGACAGATGAAAAAGAAGCAGCGATCAGTCACTTGACTCAGGAAGCAATCAAATTCATATGGAAAAGGTTGCACAAAACGTTCCTTGGCTTTCATTTAACCAAAATCTTTAACATTAGAAGTCTACGGGAAGCCCACTTAGTACTGAGTGCATTTCAAGAAGCTGCAGGAAAAGATAAAAACATGCGGTACAAAGGGACACTTTGAAGATACTTCGTGCCCTTTTCTCAGCTTATTGCCCTGTTCTCAATTTAAGTCATTGTTCTTAGGGGAAAAAATTTATCTTTCATGAGTTTGAACTAGCTGGGTTATGGAGATACTTTATGGAATGTATTTAATTGTTCTGACAGAACATTAGCTTGCTGTTTGCCTTAAGGTCTGATTCATCGGGATCCTTATATATGCTTAAGCGAGCAATAAAAAGAATTTCCCTAAAAATAGCTCATCATTTGCCTTTCTTGCTGATATTACCTTATTCATTAGCAAGAAAATGTCTGCACTGCAAAGAAGATGCATCCTTTGCACCTCCATTGCTGTGGGCCCTAAAAGCTCAGCAGCTGCCCAGGAGTGAGTGGCTGTGCCACACTCAACAAGTGTGAAGAAGCACCTCTGCCTACCTAATGCCATCTGAACTCCAGGCCTCACTGAGTGCATAGCTTTGGTGCTGTATCCAGTAAATGAACGCTACTACAGGTTCAATTTCATTTCCCATATCAACCTTCTCATCAGTACTAATTTTATTTCTGCTGCCACTGTGACATAACACATACAGAAGGAAGGGGAGAGGGGAAGACACAGCCCAACCAGCCCACAGGCATTGGCTGCAAAGAAGGTAAAAGAGAAATCCTGGCGTGAACAGACGGCAGGCATACAACTATTTAAACAAGCATTAAATGCATTTGTGATTGTCACAGTGACAGAATACTTTCATTTCTGTATGCTGTAGTAATGCCCACATTCTTGGTGTTGGATGCCAAATTATTCGAAGAGCAGAAGAACTGCAGTTATGTACTGACCAAATATCACAGTGCCATAAGGTATGACATGAGTTTCAATTTAACCTAATAACTTACTTCAAAGAGAAAGCACATTTCTATGCTACTTTACGACTCAACAGTACATCTCTCTGTGGCACATATTTATTGAAAAAATCCTGACTGGGAACAACTTTGTTTATTTGTTTAAATATAAATGCAGTGTTGAGGATTTTAAGGTCCCTTAAGGCAGCCTCTTTGGAGTGGGAAACAAAACAAGGTGATGAGTTTTAGACGAACTGGAGTTTTTATAATACAAGAATGTAATAGACTTGCTACTACTCCCTTAGACAGACCGAAGGAGTTATTTAAAAGCACAGAACAACAGCTGGTACCTGCTCTGGTCTGAGGCCTGGTGGGACCCAGGCATATTCTTCCAGGGCACAGCCAGAGTCGTCATCTGATGTTGAGCTTCGCTGACACGCGAAGACAAGATTGTTAGCTTTGGGCTCCATCTCCAGGGGCACAAGTGTGAAGTGTTCAGTGTTTCAGCTGCAGTTCATCAAGCAGTTGATCTGCAGAAAGAGATAAACAGAGCTTTAATCAACTTCAACATGCAAAAACTGATTATCAACATAAACGATCTTGCAAGAGTTTAGTATTCCTTGCATTGGCCAGAGTATGATTAGAGCATCATTACAACAAGCAATTCAGAGGTATTCAAGGAGCTCTCAAAAAAGGAAAACAAATACCAAAAGAGAAAAGTGAAAATACCGCTTACTGAAGAGAAAGAAAAGCAGACACCCACTACCACGTGTGGCAGCCAACATCTATTTCAGCATTAGCTGCCATCTCTTACATTTCTGCTTGCTTCACAGAGAGTGTATACAGAGATAGGAAAGACTCAGCAGACGTTAACAAAATGAATGAGACAAGCTCCGTCTGAAGTCACTACTAATCTAATAACACAGAACACGTGAAAACTGCTTGTCAAAAACTGAAGAAGTTCTCAGGGAGAGACAGCTGTGCAAGTAGCATCCTGTTTTTAACACGGCAGGCACAAAGCGATGTCTGCGAGATTCCTTGTTTTAGCTGTATCAGAGCGGAAGGGTGTTGGTCCAGTTAAATATCTGAAATCCAATTATGGCAGATTAGGCTCTGTAAAATACATCATGATTGTTCTGTTAATTTAAAACCCTACAGGGAGATGCTTCTGTTGATTCATGAAGCCTACAAAGCTCAGTATCAGTGGGATCATTTTGAGTCACAACTGGCAAAGAAGGCTCTCG
Organism: Gallus gallus; assembly: GCF_016699485.2. Lineage (NCBI taxonomy): Eukaryota > Metazoa > Chordata > Aves > Galliformes > Phasianidae > Gallus > Gallus gallus. Next base: position 29,803,368 of record NC_052532.1, read on the forward strand.
CCAACATCTGTAACTTTCTGCAGTAAAAAGCTTATTAAGATAAATATCTTACATTCATTCTAGCAGGAGTTCTTGGGAAACATCAGCGGAATACAGATTACCAAAACCAGAGGATGTGTTCTGCCAAGACGGACATCCTGAACACCTGAGCTTGAAAATGAGCCTGCCTTTACACTATGCCATGCATGAGCTGCACCTTCCCTGTTCCAAGTGTTTTTTTCCACCCATCCACCTAAACAGAGACACAGCTGTGGCATCTCTAGATGCAGGCTGCTGGCAAACTGCAGAAAAACATCATCTCCTCCACGCATAACCCTTGGGTCTACAGGAGAGCAAACCACACTGCAAGTCCCATCGTCACCATGTTAGAGCAAACAAACTGCTGCTGGATTACAGGTGGAAGGAAAGCAGCCAAGGCTTCTCCTCCTCCATGCACAAAGCACTGGTGAGTGCCACGCTCCGCTTCTTCAGTACAACACGCAGATCCAGACCTGCTCAAAGAAATGTGGCCACACACGTGAAGTGACAATATTTGGTACTACATACTCTGCCTATCCCCACTTTCAGTACGTCTGCACCTTCCCACACCCAATCAAAAGAGATGACCGAACTGCTCCCCCAGGCCAGCGCTTGAAAAATGTGCCTTCTTTGTAAACTTTGCTCCCAAACTTCTGTTTTGAAAACAGAGGCGCTGTTTCTTGGTGTGCTGCTAGGATGACAACACACGATTACACTGCATGGCCGCACTGCAAGAAAGGATTTGCTGTCTACCTTACAGGGCAAGCAGACCTGCCAACTTCCCCTTTAAGAACAGGCTGCTCCTTACACAGCTTGTCAGACATGAGGCACATTTTGGCAATGGGACTCTAGGTGCAGATGTGCCAGCTGCTCACAGCCATTGGTGCACACATGCACTGTCAGTGACTGGCCAGTATCAGCAGATCAGTCTCGTTAGCTGAATTCTGTTGTCTTATGTACTGTTATAAAAGCAAGGATAGAAAGTCATGGACTGTCTATTGAAAATGCAACGTGTGACTGGAATCAAAGAAAAAGCCTCTAGAAGCTCCATCCTGCATACTTAAAATGCAGAGGGAGACGTCCTTGTACATACTGAATCCCCTGAGTTAATTTCCTTTGGAAACAGGTAGTAAGACAGCAAGCGATACCAAACTGTGTCCCTGCCCACGTCCTGGTGGAAATGAAGTCAGCCACCAGGTACATTTGTTGTTACAGTGCCTGTAAGGCTGGGGGTGGAAGAACAAGAGATACTGTCACACGGTTATAAGAAATCACCACTAGCGAAGAAAGCAACAGTGCTGCCTACTGCAGAAGGCCAGCGATGCTAGGGCGGGGTTGGCATCTTGTGTCCCACATCATCTAAAGCCCAATAATTCTGAAGTATAAAATCCAGCCATCACCATGACGGGCGTCAATGAGAAGCCCAAGTCCTCCTGAGACACCCCTAACAGCAGATGCGGTGCCTCACAACCCCCATCACAGGTAGCTGGATGGCTGGTTTGAAACAAATGCCACTCACTGAGGCCTGAGCTGATATTTCCAATTCCTATGGCGTTGTGTCATGAGAAGCTGTGCTGATCAGGCTGTCACTTTTCAGAAGCTGACTCCTGCCCAGTAACCCACGGATGGAAGGGAACCACAAGATGAAGCACCTTTGTCAAAGCTTCACTGGGCAGCCTGACCTCAACCACGGCAGCAAGGAGCAAACCTGACACCACATTCAGCCAGAGAGCCTGTCAGCTTTGCAGTCCTGGGGCACCAGCACACCGGGTAACCGCGGCACTGCTCAACATGGACTGCTCCAAAGCCTCTCTGTGGGACCCGAGGTTAACTGCTCTGCCTTGCTTTCTCCAGCTGACAAGAAAAATAAATAGATGTGACCCTGTGCAGACCTGCTAGCTTTCCTGGGGATTTCTGAGCGCTAAGGCTACGTGCTACTTCTGTATGGCAAAAAGCAGTGCTGAGCGCTGTTAGGATTTCAAGCATACCAAAGGTACATAAACACAGGATAGCTGCCTAATCCCAAAGAGAAGGCTTCCATTAGAGATGGGACATGCTCCCTTTCCACCATAGACCGATGCTGCCCGGGTCACCTTTACCTGCCCATCTGGGGCAGAACAGGGCAGGTCCGCAGGCCCGTTCTCCCTGTGACACGGGGCAGGCTGGCAGTACGAATGGCAGGGAATAAAGGAGCAACACATCTGATCTCAAGCAGCAAGAAACAACTTCACCATCAGGGTGCTCCTACCGAGAGAAGGTGATTGGCAATGCTTAAAGCAAGGTGCATACATCTCAACAAGCCCACATTACTCAAAGGACAGCGTTCACTTTGAAAGAAGAAGGTTACCATAGTGCTAATAGTGAGCCCGCTATAAACTGGCTGACAATGCACCATAAAGCAGCATGGCCGTGCTGCAAACATCGCGGTGCTGCTGACAGCGAGGCTTCTAAAAACAGCGCAGCCTAACAGAGAGCTATTTGCCCAACTATTCCAGCTATTGCTTGTTTAGAAGTTCTCCTTCCTTTCCTGCTGAAGTGTAATTTGGTTTGCATTTGCAAGCTGCAAGGCTCTTCCTCCCCACCCCCCAACTGCACCGCTTCTTCAAAGCGGAGCTGTTTGAAACGACTGCATCCTAAGGAGGACTCAGATGAACGTAAACAACAGCTGAAAAAATAAGTGCTTTCCGAGGGATGAGCAGAAAGGTGGTCTTCTTTCTTCTCGTGCCATGACATCCATGTAACGCTGCAAGTTCTGCTTTGCTTTTTGAAACTCTGCGGAACATTCTGGGCTTTCAGCTTTGCTCCAATGCTACCTCACCAAAAAAAAGCTTTCCAGCCTACAAGGAGATATTCCGCTGGCAGCTTGACAGCTCTGAATAACATAATTGAGTTAAACAGCTCGATTCGATTTAAAAAGAAAAGCAATTCTGACTTTTTTTTTCCGCTGATGTACTAAAATGACCACGTAGGACCGAGTTCTTAGAAGGAGAAGCAAAGACAAACTGCGCTCCCAACTACAAACCCAGTGGAGCACAAAACGGGGGGGTATCAGACTCAGAGCACAGCCCTCAGACACCGGAGGAAGGCTCTCCTCGCGCTACGATTTCCAGCTCGCTGATTATGCTCTGCCGTCACCCCTGACCAGATAGGAGAGGTCACGATTTGCGAGCCCGGTTAGACAAACATCTCCTCGCCCACCCCCTGCTGTTTTACTCCGTCCTGCAGGGCAAATTGTTTAACGACTTTTTTTGTTAGAACGCTTGTTAACAAGGCAATAGGGGATGCGAGATGCATATCACGCTCACACACACACACTCACACACACACACCCATTCACAACCGAGGCTCGGCGAGTTAAGATTAGCGCGGGCAGCCCGTCCACCTGCTCGGCGCTGCCCTCCCGCCCGAACCCGCGCTCGGGGAGGAAGGGCGGCACACGGCAGCGATAACCCCGTGCGGGAACCACCGGAGGGCCGTTCCCAACGCGCGTTACGCGGACGGCCGCAGAGTCCCGCTCCGCAGCCGCAGTCCGCACTGACACGCAGCTCCAGGTGCGAACGGCCGCACCGAGCCGGCGACTGCAGGCGGACCCGGGGAGCGAGCCCACAACTCGTCCCCTTCTCCCCGGGCGGAGCCCCGCAGCGCCTCAGGGGCAGCGCGCTCGGGAAACGCCGCCCCGTCCTGAAGGGCTGCGCGGTTTCAGCGAGAAAAGAAATCTCGCCTTCTACAGTCTCCCATTGATTTTTTTTTTTTTTTAATTCTATTTTAAACAGCAGCCAGACTTTACTCCAGTGTACACACACGCTCAGGTTTCACTCCGTCACCTGTTGGCTCCCGAACAACACCCTTCTTTGTTAGGGCTCGCAGCCCTCGTTTGAGACAAGTTTCCAGAGAAAACACTCGCAGAAAGCGTTGGATAAGTCACCGGCCTGGAGCCGCAACAACACAATTCCGCGCGTGGCCGCCTCTGACGGACGCGCCTCAGCTCATCGCGGCGCAGCCGGCCCCGACGGCCAGCCGGGCTGCGGGCTCCCGGCAGCGAGCTGCCTCCCGTCCCCGTCCCCGCCCCCGCGGCTCCTGCGCCGCCGCCCGCGTTACCTCCTCGCCGCCGGCCGAACCCGAGCCCCGTCCCGCGGCTCCCGCCGGGCCCCGAGCATCCCCGCCCGCCGCTCACCTCGGGCTGCGGCGGGGCTCCCCCGGCGCCGGGCGCAACCCGGAGGAAGGGGCGGGGGGGCTCCTCCTTCCCCTCCTCGGCCCGCCCGCTGCGAGCTACCTGGGCCGCCCCCCGCCCCGGTCCCGGCCGGCCCCTGCCCTCAGTCCTCCGCCCTCCCCCCGGGGCTGCGGGCCGGGGCGGGCGCGGCCTCCTCTCCTCCCCGCCGCCCCCCCCGGGGACATCCCACGGCCGGGGACGGGAGCCCGGCGCCGAGCGCTCGTCCCCCCGGCTCCTGCGGGAGGGGGCAGGAATTCGGCAGGAATTTCTCCCGGCGGCGACCTCGGCGCTCGTGTCGCGAGGAGCCCGAGCCCGGGCCGGGCCCCCGAGGGACGCGGCGGCCAACCTCAGCGCCGCGGACACGAGGAACCGCGTTTCACCGACGGCGCTTCGCCCGCGTTTGTGCTGGAAATAGGTTTCCCACCCCGCCCCGCATTGTGCTCTCCGGGAGGGCTGACCCCGCGGTCCTCCGCGAGCGCCCGGGCTGATAACGACGGGAAAACTATTGTATTAACAAAAGGAACGGAAAGAAAGCGCTGTGCCCCCGCCTTCAGGGACGCCTCAAGCGGGCCCCTGGGAGGAAGGCATCCCGGGGTGACACCGGGCCGCCGACACCCGGCTGCACCCTCACACGGCGCAGCTCCGCCAGCGCAACCCGGGCGAGTCGGGCCGAGCAGCCCCCATCTGGCGGCCGGCTGAACATCCGCCCGTTCCATTCACACCGCTTATCAGAAATGGAAGCGTCGGGAATAACGTTTGTCCTTCCCCGCTCCGAGGCCGACTTAACCAACGGCTGTATGCGTGTATTGGCTTCTCCTCCTGCAGGGCGCGCGGCCGTGGTTTAGCGGGCCGCCAGCGCCAGGCCTCGCACTGTGGAGAGGAGACGCTCCCCGGGCAACACAGTTCGCCATCGTAAGGCCAAAGCCCCGTACAGCGCGCCCTAACATCTTCCTGAAAGTACTATTCGCGTGAGCAGAACGTTCGGTTTTTATTCAGAAGCGCCAGCAAACCCAGCACAACTCCTGTGAAATCCGCCACAGCGCAGCACGAAGTGGTCTCAAGCAGCCAGCCGCTCTCAGCTCCTCTTTCAAACTCTCAGAGTGCTGTGCTTCAGCGCTCAAGCGCTGGATCGTAATTGTAGCCCTGAATGTTAGGCGAAGGAATCAACTGTCGTAACTCCCCGCGGGCATTTGCACATTTCTGAGCTATCTATGTCTTTTGATGCAGGCTCCTTCCACGGGAGCAACTGCGTTGCTATGGCTTTCTATTTCTCACACAACAAATACGACGGCATAGGCGCTTTTTATCTGAAGCATAAACTATGCTCCATAAGTTGCCTCAGAAAGAAAAAAAAAAAAAAGCTAAAAAAAGACAAGCACAAACCTTCTTGCCCTTTAAGGCACGTTCCACATTCTTGGCTCCGGCTGGGTAGAGCTAATTCTTCAAACAACCGGCTGGTTCAGGGGATCTGTAATGGATACGGAGCCGTTTGCCCCAAGGTCTTAGCACAAATTTAGTCTGGGTAACAACTTTCTTTTACCGCTGACCAGGCCACGTGTGTTCTCTGGCCTGCATGAAATTTGCTCCAAGTATCAGCTGGGTTTCACAGCTCGCAATTATCCACCTCACAGAACATCCCTTGAGATAACACCAGTAATTGCTACCTTTGTTGGCAGTCTCGGAAGAGAGACCAAGGAGCAGGGAATTAATTAACCTCTTGTGCTTTAGATGCAGTTTCCCTGGGTAGGACAGTGGCAAAACACCCACTGCTCAAACCTGATTACTTCTATGGACAAACAGAGGAGATCACCCTCTACATCAGCGTCCTTTAATGATCACCACCTTCACTCCAAGAGTTTTAATTAAGTATCATCTCGTCTGTTCATTTATTAAAGAAAAAAAAAGTGAGTCAGCTCTGAAAGGTGAAAGTATGCAGTAAGGTGAATGGAAGCGACGCCAAAAGAAGAAATCTGTCAGCTGTAATTCTTTCAGAGAACTCAATGAGAAAACTATTCAAAATAAACCAGGCTTCGTATTTTGAAACAAAACGAGCCAAGAAGGATTTTGCATATTTCTGACAGTGCAGGAAGAGTCCACGGAACAGGAATTACAACAGCTCTCCAAAGGTTTGATCACAAATCAAAGCCTGAGCCTGGTGCACAGTGCTACCTTTAAGGAATTTCAGGAGAGATGGGCAGAGCACGTATGACCCTGACTTCAGGCTACAACGCAAGGAGCAGCACCCAGGCCCTCTCCACCTTCAGGTCTATACCTCAAGGGAGTGAAGAGGCCAGCATAAGGGATGCAGTCCCATGGCAGTCTGAGCTGTTCTAGGCAACATCCAACCCAGTGAAAAAATGCTGGTTTGGTTCCCTGATCCAGGCAGCACTAGCACAACAAAAAGATAGGCCCAGCTCCTCAAAGACCACTCTATACGGTGTTTGAAAATACAAGTGCAATGTAACTATGTTCAGAGTATCATAGAATATCCTGAGTTGGAAGCGACCCGTAAGGATCATAGATCACAGAATCATAAAGGTTGGAAAAGACCTCCAAGATCACCACATCCAACCAACCCATGCCCAGCAGCCACGTCCTCAGTGCCACATCTCCAGGGTCCTGAACATCTCCATGACAAGTCATAGAGCAACTGCTGGCTCCACACAAGACCACCCAAAATTCAAACCCTATGTCTGAAAGAGCTGTCCAGATGCTCCTTGAACTCTGCCAGCTCAGGGCCATCCCCACTGCCCTGGGCAGCCTGTTCCAGGCCTGAACACCCTCTGGTGAAGAACCTTTTCCTGACTCCCAAGCTGACCCTCCCCTCATTCAGCTCCGTGCTGTTCCCTCAGGTCCTGTCGCTGCCACCAGAGAGATCAGTGCCTGCCCCTCAGTTCCCCTCAGGAGGAAGCTGTAGGCCTTCATGAGTTCACTCCTTATCCTCCTGAATGCATCGATTTTGCTGTGTATAGAAACCCCTGTGGACATTCATCTGCATCATACTTAAGCATGCCCTATGCCTCTTCCAGATTAAGAGCATGAGATGTACATGCAACTACATCTTCGTAGGTAGGAACAATTTACTCAACGTTACTGCTATATATTATCATTAGGAGGCACCTGAAGCACTGGATGCCTTTAAAGCACAGGCGATGCTTTGAATCATAGAATCATAGAACGGCTTGGGTTGGAAAGGACCCCAAGGATCATCAAGTTCCAACCCTCCTGCCACAGGCAGGGCCACCAACCTCCAGGTCTGGTACTAGACCAGGCTGCCCAGGGCCCCATCCAACTTGGCCTTGAACACCTCCAGGGATGGAACAACCACTGAACATCTCTGTGCAGCCTTTTCCAGCACCTCACCACTCTCTCTGTGAAGAACTTCCCCCTGACATCCAAAAGATGAAGGACCGTAATGGGTCACCAGAGCAAGTTCACCTCTTTGTGCCACTCTGCACCTACAGCCGTAGGTGAAACCTCCATGTGCTTTCCCCACTCAGCCTGGCTTCCTTCTGCCTGCGCTACATGCCCTCCGTGCTGTCTCCCATGTGAACTGGGGGATACCTGCCACATCAGGACAGGGAGGTGGCTGAGGGACCGTGTCCAGGCAGACCAGCAGCAGCACAGCAGCTCCTGGCCACACGCTGCTTGGGCGGGCAGTGGGGCAGGCCAGTGTGGTCACCGGTGTGCTGAGGCCACTCAGTTCTGTCACTGCTTGGTTTTATCCTGTATTTTTCAGGCTACAAGGGAAGGACACAGCGGCAGTACCTGTGATGTCTTCAGGTCTGAATCCTTGCTAATTTTCAAGTAAATACAGAGAGAGCCATCTCTGTAGAAGACAGGCAGACAAGAGGTGATGTGCAACAGAGAGGGAGAGATACGGGAATGAAATCAAAGCCTGCATGGAGAATGCAACAAGTGGAAAAATAAGGAAGAGAGCTTTTTGTCCCACACAGGTTTGTGACTCAGTTGGGGTGCTCACTTTCCACTCTTCTTTGCTGCATTCAGTGTGATGCGTCCCCCTGCCTGCTTTATCGCTGGCAAAGTGGGCACAATGCCCAACACAACTTTAGAGAGTAAGTGAAAATACCCAATGGAAACATTAGCATCGGATAACAAATTGTGAGCCAGCCGGGTCTCTCTCACCAAACCAGACAGAAGCACACTCACGTGTGTTTCCACCCGCTGCAGGATGGCTGCCGAGGCACCCAGCAGGAGGCACTGATGGGGGACCACCACCCAGCTGCCACTGCCCTGTGGATGGACTGACATTACAAAGCAAGAGGCTTGTTTCATTTCCTCTTCTTAGTGTTCCTGCGGTCTGCGAACAGAACACCTTGTAAAGCCCCAATTCCACTTTGCTTCATCAGCAAAGAATTAGAAGTTTCATTAAAATGCCTGTCCTTGTTGGCTCGGGCTCGGACTTGCTCCTGAACCAACAGGTCTGCTGTGGATCCTGGAAACTCTGAACCCCACAGGCTTTTCAGAAGACAGTAATCTGATTTTATCATAACCGGCTCTGCGCAGCTCACAGTCACACACGGCGTGAGGAGCTGCCTGGGCTGACACCGCTGCAGCCAGTGTCACTCTCCTGGGGTACCAGCCGGCCTCTCAGCTGCATCAGCATCCCCAGCTAATTGCCGCCCCGTTTCCCAGGCTGTATGAGGCATTACCAAGTGCCTTGCAACAACTTGTGCCTGCAACGCTTTGCCTGTAGCTGAGCTGACGCAGGGTGGAATCACTGCCTGGCTTTTTAATAACACAGCGGCACAAACACCGTTGTGCAATGTGGAAGGTGTTGCATAGCTGGTGCTAATGCACTGTTTGCTTATTGAGGTACTTTTAAGCCAGCTATTATGCCAAAGCCTATGTGGTTGATGAATGATATCAATCTTATCTGTGTCAAGTTCTATTCTCGTGCCTTGCCTCCAAAGAACCCGTCATAATTCATCTAAATTGGTTTGGAAATTGATTTAGATTAAAAAGGAAATGGTATAAACTCGGTGAGGTTCTTCTGCTAGAAGGTGGCTTATCACAGGAGGCATCTGTGCAAAGAGACAAACTCATATTTTAAAATGAACTTTGGGCTCTTAGTGAGTGTGATTTTGTGGATGAGTAAATGCTGCAGTGACGCGTGGCCTGCTGCCTTGAAGCCACACTCTGGAGAAGAACAGGTGATTGAGACCAAGGGAAGGCACAGTTTGATATGGAGGATTACTACCACTGCTGCAGCGCTGTCTCCATAGAAAACAATTTTAAATGGAAGATGAAGTTTGGAAAGGTCAGCGGTAACCTCCCATTGCTTAAAACTGGGGAGGGAGGAAAATCCAGCAGTCAATGAATTAGGAAGCCAGCCAGCACAGTGCTATGTTGCCATTTTCTGGGACCTATATAAAACAGTACACCACAGACACATGGGACAAACAATGACTGGATTTGCTCTTTAGCTTATTTTATAGAATGAAAATCACAGGCCATCCTCAAGGAAGGCAGTCCTGTAAGGAGAACATGAAGAATGTCTGATGGGTAACAACGCATTCGTCCTTTGTTAGCTTTCAGTAAAGCAGTTGTAAGTAAGAAGAGACTGCCAGAGGTATGGGCTGTGAAGACCAAAGGCCCTGCAACCCTACTGAAAGTCATCACCAAAAAAAAAGATATGTGTTTCAGTCTAAAGAACAGAAGAAGCAACCAGTAAGTACTACGTCATATTATAGTCAGGAAAGGCTAGCAACAATCCTCTCACTTCTTGCTGAGCAAACTACTGCACCATCTGTCTCAAAGCTGGGCAGGCTTCCACCTCTGCAGACATGCATTGCTCTTCTATCCTGCCAGTTCACGCCATTGCTTCTGTTACTGCAACTTTCTTGATTTTTATAAGATTTCTTTTTCTTCGTGCTTAAGAAGGCTTGCCATGGGCTAGGCAGGATCCCAGTGACTCCCGCTCTACAAACACTAATCCATAGTTGTACAATGAGTTCCCATGCTTTAAGTTGTGGCTGGCTTAAAAATAAGACTAAATCCTCTCTCTAAAGTTCATTCTATGAGAGCTGTGAAGCCTTTACCCCTCATTCCCACGTCTTTCCTGAATGTGTTATAAATCTCTATGAGCTGGCCCCTCGCTAAAGAAAAAAACAATCCCACAATCCTGTCTTCCAGTGGAACTACTGGGATGTAACCCATTGCCCTAAAACAGGCACCAAAACAGCCCCCAGTTTACAGACCTGGCCAAGAAAAGTTAATACTGAAGGGGTTTGCCCTTAGTACAAACTTCACCTTACTAACATTAATCTAACTGCATGACCAAGTAGGATATAGGGTAAACATGCAGAGTTTACGCCTGCTTTCTCTTTTCCTAGGAGGATTATGATTCAGCCTGTTTACTGGGAAACTCAAATGGGCTTTTCACTTAATTATGAGGACTGCTGATTTAGAAGGTTATGTCCTTTTTCTTTCTTTTTTTTCTCTGAAGTACAATTAGTTCTTTCCCAGAACTGATTTACTGCAGGATGAGTTGAGTGCAATCGTCAGCATAAGGGAGGGATAGGAGGTAAGCAGAGGGATGGTCCTGCTCCTGGTCAGTAGCTAGCTATTGTAACCACACTGATACATCAACACCACATCAAACAGAAGCCAGGGAAGATCGCTTCACCAGCATTTCTCTCTGCCAGGTTCCACTAGGATTGTGGATACACAGGTATGAACTGAGGAGAAAAAAAAAAAAAAAAACAGCCAAAAATAGCCAAAAGTGCCACCACATCAGTTAAAAAAAAAAACCAACAAGCTCAGCCAGACCTAGCAGAGACAGAGTTGAAAGGCATTATTAGAAAGAGTCATATTTCTTCTCCAAGTACTCCCTTCACATAGCCAGGTCAGGTGGTGGAAACTTAAAAGCACTCTTTTCCCTCTCTTCATGTAGATTACACTTGAGGTTCAAGTCCAAGAAGTCTGTTCAAGATGTAAGTTACACCTGGTTTTCAGCAGGATAATAGTGAAGATTTCAGTTAAACAAATACTCAAAAAGAAATCAAGTTAATTACGTTCCTTTGCTAGCAGCCATTAGATCTTCCACACAAAGCACAAGACTCTTAATTGTGTAACTACAACAGGGAAAATTGTCTTAGGTCCCCTAAATAGCAAGCTTCACCTCGTCGCCAACATGACATTAATACAGACAAGACTGGAGCCTCCAATACACGTCCTTAACTTTCACAGAAAGATTTAGCACAGTCTTAAGAATGAATAGCATATTTTCAGAACAAACATTTTATTCACAGTAATGAAAATCCTTGTGTAGGTGGTATACAGTGAAGTCAAGATTGTTTTAAGAACACTCAGCAGGTACCCTTGACATGAGTGACCTTTGTACAGACATCCATTTATTCTTAAGTCCTTCTGGTACTGTCAGCTGCTGAAACAGCAACTGTTTGACATTACCTGACACTTGATAGTTTGCTAGAAGCCACCTAGCTTTAAGCTACACCCACCTGGACATGTCAACATGCCCCAGCTTTTCTTTCTTACTTAGGAAGATGGATTCCTTAGGACATATACTGCGAAGGAGGAATGCATAGCTTAAAAAGAGTACCAGAATGTAATAGAAGTGAGCAAGTGGCAATGCAAACTATGACCACAGACAATGCATGCTTCTAGAATAAGCAGGATCTCCCCACCCCCATTTAAAAATATATTTACACTCAGTCACTATGAAGTGAGGGACTGCTATGAGTCAGAGGTGGAGGGAATCTGTTCAAATGTCGAGACACTTTCTCAAAGATAGTTCAAGATTAATTTCTTCAATTCAGCAGTTTCTAAGGAAGAATTCAATCATTTTCAGGGCGAGACAGCAGAAAAATATGCAACCTACCCATTACATAATGCTTTAGTATCTTTCAAATAGGTTTTGAAAGAAAGCATTTGAGATAGCACTATGAATTCAAGGCAAAACACTACCTTGTGACAAACAAGGTTTTATTAAGTACAACCTCTGAGTGTCACATCTGCCGTATGACTCCAGATACACCCGACAGGTGATTTGTCAAGACAATGTTTGTACAGGTCTGAGAGTTAGCAACTGACACGTTCTGAGGCCATACAAAGTCTTGAGTGTATGGCTGCATGTTTAGTGTTGGTTTTTGACAATTGAGTACCTTTAAACTTTCACATTTTCCTGACTTGAGTTCTTGTCTACACCAATTATTGCTGAGACAAGTTTAACTCCCAGCCAATTAGTAAGCAGAAGAAAGATGAGAATAAATATTTCACAACAGCCATATACACAACTCTCCAACTTGATGTAATCTTTGGATTTTTGTGTTACACACATGCATCCCTCCCTCCTCAGTCATCATCTACTTTCTCTTCAGCAGTACTCCTTCATAATTCTCCTTCCCTCATACACAGAAGTAATGAGTCAGTGATAATTACATTGTTTTCGTGAATGCAATATATTGACAGCCACCCTGGACCTTTCTTCCAGCACTGTGATGAGAGCTCTAGTCTTCTGAAGGGACTCTCGAATTTGCACCAGGTGATTTTTAAAGCAAGAAACGCTTTTTTTCCCAACAAAAAGCAGGGATGGAGGTGTGGTTCAGGATCACTTTTCAGGTTTGGGCAGTTGGCAGATGTCCCATACACACTTCCTGAAAGGCAGAAGCTCTGTTCCCAGAAATAAGACCTTAACAGAATTCATTAAACAGAATGAGATATTAAGAAAAAAAAAAAAAAAGCTTTTCTTAAAAAGGCAATCCAGTTACACTACCTACAATTCCATTAATAAGAATTCAGTTACTAAATGAGGAATCCAAACCTTGTTTTGAGTACTACAAGTGCTTTCTAAACAAACTTGAGTGCCATTAGATTAGGAAGTCCGTACTCAAATGATTCCTAGCATGCTGATCAGATGGATAATCTCTAAAATTTGGCAAGACCAAGTTACCATTGCAAAGGTCCAGAAAATTCCTTGCCCAGTGGGAGTGAAACCCCATAGGCTGTTCACACTACGTCAAAACACAGAAAACACCAAGAGCCCATACCAACCCGGGCTGACACTGTGTTAAGACCACAGAGCCTCAAGTGCTACTCACCTTCCCCTTCTAAATGAGATCTGGATTTGCTTCTTCATTACATAACACCACGAAGACTAGGGAACATCTGCATAGCCAAGACTAGCTTGTAGTATAACATGGGTTCAGAAGTGTGTTCTTGGCACTGTCCAAAGCACCCAGTAGATGATGACTTGTTAAAAATGCAGCTTGATCAACTCCTGCTTGATACCATTACACTACAATAGCTACCATAGCTGACTAATTCTTCAAGGCGTGAGTGATCAAGTGGCACCAGCTGCACCACTGAGATGACACACATACAAGAGGAGCGACAGATTTCATTAACAAGGAAGAGGAAGAATTCCTGGGAGAATTAGAAGAGGGTGGGTAGCCCTCTACAGTTTAGATGCTAAAATAAGACCTCTGTACCTAACTACGATCTTATTACTCAGCTGCCACAACTGCAATGGACAGGTTGCCTCCTCTTGATTTCTCTTTGATCCACAGAAGACAGTGGAGTTAACACAGCAAGGGCAAGAAGCTGAATCAATATGCTGATTCTCCCAGCAGTGGATTTCAACAGAGATCCGTTACCGCACAGTGAAAATGATTGAGGTAGGTTCAGGAGGTGCAATTATCTGTAGCTTTTCCTCATTAAGCCTTGCAACTCTCTCAATGAGAATTTAAGAACATACATACTTCAACTTCTGTATGAAGTTATTAACATCACAGGAGACGAACAGCGCAACAAGCCACTCACATTTTGTATTATCAACAACTAAACGCCGAAGAGCAAGTTTTTGGATCCAGTTATTGCATATAATTATACCTGTCTCTATGAATAAATGAAAACTAGTTTGCATTTCTTCCCTGATCATTAGCCTCATTTAAATAAGTGTTCTGGGGCCAGTTTTTCATCCATTAGCGTGAATTAAGCGATATCCTGCTGCGAGCAGGACTGTTCAGACATGCTGACTGCAGAGCAGCTGCTCTCTTCTTTTGGTATTGAATGTTGATTAGCATCATGGTGCACGACACACTGCAGTGCATATCATGTGTCATGCTATGGAATACAACATTCAATGAGAATCCAAAGCAAATCCCATCATTTAGAAGGCCGGTCTCTGCCCTGAACAGCAGGGTGATAATTAAGCACATGGTCCGACTCAACAAAGACTGAGCTGCTTGAACAGTGAGCATTAGTTTTTTTGGGGACAACACTGACTATCTGAGGCCGAGCTCTACGTTTTTTTAGTTACTGCAAGCAGCAATAAGTGTATCCACTACCACCTCACCAAATCAATTCACTGTTTTCCAGCAAGGTACTTGCACATTATCTCTTCAATTCTGATCTGCGAGACAGAACAAAGCTTCTGCATTAATAAATCAGATAGAGAAGATATAATAAAAGACACAGCAGCTACGAACAGAGTGAATTATACAGATTTAAATGCCAGAGTATGGATCAAGATTTAGTATCGCTTCGGTGTAACTCTTAACAGATCTTCAGCAGAACCAATACATTCTTTGTCAGCTTTCCTCACCTGAAAGATGGGATGACACTACCTTGTCTTGCAAAGATTCATTATTTGAAGACTACTTTGACAGTACTGTAAAAAATAGTGCAACACGGTATTACAAACAGCATTCCCCTACTTACACAATATTAAATGGAGGCAGGAAAAGCTTTTTACAATGACAGTGGAGCAATTAATATTACACTATTCAAATTGTTGTGGGAAACCATTTTTGGTTTGTTTTGGGGGTTTGGTTTTTTGTGTGTGTTTTCTTTTTTCTACCTGAAAACATGTTTTAAGATTAAGTGGTAACAACACAGAAATGCTTTCAGCACTGCTGCCTCAACTCATCCACAAAGCAGCATCTCGTAGACATCAACAAATATAGGTCTTTTTTGATCTGAGCGTTTGGAACTCAGTTGGTAATGATCAACACGTGCATTTATTCTCTGGAAGACAAATGCAGCATAAGAATCCACTTTTCCAGCTATCATGTTTTGCTATACCTGGCTCTCACTTGCTGCTGGGCCCTGCTGAAAGCAGAACAGCAGAATGCCAAGTTTGGTCACTGGAATTGATTTAATTAATGTTGTAATTACACATCTGTTTCAAAGAGCGGAACTAGTAGAACCCCCATACGAAAGGTGTTGGAAAAAATCAGAGGGACATCATTAATCAGAAGAACAATGACAATGCATAAAACAACCCACAGCTTTTTCTGTGCTGGTCACAATACGGTCACTTTATAGGAGGACACTGTAGCATAGTAATAAGGGGGCAAAGAGCTTTCAGCTGTCTGTGTGGCATAGGAGGGCACTCACGTTGACGGAGGATCAGGAGGACCTGCCAGACATTTGCCACGAGCCCTAAATGAGATGCGCTGCAGTAGCTCCACCCTTTGGGACAGTACCATGTACTGCCTACCACCACAGCCAAGGGGCATTTGGAGTTTCTCAGCTCTCCTTTGATAGGAAGGACACTGAACAGAGCCAAGACACAAGCCTAGCAGTCACCTACCCTGTTCCACAGGTGTACATTCCACAGCATGTTTTTGACTGTCACTCCTGGACATGGTGTGCAGGATATGGGAAAGCCACAGACTGTTCTACTATATGAGGCAAAAAAACAGAGAGCTGTGTATGAGTTTCCCCAGCCTCCACAGTCCTCTAGCGCTGGCTCAAAGAGGCTCTGAACCATGCAGCATATATGTATGCCTTCATGTAGTATCCCGATGCGTGCAACATCCCAGGTTCCTGAGGCAACAGCATGACTCAGATTGGCCAGCACGGTATTTCAGACACATTGAACAAGAAAAAAAAGAAAAAAGAAGACAAAAAGAAAGACAACAGACCAAAGAGGAACAACATCTCTATTAAAGGTGCAGTGGGGCGCACACCGCAGGGCAATGCAATATGGGTTTGGCCACTCCAACTACTGGTCTCAGAGAATCACATTGCTAAATGAAACACAGCCGGGGCAGATGGAGTCTCAGGGTTCTGAGAAGTCTTGTGCTAACTTTTTCAAACCCCTATAACGTGTATAATAGCAGCATAACTGCTGCCTCTCTCATTTTTTAGGCTTACATCTCTCAATTTTTTGGCTTACAAAAGTTTCTTGATAAAATTTTGAAATATGATTAAACCCAACCTGAATGCTCGAAGTCATTATTACAGACATCAGTGTAAAACGTCTCTCTTATAAAACACTACAACAGCCTTCTATTACTTGGAAACTCTTTGATAGAAATGAATCCAATTTTTAATAAAAACACTACTAAGCCACACAGATTTGAAAAGCAAAATAAAAAATAATTCCAAAAGAACTCCAACACCCCCACAGGATTGAAAAGAAAACATCATTGGAGAGATTTTAAACTGCTTTTTGGAGTTAGGATGATCTTTTTTTAACACGTCTTACACATAAGTGAACTTCAGTTTAAACACAAAGAAGCAAAAAGGCTTTCAGTGTCATTCACACAGACATTAATCTCACAGAATACTGCTGTTTTCAATCATGTTAAGCAGTGTTAATTTTTTCTCATTATCAGTAAAACAAAATAAGTACATGCTGAGGATAAGGAAACAGCTTTGTTTATCTTCAAAATCATGTGCTTACCAGAACTAAAGCATGTATTTGCCATATGTCAGCCCCTGCCGTCCTTCTTTAAATTACATATTCATTAATATAGCACAGTGGTGCTATATTGCTAGCAAGGAATAGAGCACGTTTTAAAGAGCAATTAAGTGGGATAAAACTACTTGAGAGGTTTTTCACCATCAGTATCTCAGGGAGGCCAAAGGGGAAACGTGACACTGAGAAATGTCAGCCTGAACTCGATGAATTTTTACTCAGAGCAATATTCCCCCCTCAGCAACGTTCCCTTCCCACGCTGCTTCACAACGCCAACCCTTCCAGCTTCCTTTTATTCTGTGAAAGGATGGATCCGTTTGGATCAATGTATTTAATAGAGCCGTATCTTCTGTTGTTGTTTCAAGCTTCAAAACTCAAACCAGCTGTATTCTGCGTGCTGCCTGCCAGCGAGGGCTGTTTTGCCAAACCGCTTGCACGTGCTCAATGCAGCAGTCCTGGTCTCAGACACACCGTGACCATTCAAACACTCCCTTCGGACAACAGCAGCCTTTGCAGAGCACCCAGGCCTCAGCTTCCCGGCCTGGTGGGACCATGGCACACAGCAAACCTCAGCACCAGGTCAAGCCTGAAGTACTCTGCTTTGCTCTTTTGGTACCAGGATTTGAGACCAAAAGTCTAACGGCTCTGTTTTATGGCTTAGAAAGGAGAACCTCAAAGAGTATGATCCCTGCTTTAAACAAAAGCAGATTCTCTCTGATACAGAAGAAACACAGTGCTTAGCAGTGCTCTGCTTGCAAACGTTATGCTGTTGAGAGATTATATTTTTATAGACAAATGAACCTGTGGGTCTTAATGTAGAAGAGAACCTTTATTTCTACAGCGAAATGAAAACAGAAGTTTGTGAAACATTTCCCAGCCTTTTTTTTTTTTTTTTTAATAGATAAGAGTGACAAAACTTTTCATCTGTCCTTCAACAATACTGCCAATATCCGTGCTGCTCCTCTATTCCCTTGGGATTTCGGAAGCCTGGCCTTTCACAGGTTTAGCTCTTAAATCAACATACGTTTGTTATTTAGGTTATATTGTCATCGCTTCCTTTCTGTTCCTGCAAGAGCAAGGCATGACGTGGCTGTTTCTTCCCAGCCTGCAAGCAGCATCTTTAAAATGTGACTATTGTGCGATCCACACCCCTACAAGAGCTAAGGAGAAAATGCTTTTGCTGCATAGAAAGACTGGCAACTCTTAACGCGCTGCAATAAAAAGCCAGACCAGATAAAAATTCCATTACGTGCTTATCTGGAGTGATTCTTCCCAGTTCAAAGGGTCAATTTCACAGCGGGGCACCAGCGCTTATCAGCCAGCTCCGCTGAGCCTTTCACTTGCAAAGAGAAGTGTTGCCTCCAACCGGCATGACAACGGCACTATTAAGCAGGCACTTCAAAGATACAGATGTTGTAAATGCTTTGATTTTGCCCAGTGCTCTATGCCAGCGCTGTCCGACCGACTTTTTCATGCAGGGGTCGGATCCTTCAATGGGGAACCGAAAAGTAGGGAATAAAGACTTGTGAAGTGCAGCAAACCCATCCCATGCCTCTACTCCTAAATCAGCTCTCGGTGTTTTCCCAGGTGCAGCTGCTGAGTACTACAGAAATCCTGACCATGTTTATTCAATTGGGTCTCTGGTCTTCTCTACCAGCTTGTCTGGAACTGGTCAAAATACCTGACTTCTGTGAGTGTATCAATGCCGTGCCCCTAAACATGGGGTGGTGAGGTACACTGTGAAGAAGGACGAGTCTGTAGATCTCCCCCTCACCTCGCTGGTGTGTGCTCTGACCTCGGCCTGTGCCCAGCGTGCCATCCTTCAGGGAGCTCAGCGAGCCACAACAGCTGCCAGAGGCTTCATTCAGACCAGCAGTGCTTTAAACTTAAAGCCCATATGTGACCACGGAACAAAGCTACTGTAAAAGGAGGTTCACCTAACCTGCCATAACTGGGTGCCAAAGCCAGAGAAATGTGCTGGCATCCCACAACCCTGCTGCCTTCCTTCCAGCAGGAGAAAACACGGGGACAACAGCAACACCACCGAGAACTGGCAGGACGGGCCGTTCAGCTGAGCAGATCTGATAGCTGCCTGTCTGACAGCAGCACCCACCCCACAGGCTGCGCAGGCCACCAGGCCAGCCCTCCCCCTGCTCATTAGGGACACACAGCATTTGGTTGCTACGTGGAGCGAGCCTGAGAAGACCAGGCCTGGTCAGCCCCGAGCAGCTGGTCACTCCCTGGTTACTACAGGAGCACCTGATACAGATCGTACACCTTAAGGAGCAAACCTGGTCATCCTACACCTGCCAGTCTGCATGGACGCGCCTTTTTCTAGATCTGAGATGGCCACCAGCCTCACACCTTTTACAGTATCCGATTCGTGACCTTTTCTCGCCCATAGCCCATATGTTTTCAGTAAAACTCTCCTGCTCCGAGAGCAAGAATTCTGCACATCATCTATCTTTTAAAATTCCTTTTCACTCAGTTCTCTCCCCACTTTTCTTTGGAGAAACGTCCCAAAGCCCCTGCTTTATTTTTCAGGCCAACCATCTGCTTGGCCAGAGCAGCATCCTTTGGACAGAGCCCGGCAGTCTCTGCAGGCCGTCTGCAGCGTAGCTCTCTCAACTTGCTAGCTCCCAACCCTGGGGACACCCCTACAAGATATGCCAGGAAAGATTGCAACAACAAGGAGCTTCATTTTCACATGAATCAGGACACCACAGGAAGCTTTCCAGCCCCAAACATTTCCTGTCTGATCAGCAGGCCGCAGTTTACACATAGGAGAAAACACGTGACCCAGAGCAAATCAAGGCCATCTACTGCAAAGCACTGGTTGAAAACACACTTCACTGGAGGTCTGCTCTGATTGTGCCTACTTCCTTCTAGTCACTCAATCTGCTCACATTAAATATCACCTTCACAAGGGAAAAGGAAGCTTTCACTTGGAAAGCTGTTCAGTTTATGCAAACAGAGCTGACAAGGGAATGGGATGCAAATGAAAGATCTCCTATTCCTGCAGCCCCACAAGTTACCACACACCAGCAGATCCCAGAACGGAGCCCTGCACACTTTGCCCGCCCCAGCAGAGCTGCAAAGCCCCTCACTCAAAGCACTGCACCTTGCAGCAGGCTGAAGTTCCCTTGGCTGAGCCAGCAACACTGGCATTTCCTATTGCATGTCCATGACCAAAGCCATATTGCAGCTTCAATAAAACTTACCGGGGCAAAATAAGACCTTAACCTCCACTGCTGATACACTGAGGTTAACTTAAGGTACAGGTTATAAACAGCTTTGTCTTGGGGCTTTATTCCATCTCAGCTAACGCACATTTATATACCCTCTCCTTCCATGCCCCCGGCAGCAGGGAAATATGGCTTGTGGTTGACTTGCGCACATGTATTCTCTCTTGTTCTCTTTTGTCCCCCTCCTCCCACCTCCCTTTCTACTGCATTATCTTTCAATTAGTCACAGAGTGCAGTAAAACACACAGTTCTCTGATCTCTGAGACGATCTTTTATTTACAAACATGAGTACCTGCCTTCCAGTCTCTAGGAGAAGCAATCTTTCCGGGATTAGAGGAATGAGATAGGGGATGTTTTAAATATTTATGCTGGCAACCCATAATAAAAACTCTAGCTGTTGTTTTTGTTTCCTCATTAAATATATTCAGAAAGCTTAAAGGCAATGAGTGGGACTTGACAGCCCTGCTGGCGGCTTAGGCTCTAGGACGCTTTTCGAAGAGGAGGACTTAAACATTAAGACTAACTTCTTTTTACTGGCCATCCTTCATTGACAGCACACCTGGGTTAGGACAGGGACTCCCCTCTACACTGCAGGTCACCTGCCTGTCTTGTCCTGTAGAAGTTACGGGGCTCATAAAAATACAGTGGGAAATAGATTGGTTCACTGAAAAGAAGAAACAACGGAGTGCATGAGGCTGGTGCTGGAAACAAGGCCAGAGGCCGAATTTTTCTTTGTTTATTTGGTTTGCTGTCTTTTTTTTTTTTCCATAACACCTTATTTCAAGCACGTCAGGCTTTGTCTAGATTAGGAAGCTGTACTACTTTGAGGACATGAATACCATTAACAGAAATATACTTCTACTGGCATAGCAGTTTCCTTTCAGCAGGTGAAATACAATTTGTCACAGAGGCTGTAGCCAGGAAGCTTTGTACAGAGCACAGATTAAAGCACATCTCTTCTCCTTTCTCCACTTTTCTGAAACATACCGTGTTGCTCAGGGGACAACCAGTACTTCTGCCACATACTTCAACCACATGGGCTGTACTTCCCCAGCCAGCCACTGCGGCACTCGGCCACAGGAAGCACCAAAACTGTGCCAAAGGATGGGCCGACTCCTTCAGTAGGTGCCAGGGCCCATCCACCCATTCCCATCTGTTAGCAATTAGATGCAACACATAATGTCTTGCTCTAGGACAAATTATAAGCCAATGTTACAGAAATATGGTCCATGATCCTCAGAGATATAATAATCTTTAGTAGGCTTCATGGGAAGAAAAAAGCTAGCGTTGCACTGCTATTAATACTTCAGGTTTATTAAGTACTATGCACACTCCAGAGCCATGAATTGCTACACATATTGCACAAGCTGCCTAAAACAAGTCATTTATAGGGTGTTTAGTCAGCATGCTATTGTCCACTGGTTTGGGCAAGTTCTATAGCAACAAGCTATAGGACATGAGGATAAGACGCATGTGTCATTCGTAAGTCATGGAGAACAGTTAATTTAATGCCACTCCTCCAACGCACACAAACAGGGACCTGACTGACAAAACAGCTCTGCCTTGAAAAGCTTAGTCAAGATCTCATCAGCTCCTATCTAGATGGCTCTCCTTGACAACACTGTTTTAACTGCAGCTCATCCTCTCATCTTGTAACCTGACTTGAGGAAAGAGGAACAGAACACTGAAATTAGACTCTGCAGTGTGCAAATTATTCTGAAATATCTTTTTATTGAACCAAGATATAAGTACTTATTAAAAATATTGCATGCCCAGCTTTATAGTTGTAATATGAGCAAGCCGGGATTACCCTGGAAACAGAACAAAGCAAGACTGTATGTAAGGGTTTATCAGGAACTGATGGATTACGTTTTCTGAAATACTGCTCATCTAGAAGAGCCAATCTCAGTATCAACATCATTAACTTAGGTTACTCCATCATCACTCATGTGGGCTTTCTCATGTCGCTCATCGCTTTCAAAGCACGCGTCCCTAAGAAAAGCCTTGCTTGAGAGTTTATTTCATGGCATTAAGATGATGGAAGTTTCACATCCTCCTTTGTATTCTGAGGTTCACAGTGGCCCACTTTTTTTTTTCCTAGGAGGATGCTTCAAAGAGGCAGACCAGGTCAGTCCATCCAAAAACTCAGAGGGCTCAAAATTCTGAAATGACTCAAAAATCAAGTCAGTGAAGGGAAAGAGACACTGTGGAAGAAGCTCCCTGTGACATGGCTGCTGGGCTCTTTGCCAGTCAGAGCTGGAAATGGTAAGGTACAGAAAGTTTCAGCCGTCTGAGCCCAGACCCCTCAACGCAGGCATCTGCAAAGATGTGCGTGCCTACATCAAGCAACAGATCAAGAGCAGGGATTCATGAGCTAGTGGAGACACAGGCTCATAAATCCACATGATGCAGTACAGCTGGATATTCAGCTTGAGCCAGCATCACCACGGTCACATTTACATAGCTCTTGTGCTGCTGAACTTGGATGTCTCTATCACATTCCCCCACAGCTTCTGCTTCCAAGGAAGTGAAGCCAACTAGAGAATGCTGGGAACGCACATCTGGGGTATAGAAATGCTCCAAGTCAAAGCTGATGAGGTGAATCACCATCCTCCTGCCAGCTGAAAGATGGAAGAGATCTATCAAGCAACCCTCCTTCCCCATCCCGCTGAGCAGCTGTGATCCCTAGCAGCAGGAGGGGGGATCCAGGTGGGCAGAGGAGCTAACACAGGCAGTCTGCATTCAGAAACAGATGCTCCAAGAAAAAAAAAATAAAGAAAGATATAAAAGAACAAAAAGATAAAGTTAGAAGAGTAAAACTGTTTCAAATAGGACTTCAGTCCTTCCTGAAGTCAGAATAAACTCAAAAGATTATTGCCTCCAATTAAACCTTGGCATATGGGTGAGAACACGACAGCTTCAAATACAAACAGCACCAATCTGCTGAACAGCCTAAAAATGATTTCCGAACTTTTATTTTAATGGTGTCCAATGGGATAAATAAGAAGCACAGTCAGCACTGGCAGCGCTGGGAAGAAGCCAACACCAACACAGCAGATTGAGCTGGGGCTCTGAAATCAGGAGGAAAGGTTCTCAGGGAGGCCTGTAGCCCAAGGCCAAAACATAGGAAGGGAAAGGCAACTGAAGACACCCTCAACTAAGCCATGTAAATCACTTGAACTACTTACATGGAGTGAAGAGTGATTGGAAGCGAGGACTGGCCACACATAGGGGGCTGTTGGAGATTGCTTCCTCTTTGGTCCCCCCTCCCTTCACATTAAAGGATTCATCATGAAGCAGTACAGCCACATTTTCTTTGTTTCACCCACTTGGAGGGCTTTATCCTTGAGCACAGAGGGCAGGGAGCAGAGCAGCAGCACCGTGCCCTGCTGCTACTGCTCACCATGCCATGCTGTGCTGAGGCCATGGGCTGTAGGTGCTGACCCAGCAGGCTCCAGCCATGCCAGGGGACTGCAGGCGCTCACTGTTACTGGGGCAGGGCTGGTAACACCACCTGCAACTCCAGAGGCTGCCCCTGCAGCAGAGATACCTCTGTGGCAGACCTCTTGGCAGAGCTTTCAGAGAAGCAAGTCTGAAAAATATGGTGTGCCATGCACGGTTAGAGAGGATGGGCTGCTCCACCAGGAGTGTACCAGCGTTACACACAGCTCTGCCCAGGAGCGAGGGATACCTGGCACAGCCACAGGGCTGTGCATCAGACTTCCTCCTGCTTAAGGCCTAATGGGCTTTCAGCTCTCAACCACACTGTAATGGCAGTGCTAATCCTGGCTGCCTGCCTGGCAAAGGAGGGCTTATCCCACACCCAGGCCTATATTTAAAGCAACATATATGGGGCCTTACAATTTCCCTCCCTTACAATTACCCCGAGGTCATCTCATTTTTTGCAGCTTCACTGCAATGCTGACACAAATGCCCTTTTCATTGCAAAATAAGAAAAACAAAGTCATCTCACCACCCCAGTGACTACTGCTAGGCCAAAACTCAGAAGTGCAGGGAGGAAAAAGCCTTGAGCTTCCACTGGAAAGTAGAGAGGATGCAGAGACAGAGCTACAACAAAGACACACTCGGTATACCTATATACAACATATACACTAAACACATGTGTACACACACACACACACACACACTACATTGCATACACAGATAGGCAAGACTATATCCAGGCAAGATGATTCCAGAGCACTTAAGGACACAACAGTAGGCAGGCTGAGACAAGTAAGTAATAATAATAGTTTAAAAGAGCGAGCTGACAGATAAAAGATGCAAAGTAGTTTATTCTAAGAAGTACCTCCATCTATTTTACGGTGGAATAATTCATTCTGTATTGAGTAAAATTTGTTTCCAGAGTAATTCATGCAAATAGACTTCAGATAATTTTCTTCTTAATTGTTTGTGTGGGTGCAAGATGATTTTGACCTGAAAGTTAGCTTGAAATCTCTGCCAAGCTCAACAAGCCTTAAATTGTTGTGCCTTTTTTTTTTAATACATATATATTAATTTTATGGCTAGACCCTAAATGTGTGAAGTCATAGCTTATTTCAAGTGGCCAACTTCTCTTAAAGTGCCAGCTTCACAGCCAGGTGGCACAGCTCTTGGATTGCTCTGTGCCAGGCACAGACTGTCCAAAGAGAAGAGAATCGTCTTCCACTTGCACTGACAACCATCCACAGAGCTGCTGGTTCACAAAGCTTCAGAAACAAAGATCAAAAAGGTTAAACTCTCGCTGCAGACCAAAGATGGGCTCACTGAGCACGTGCTCATCCTGGTGAGTGTCACAAAGATCTGGCTTGCTTCCATCACAGCACTTCCAGTCACTGGAAAGCCCGAGTGCAAGCACGTATTTGTGACCACATTTCTCCTCGCTAAGGCAAACAAATTGCAGATCTTCCCCTCCCCAGAAGAAGAGAGATTTCTGGAGCTCATCTTTGGAGCTTTGTTGTTGCTGCACTTCTAGTGTATACCATCAAGCACATGTGAGCTAAACCACCAAGCACAACTACCTCCCCTCTTACTCCAAAAACCCCTCAAGAAATGCTACATCTCAAACCACATCTTCATTAAAAAAATTAATAAGTAAATATTCAGAAGGGTGTGTGCAAGCCACTAAACCAAAATTCCTAAACTCTAATCCTCTCCAACAATAAAACTTCCTGCTTCTGCCAAACCACTTGGTCCAGCTGTTTCACTGTCTTCTACTCTAAAAATGAGAACTTCAGCCTCCTCTGCTTTACAAAAGCAGCCCACGGACTCACTGTTTAAAGTGTTTTCTCTGCATAAGCTTTCCTTTGCTTCCAATCATTTTCTCTCTGAAGTTTCAGATCTTGTTCAACGCACAGCTCAGGTAATGGTACCAGCATTAGTTCTCGTGACGCTGTTGTAAACACAGCAACACAGGCAAGAAAAAAATAGGATTTTGAATTGGATTTTCTCAAGGGGTGTGAGAAGGAGAAGGCAGCATCTCTTCACTTAAAACGGCACTGCTTTCTTGAAAAGTCAAAATGCTGAACAGCCAAGACTGTGGTGCAGCCCTCCACTTGAAATATCAACCACTTCTCTGAAAATCTGAAACTCGGAGAGAGTGTCAGTATGCATCCACATCTTCTTATCGTGAAGAAAAACCTGATCACTTAAAAGGAGAACTGCCCTTTAGTTAACCATGAAGTCACTAATTAGTTCATTTTAATATTTCAATAATGTAAGTTTTGAAAGAATTCCATTTCTAGTCCTATAAACCTTCAACAACACGCTGAGGAGAACCTGGCCACCATTCCATCAAGATCACAGCAACTAATCCAATACCGTTAGCACCTAAGGCTAGAAACACCTATTTAATGAACACGTACTACTCAAACGCAACCATTTTTAGGCCTTCTTCTTTAGGGGTAGGAAGCAAAGATGGCTTGAGAGCAACTTCAAAAATGTCTTCTGCAGGCTACCTTCAGAGGGCAGATATATGTAAATAAGAATTCCTGCTCCTCAGGGTTTCATATGGAAACATTTACTCAGTTACAGCGGCATAAATGGCTGTAAAGTCTTAGGACAAACCTTCTCCTTCAATGCTAAGTTACTTCAACCTCAGATTTTATTTGTAATTAAAATGTTCCACAGGAAATAATAACCCTAGGCTTAATTAGGTAATTAAACCTGTTCTTGAAGACTTATGTAATGCAAAAGAACAATCATGCAGATGGAAAAGTTTAAAATGGTGGTAAGCTACTAATTATATACATGCACAATTTACAAGAAAAAGCTTCTTTCTTAAATCTCTTGTTCTAAATTTGGCAAAATTACATGTTCAACAACCAGCTGTTGTGCATCTCAAGTGAAGAGCTTACTAATGCAGTGCTGCACTAAAAGCAGCACTTCTTAATTCTCATGGAGTTACAAGACTTAGAAGAAGTAAATCAAAGAGATTCACAAAAAGCTTATTAAGTCTGCTTTCTAGATTCTATAATGCTTACATGTGCCAGCAGTTGGGAATAACTTATCTTTTCATGATCGTAGATGTTCCTTCCCCACCTGCCTGTCCCTCCCTTCTCTAAGATGCTTGGTAATAAGGATGTTAAACCGTCCTACTTTGCAGTTCACAGAAGCACAAGGATTAAGGAGGGTGGGGGAAAAAAGAAAGTACAATTATTTTGCTTTGTGAGTACGTGTTGTACTGTTGTAAATGGGACCTGATGAAATCAGCTCTTGGAAATGGAAGATGTGGATTTACCCTTCCAGGGATTGAAAAGATTTTAAAATACGTGTTTTCAATTCACCTCTGCAACTTGTTCCCAATCTACATGCAGCCTAATGTGGGATCTGCATCTCAGAATTCACTTCCTTTGATCAGGCTACAGTTTCATGAACATCTGGGAAAAAAGAAGTAACTGCACCGTATCTATTTGTATAGAGATGCACTTCCCTGATGTATTTAAATCAGTGTACAGCAGTGCCTCAAGTACACAGCTGGTAGAGTTTTACAGCAAGTCAGCCGGTTCTCAAAAGCTCGTAAAATAGTCTCATCTTGCCTCACAGGATTTGGACCACTGAAAGGAAGAGAATACTGTTCTTGTACCTTCACAGCTTATCTCATTGCAAAATGCAGGCAGAAGGCTGATCAGCCATTATGATTTTAAAAGAAGTCAAACATTTAAGTGTTACTATATAAAGACTTGTGCCAAGCCTCAGAAAAATGGAGCATCCCAACAACGCATCCATTTTTGTGTGCCCAAAAGCTACTCAGTCCCATGAAGTCCTGGGGAAAAGCACTAAATGTAGATGTTTCTCAACCAAAACTAACCATTTTGGAAGCCCAGCTTCTCAGAAGCGGAGGCAATAATAATGCCAAATTTATTCAGATTCACTAACCAGGGTTTTCCAGAAGCGTTGCATAATTTGAGATTCTTACCTCCAGATCACAAAGGCATCTTAGTATCAAAAACAATGCAAATCACCTCATCTACACAGGAAGCAGGAAAAAAAGAGAAACAGGAAACCAAGCAACACTTGAAAGTCTTGAAGTCTTAAACTGAGCACTACCCCAAGGTAAGAGGTGCTGCCAGTCATATTGCCACACTTACTGGAGCTTTAAAGTGCTTTTGATTTGCTTTTCTCTTCTCAACAGAAAGTTGCCTGCTCCCCGAGCTTAAACGCATTGGGTTTCCTTTGTAAGTTAAATCTGATCTCCCAGCATTAAAACACTGATGGAAAATTCATCAAATTTTAAGAAGAAAAAACTCACCCAAAAAGTATTAGCTATCTTAAGGCAATATAATAGCAACACTTGCCACTACTTGACATTTTTCCACATTTTTTCTGCCTAGAAGTTAGGAATGCTGACAAAAACTTGATTTGGACTGAAATACCCATGGTATGAAGTCACTCAATAGGCACCATTATCATTTTATTCCAAGATCACTGGAATTGGCCACTGAGTTTAAAAACACCTGCAAAGAAATTAGAACACCATGCTTGATGTTTTTAGCTACTTATGCTTCACTGCAAAGGCTGTTTTGGGCAGCAAGAAGAGGCCGGTCCAGCTTTTGTAGCTAGGTTCCAGTAACTGTAAGGCCTTTACCTTGGCCTTCCACAAACAGCTTCAGCTGCAGGAAAGCATGTCCAAACACACCATTTTTCTTACTTTAACTGTTCACATCCCTTCCAGTTCTCTACCAAAGAATACCAGTTATCTCTCGCTTCAGAAAGTTGCTGTCCTCTGGGAATGGTTAGACAGAGCCATCTCCTGGCTAGACAGTAAACAGAACTTACCGAATGTAAATATTCAATTTTTAGAGAGTATAGACATGAAGTTAACACCCATTCTGTGGTAAAAACACCCCAAACCATAAACTTTGCCTGCTGGTTTGACACAGCAGTCAACCTTTACCCGTTTGTTCTTAACAGAAGCCTCAGAATGGGCCAGGAGATAAACTGTGCAAACACGGTCAGTACTATCAGGCATCTCACTTCCCCAGTCCCGTCTGATTTCCTTAGGCATAACACAAGGACAGCCAAACTCAGTTACCTTGAGTTGTCAAGAACAATTGGCAGAAAAGCAAGTAATAGCACATTCTGGGGATTTCTTTTTCAGTCTCTAAGACTAAGTTAACACGATGAGTTTTACACTAATTTTCTAATTATCTTGCATTGGGGATTTGCTTAAAAATATCACACTTCAGTAGGTTTTAGAGCTGTAATTACTGCTTCTGAGACACAAGTCACTATTAGAACACTTCTGCAATAACTCCTCTGCACAGTATCTCTACCACTCATACATGAGAGTCATTTTCTTATTTCTACCAACCCAGGGGAAAGATAGGAGCGTGGCAGGCAAACTTTCTCCTCTGAATTGATCCCTAGTTAAGTCAACGCTCAGGATTGCTAGATGTGAGAGGGAGAGGCTGCAAATAAATGAATGAATTTTGTTCAATTAATGGTCTTTGTTATTTTTCCTTACTTATTAAAAAAGACCTATTCCATCTCTTCTGAATAGTTGCAAAAACTGACCCTGTAAACATAACGCTACGAACAAGCATATACACATTACGGCACACAGGGAAACATGCCAGAACCACCAGGCTGAAGTGAAATAAAGTGGAATACAGAACTTGTCATGGCAGGGAGAGCAATCTGTCATCATTATCTTCTCCAGATTGTGAGTGTGAGCACTGAGCAACTGCAGCCCCTCCAATGATAATACTTTGTATCCCCCCCCCCCTTGCCTCATAGGGTCCAGAGGCTTTAAATCCTAGCTCTGATGTTGTCATTTGCTACAACCGAGCAACACTCCTTCAGTTCCCTCCTTATGTGTGGACCAGGCTAAGTCTCTTAAAACACACTCCAGCCACACTACCAGAGTAGCCTTCTATCCATATAACCACCCTCTAAAGATTTGTGTGTTCAGGCTCCTTAGTGAAAACTTAGCTTTCTTTACAAAATGCTCAGGAGCTGACCTTGATGCACAAGCTCTTAGAGTAAACATTCTACCAAGTGCCAAAACAAAGGGTTTCTAAAGTCTTTTCATGTTCCTGTGTCTCATCATTCGTATGCTGGAAAGAGGAGGTCCAACAGCCAGCAGCAGGAGGGGCTCATGGCCCCACAGCAGCCCGGGCACCCTCTGAGTGGATCACAAAAACCTCAGTTTGCAGATCTTGGGCTGGAGCAGCGCGTGACTGAGGTGGATGAAGTCAAGCAGAGCATTTTGGTCCCATGCTAGGCCCGTGGTTCCCTCCTATAGGCGTGCGTGAGCAACATCTCGATGATTGGAAGCATTTCACGTAGGCTGTCTGGCGAGTCACAGATGTCACTTTCAAGTAACACAGACATTATTCATAGCCAGTCACTGCTTGCTATCTACAGATAACTGACTGCATTCAGACCAGATTGGAAACAAGGTTGGTTGAAAAACAAGAAAAAAAAAAAGAAAAAAGAGCCAGACTATGCAGCCAAGTTCCAGCCATTCCTGCACACAGAAATTTGGGAAAGACTCTGACAGCTGGGACCCACACTTCAGCACAGTACCTGCTCACAGTCAAGAATACAGCACAGGAATTCATTACCGACCTCTACACTGCACAAACCTCAGCAACTTGAGTCTGAAGCCGCTTTTTACTGCAGCTGGACAGTCTGCCTTTATGTTCCAGGCCTTCCCTGCTCTGTGTTTGTGTAATCAGTTTTTTTTTTTTTTTTAATAAAAAATGATCAGCACACAGTGTAGTAGCAGAGAAGATCACGAACAGCACCCAATGCTGGCAATACAAAGTTTCTACACCAGACCGTCTTCACTTAGCTGGGAGTATCACTTCAGATGAACTCATTTCTGCATCTGCTGTACTATTAGCTTCTTTGCTGAAGCACGGCGGGGCTGGCCAGTGACACAGCTTGCAGCAAGCAACCTTCCTTCCCTAGCAGCAGGGCATATTAACAGAGTAATTTTTGGCAAGTACTTTGTGGCCATAACTCGCCTACTCAATCACAACTCAACCTATTTCAATTTAATTACAAAAAATAAGTTTGCTATCGCTAGTTTTTGTGACAGGAACACAGTGAAATCAAGAAGTTTGCCCTCTGAACGAATACACCAACATTTAAAAATGCAGGTCTCTTCAGAGTATTTAAAAATGTTGAAGTTGCTGTAGGGATGTGTTGATAACTTCGCCATTAGCCCACCAACCTGAGCTGGTAACAAAATATTTGACGCAGCTATCTATAAAAATATAAATTCATGTCAGAGCACCATCCTCTAAACAACAGTTACTTCATTTTAGTACTCTGAAACACTCACTTCTCTTCCTGGAGGAACCCATCAACGTCAGCACTGAAACCCAGCAATGCTGGCTGACTAAGCAACATGCCATTTGGCACTGCATTTCTCTGCAAGCCCCCACATCTGGGACCTCTGAAATCCCCATTAAGAACACAGCACTGGGCACAGCAAGAATGCAGTTAGCTTTGTTAAGCTTTCTTGTTTTTCTACTTATGTGCATAGGATGTATATGAGAAGCTTTCTGTAAACACCAGACTTGATTTTGAGTTTGTATGAGACAGATCAAATGATCAAACTAATGACAGAACACGCAGCAGATGTTTACAGAAGCACAAAGCACAATCACTCTGAAGACAGACTAACATTCAAGATCTAACAAGTTCTAGCAGTTTTCAGAGGTTGATGATTATTGCAAAGCATTCCTAAATCTCTTGCTGATGTCCTTTTTGATCTGTAGGTGAATCAAGATCATTCACGACACTTCTGAGACACGCACACCTAAAATCTCTCCTTTGGAAAACAAACTCAAGTGCTGGAGTCTTTTCCTGGTGCTTTCAAAAAACAAGTTGCAGTGCCTCAGAAAAGAAACCTCAGGAGATTAAATGCAAAGCAGTCCACTGAACACACCACTGACTACACACAGACTAATTTCGTTGATTTTTTTTTTCTTAACTGGAATTAATTATACCTTACTAACTACCATACGTTAAAGAAAGGCACCAGGGAAAAGATTGGATTGGATTTTGTCTACAGGAAAAAAAGTCTGCTATTTAGGAGATTTGTTAGTTACTTCTCTCATCCTCAACATAAAAGATCTGGGGCCATGTTTCCCCCCCACTCTGCCTCAGGGCACAAGCTCTTTACCCACCCACCGTTGCACCATCTTGAAATTTCATAGAGCTTTGCCCACTGTATATTTCTAGGTTCCCTGAAGACAGGAAATGTGTCTGCGGGCACA
Source organism: Gallus gallus (assembly GCF_016699485.2). Classification (NCBI taxonomy): domain Eukaryota; kingdom Metazoa; phylum Chordata; class Aves; order Galliformes; family Phasianidae; genus Gallus; species Gallus gallus. Next base: position 29,835,264 of record NC_052532.1, read on the forward strand.
GAGATCTACAAATACAGGATATAGAATCCTAGAATGGCTTGGGTTGGAAAGGACCTTGAAGACTATTCAGTTCCAACACCCCTACCTTGGGCAAGATTACCACCCACTAGATCAGACTGCCCAGGGCCCCATCTTACCTGGCCTTAGAATCATAGAATTGCTCAGGTTGGAAAAAACCTTAAAGATCATCGAGTCCAACCGCAACCCAACCATCCTACCCTAACTCTAACAACCCTCCGCTAAATCACGTCCCTGAGCACCACATCCAAACGGTTTTTAAACACATCCAGGGATGGTGACTCAACCACCTCCCTGGGGAGCCCATTCCAGTGCTTAACAACACTTTCTGTAAAGAAGCTTTTCCTGAACTTGAACGCTATCAGGGATGGGGCCCATCCACAGTTTCTCTGGGCAGTCAGTTCCAGTGCCTTACCACTCTCTGAATAAGGAACTTCTTACCAACATCTAAGCTAAATCTCCCATCTTTCAATTTAAAACTGTCCCCCTTCGTCCTATTACTATCAGACCATCTAAAAAGTCAGTCTCCCTCCTGTTCCTAAGCTTTCTTTAAGCACTAAAAGGCTGTAGTGAAGTTTCCCTGGATTTTCAACAAGTGACAAAGGTACTAACAAAGTTCCGCTGAGGTAATTTGACAAAGATACTGCCTTTGGCTGTTTAACCCATCCTATTCCCAAATGCCATCTCTCCAGAGTACACATGCATCTCAGCCACTTCAGTTGGATGCTGAGCAACGTGGGTTCAGACTCCCACAGTGTAGACTGCAGTGCTCACTGATGTGGCCAAGACATACATGGTCCTCTGCTGAGAAGGGGCAGCCAGTTTTGGCTAAGATGACAAGTACAAGAAGGCAAAGGGCTCTACCCCCTGTAATGACCACTAAGAGTGGTAGCCATAGGTAGCAGCCTTCCTAGCTATTTCAACACATGAAACAGAGTGTACCTGCAGAAAGAGAAAAAGCAAGATGAACAAGAATTGAATAACCAGGGACTTTATAGATGTAGTGTAAGGATAGCTTAAACCCATTTATGTTGGGATTATATCTTTCTTCCATGTTGACTACACAGCCTCCTTATGCCAGCAATGGCACACAGTTGATCTCATGGTACAGCCATTCAAGAACTTAAACAAGCAGAAAGTGAACTTCGCCAAAAGCAAAAAAAAAAAATTCCTGTTGATTTGATTATTTAAGTCAGTTCACCAGCAGGTCAGACAAGCAGTAACACCACTGCAAGACAGACCACAGCCACGCTTATCTAAATGGTGCACTGAGCCAACACAAGCACTTTTCTCTCAACTGTTCTCAACGTGTTATTGTCCTATCTACCTCAAACAGTTGTTCTTTCACATTCAGATTGACACTCTGGATCTTTCTCCTCTTTTGCACATTGGGATGGGGAAGTGAGGAGAGACAAGGATGAGTTCACTGTTTGGATTAATAAAGAGTACCTGTGTTTTACAGCACAACAAACTTCCTACATCCAGCCTAAGTATCTGAATGCTCAACCTATGAAGAAGAATTAAGCTGTGATTAACAATTCACAGAAAGAATAAGGACATTTTAATTATTTACCTATGATAATGTAATCTGACCAAACAGTGGCAGACTTGCATGCTGGATTATAGCACAGAAAAGTATTAAGTTTACTCTGGAGCACGGATTTGTGCATCCTCAGAAGCATATGCTTTCAACTGCATGGCCAGCATACCTATCAGCCCCACCAGCCCTCACCAACAACAGGCCCAGCAGTTACACTCAGACATTCTGAACACTTCTTGAACTGTCTTCAGATCCCCAGAATAGCCATGGGAACTTAGGGACACACTTTGTGATAAACCCCATCAAAACAAACTTCCACTAAATTCTGTGGATATCTTTGGGCATCTGCGATTTCAGAGCTTTGCTTTTTCTTTGAACCCTGTGAGCTATCAAACTTCCTTGTTACTCCCAAATCACCTGGAAGGAAATCACAATCAGAAGTCTTCTCTGAAAGACATGAGTGTGCAACTCCAAGCAACTCATGAGGAGCATGATGTAGACATTCTGCATATAAAACAAAATGAACCTGGAGGTTCAAGTTCAGTTGGAAGTACTGGATTTGTATTCCTTTAGAACGACCAGTTCCTGAGCCTCATTTCCAACTACAGAGAGATTTTGGAGATGACAATCTTCTAACTTTTTATTTGTATTTCCCTCTGGAATCACCGTAGATTTGCATTCTTAAGTAGTTCTTTCCCATTCTTGATTCTGAGAACAAAGCCCTGACCCGTTTCTCAGCCATGTAGATGAGAAGGGTCTGCTGTCCTATGTGATTGCTGCGCCTCTTGAGCATGACAGCACTCAACTGTCCATCCTTACAGCATGTCCTTACAGCAACATGACACCAAATTCAGTGGAGAACAACTGCCTGTATTTCATGAATATGGCTTCCAAATTAATAGTTAAGAAGCTATTTTTGAAGGAAATCCTACTTATATCCCAGTTGACTCTAAATCATCTCCTCACAGTACTCGGAAGATATTTTCATTCCAGTGCCATTTTCAGACAACCATTCAGCCAGCTACATTAGCAAACAAGTGTCCAAGAACTATGGAAGCTACGTAAACAGTATTTATAAATGTACTCTGTAACTGACTGTGATGCAGTATGGTACCATTAAAGATTCACTGCACATACAAGGGAAGGAAAAACTGTATTTTTCTATTATCCCAATCCTTTCAATTAGATCATAATCTATTAAAATATTCTAGTTTATGAAGATACTATCTATAAAGAGATATTGGCTTACTTACTGACAGTTAATCTAAGGGTAAGTGGTAAAACAAGTATAATGGTCAAAGATTCAGTTTTTCAGTGATCTGTGGGTGCAAAAAATGATGTTTTACAGTTGTGATCAAACTCCTCCATCCAGCACAGTGACTGCTTCGGTTTGGTGAGATCACGCTTGAAGTGCTACAGATTGCTGTTCTGCATTAAAATGAACGTATGCCATTTCAAGCATAATAACAACTGCATTTGCTTGTTTTTCATATTAAAAATAAACAAACTAAAATCCACTATGAGATTAAGATGTAGACTTATTGCTCACGTTTCAGAGACTTACAATAGCTTTGCTTCCTGATGAGTACAACACCCTTGCTAAGTTACCCTCGAGGTACGCAGTTCCCACTCAGCTCAGAGCTACGTTGCCATCAGTACCCTTTCCATACTGGGTAACTATAGGCCTGCTTTTGTCAAAATTAAAAAAAAACAGTTTGTCAAAAATAAAAAAAAACAGTTTGAAAAGTAGATATGACATTTATTTTCTCTCCTTTATTCTCTATTAGTTAATCTTTATCTCCTGTTTGATAATAGATAATGCCTGCCATTCAGGCAACCCATTACTAGCACCTCTGTCTTACACTCCTGTCACAAAAGCTATAAAGTCACTAACACTTAACATGTGAACAGGGTAACACAAGGATTAAGCTAAAAACATTTACATCACTAGGCTTTCCTTCTGCTAATAATCCTGCCGAACTTTAGCTCACTCTAGTTACAGCATAAATATTGAGCTATGGAATACCAGCTGAAGACTGTTGTCCATACTGTCAACTTGCTGTGCTCCTGCACTACTCATACATAATACATGTGGGTGTGCAGACAGCACACAATCCACTCAGAAGCAGAAGTGTTACCTGATCAACATAAGCTTCCCAAAATTTATGCTAGAAGACTTGAAAACAAAAATCCCACATGACCACAGTCTGTCGTCCCCTGAAGGTGTGTGTCACACCGCCAGACATGATTAGAACGTGATAAGAAAAGAATTTTATAGGATTGTGTACAGGAAGCAGTTCCAGGGTTACACCTTATCAATCCAATGTACGTCCAGATTTTTTTAACTGATAGGAAGCGGTCAGGCAGACAAAACACTTTGTACTTCCAGTCAGATTTATCATATTCTGAGCTTCAAATAAAAATATCTGTATTTTTAAATGCAAAGCATGTTTGTTAAAACACTGTACTTATCCATTCATGTTTTTTTTATTTTTAGAAAAACTGCTTTAAAAGGGCCGTTCCCATTCCTCCCTTGTTCTGAAGATTTCAACCTATTTGTCAGTCACTCTCATTAGTAAAATTATTTCCAGTAATTTATTACCTCTTTTGGTGTAGAATACACTTAACTTTGATCCTTGGAGTCACCTTCTCCAGCAGCCCAAGTAGATATCTCCAGATCAGGAAGATCATCACAAACAACGTGCACTACTGAATCCTGAAGGGCTCTAACCACTGAAGTTCAAAGGACTGATATCACAGATGCAACTACATATTCAAACATTTCAGGCTTGCTTTCCTTTCCAAGAGCAATAACACAACACTGAGCACTCCTCTGCAGCAATTTTAATGCCTCACGATTGCATAATAAAGCTATCGCCGGGGCTGAGCAATCAGGAGTGAAAGCTGTCACGTAGGAGAGACAGCTCCCATATTCCAGAAGCACAGAAGAATTTCAGAGCTGACCGTTTTCATTTTCTCACTGGAGGTGGATGGGGATGGTGGCTTGGTTTTTTTTTAGCTACTGCTACCACTAGCTAGTAAGTACTTTGCAGACTGAGACCACCTGTACCCATTCTACACCAGTAAGCTCTGCAAGTAGCACAGCACTAAAGGTCTAGCTTCCTGTCACCCAACAGTGAAGCTATGCACTGGGCAATAGGTATTCCACAGCTAGCTCTTGCTTTCACATCCTTATATCCTGTTAATATCTTCTTGTTTCTATACCAGCATTACTACACTGTTGCCAAGGCTCCTCTCTTCATAACAAGACCTTGGGGTTTATTCACGCCCATCTCCTAAAGACAGAAGTTGCTTTAAAACCATGTTCACAGTGTCTCCAAGACACTGCATAGGAGTGCAATATCAGGGTGCTTAGAAGCCTGCAAGGCAAATATTGCACCCTGTATTTCCACCCACCTCTTCAGCTTTTAAGAGAGCCTTACAATGTGGGAGAGGCACCAGTTAGGCCCCATTTTATGGCATCTCTCAGCTCTGCTCATAGCACAAGGTCACAGTGGGCAGCCTTTTGTGCCAGAACAGAGCACCACAGAGCCAAGCTCCAGCTGAGAGGCAACCAGTATGGCAGTACTCTGCTCAAGTCCAAAATGTGAAGATAACAGCATAAGAGAAGCCTTACAGGAGACCCAGAAATCATTCAATTTTTTCCACTAAGAGAGTGGAACAGCATGCTCCTATCAAACAATTTGATAGCAAGCAATATCAAACAAATTGATATGCAGGTGTGAACAGCAGATTAGATAAGGGCTACTACAGATACACAATTAAAAACTGGTATTTTGATGCAATTAAAGCTTCTTCTGAAGACAGAGGAGATGCTGCTCTTGTTATGTGATGCTAGTATTTCAAGCGTGTATTTAAACTGAATACACGAGCCACAGACAACAGGGAGGAAAGGACAAGGAAGACAGGCAGAATGAGGACAGCAAGATTCCTCGAGGAGTGGTAAAGACGCTGCCACACACAAACACACTGTTAAACACTGACCAAGGGTTTGTGAGCCATGTGGGAGAATGTTAATTGTTACAGGTACTCAGGGTTGGATGAATACCAGGAAGCACCGCTGAGAAAGTCCATTGTACAATTAAGATGGAAGAGGAATCGCTGAAGGAGGCACTTTCATTTCAGTCCATCCTGCTAACTCCTAACCTAATTATTTACTACTGAGGGCTTCCTTTCCCAAGATTGAATTCAAAGAACAAAAAAAAAAACCTCAGAAGAATGTTTTGTTTCTCTTGTGGGAAGGATACATACATGGGAGGCAGGTCTTTATTTGGTGTAGCACTAACCAGTATTTGCAGAAGACAAAAATGCTTTCTGGTCTGTTTGTTAACAGCTTTGATGCCTGCCATTCAGGCAACCCATTACTAGCACCTCTGTCTTACATTCCTGTCACAAAAGCTATAAAGTCACTGACACTCACCATGAAAACAGGGTAACACAAGGATTAGGTTAAAAACACTCAAACCATATGCCTAACATTCCAAGAAAACCACCGCTTTACTTTTAAACAATATTTTGGTGAGGTTGGCCAAATGTTCAAGTTATGCCAGCAACTCCTTCCCACTTCTTTTCTGTGTAAGATTTTCTGAATACTTGGGAATATTTTGCCCATATGTAACACTTATGTGGCTAGACTATGACTGAAGTGAAGGAGGATCACTATGCACAGAGCTCGGGGTTCAGCTTTCAGCAGCTTTGATCCTTCCACATGAGCAGATCTGGCTGTGTGCTGCACAGCTGGTGCCTTTTCTCCTATTTGCTAGTTGAGTTGCATCCCTCTCCTGCCCAAGGGCTGCTCTGCACCACTGGAAATAGCCAGTTGCTTGCCAGCCTTCTAAGGTGTTCCTTCTCTTTTCCAGGGCCATAGAGTGAACCTATGACAGCTGCAGCACGTACACCAAGTAGGGTTACTCAGACCTGAATTTAGCACCTACCTGTCTTTCCTTTGAAAGAATGGCCAATGAGCTGACCCCAATCAGCTTCTCTATTAGATAATGTTAAGAGTAGGTACACAGGGACCCATGAATGCTTAATTCAATCAGATGCACCTCTCCTGCCATTTCAGGTAGACCTATCTTACTGCCCTATCTGCAGGACAGGCTCACTTCATCGCAAAGGCTCTCTAGGAATGAGAGATAAGGAAGTGCTCCTTGAGGTATTCAGCAAAGCCCATTTCTTCCTGCCTCCTCCTCTCCTGGGCCTAGTTAAACTAGTCGGGGCAGCTTACCAGGGGCCTGGAGACAGACTTCAAAGTGTTTGGTTTTCCTCCATTGTATCCCGTGTTTGTGGAGAGGCTGTTATCAGGCTGTGCCCCCCTCCATCCACCCAGAGCACTCACATCCCCACAGCACAGCCACCACAGCAGGCGGCAGTCCTCCTCTGAGGGCTGGCTAGGGAAAGGCCTGGCAAGTAAAGGCTGCCACTCCCACTGCAGAGGAGCGCAGTCCCTCACACAGTCCACCGCCGCTTTGGCTTCTCGCCTTCCCTCTCCCACAAGTCTGAGCGCTCATTTCACCCTGTGCCCTCAGACCACTCAAAGAACAACTGCACCTACTGCAGGCAGGGAGATGAGGGGGAGGCATCACTACTGAGGTGCTCATGCAGGCAGGTTTCTGAGCATATGGGCCAGGACCTTCAAGCCCATTTCATTTCCGTTGCAGCACAGTTTTTGGGCAGCTGCAGATTGATAGAGATGCAAACAGCAGAGAAAGGGAAAAAATAAGGAAATAAGGACTCTTTTGCATTGCCAGAGCACCGTCCGGCCTTTAAATTCGTTTATTTTGCTTACTGCAAGTAGAATTACAGTAATTTAAAGGACAAAAAAAAAAATACGCATTTATTTTGTTCTCAGTGTCACGGAGCAGCCCCTTTAAAGTCGTCCTAAAGCAACGCCGTGGTACGAACTGTTCTGAAAGCAGCGCAGCCGCCCTTACTGCCCCGTACCCGGTGTTTCCCGTGGGACCCCCCTGCACAGCACCGCCCCGCAGCAGGCCGGACCCGCGGCGCCCTGCCCGCCGCCGGCTCTCGAGTGCCACCCAGCGGCCTCCTGCTGCTCCGTGAGGGCCGCCACTCGCCGAGCTCGACTTCAGGAGACCCCAGAGGGGCCCTGCGAGACGAGCCTGGCTTTCTTTACAAAGACAAGCAGTTAAAACTCGAGCCCTGCATCTCAGTATTTAAGCAAAAGCATGCAGTACTATCATTCGTTCTATGCGTTTGACACCTATGCAGTTTCAAGTGATCTTCCTCAGGCCAGCCTGTATGGCTGCGCCTTCTGGGATCCCCTACCCTTCCTCGGGCAGCCATGCAGGTGATGCACTTCCAGCACTGGCTTCACAGCCACGGGAACATCTCAGTTCTGGAGCTGCTCCCCAGGATGAAGCTCGGCAACAATGTTAACCAGTAGCCCAAAAGATCACAAAAACTGTTAGCATTTGTTTTTAACGCCCTGCTGCTGGGACAACATTCAGCACACCTCTGCATTCAGAAGACTGCCAGCTCCCTCTTCCACACTAAAGACTATCAAAACAAACGTGAGATGTATGGGTTCTTAAATAAGAGCACATTGGATTGACAGTCATATGTCAAGCGTATGCATCTGTCCTGTCATCACTCCTCACATCAGCTGTAGGCAAGCACTGCTGCACACAGCCACGGTGACTCTCAGTAGCACTGATTCACACACGCTGCTTTAGCTGCCATTACCACCCTACCTCAGTATCAGACCTCAGAAGAGACACAGTTAAGCTACAACAAATTCACTATGATGAATTAAGCGAGCAAGTATCCAGAATTCATTCTCCCTGGGCTGAGCAACACCAAACTCAGCAGAGATGAGGGGAAAACCCTTTGCTTTCAAGAAGGCAGAAACTGGTCATGGAGAAACTCTGTGGCTGTGAAGCCATGCAAATGGTAGCTCTGCAACACCCTATGCAGCACAGCATACTTCTGCTACATTGTCTACACCTGATACTTCACTGATATGCTGATGTATGAACACCATTACACATCAGTTAAACAAGCTATTGTCTTGGGGAGAGTGAAAGGCCCAGATTAAAGCTGAAGAGGAAAGCTTAAGGACTGAGCAACAGAAGAGGCTAAACACAATGGGGTTTTCACTCACATCACAGTCACATCAGAGATAAAGACGGAGTGATAGACTCAGCCTACCATGTTCTTCAGGCTTAAAGACACTTCCTTCTGCACACCAGCAATTTGCTGTTCGAGCAACAGATTCAAATAAGCCGTTAGATGTACTCCAAGTTAAAAAGCGTCACAGGAGTCAGCTATTTCATGTTATTTTTTAAACTGTAAAAAGCAGCAGTCAAAGCAACGTTTCAGTTAGGGAGAGAACACCGCATTAATTTCAAAAACTAAATAGTGGCAGGGTTGGAGCCTGTTGCACTGCTTAATGAATGAAGTGACTGTTTTCAAAGACATCCACACATGCACAGATCACAGCCAGCGTGAACAGTTTTTACAGCAGCGCTGTATAATCTCATTCAGTTATTTGACTACTGATGGTAATTAAGGTCCATAATCCACTGCCAAAAAATAAACAAATGCGAACAACCACCAAAACGTCGGCAATGGCAGAAACTGTGTGGATATTCCAGGTTTATTGCCAAGTACTTAGCAGTTCAGGGAAAATTTGAAGTTAAAATAAATTCTCGAGTATGTACAAAACATAAGAATGGAGCCAAATGATTCTCAAGCACAGGAAAAGTAACAGCTGAAAGGGTTTTGTTTATGAAGAATGAGTATCTCGAAGCTGGATAACAAGGAATGTGATTCACAGATGAGAACTACAGCAGCAGAAAACCACAAAGGAAGTTAAAGTTGTATGGCTGTAGTCAATCCAGCCTTCTTTCTTTTGGGACTTGCACAGAAATACATCCATGCTGCAGACTTTTTGTAGGGTCTGAGCCTAGCAAGGTAAGTACTTTACCAGTATACTAGTTATTAACTAATACTACTGTACTACTGCATCAAGTCTTGTAAAGAAATGTGCATCATTATTATGAGTACTAGCTGTAATATATAATATATGAAAATGAAACATTATGTATGAAGAGAAACAAGTATAGCAACTGATATCTACAACATAAAGTCACAGTAGCACACTGAACAGTTTTTGGTTAAACCAGGCTGGCTTAAAAATAGAAACCAGAGGCTGGGCTCTTCTCTCACCCCATTTTACATGTCTTTACATTCGTTGATTTGAGCAGAGTTCTTCACAATTTATGCCACTGTGAGAGGAGAATCAAGCCTTGTGTGTCTGAAAGGAAACTGCAGACATGTTTCCCATCAGAGTGCAGGGGGAGATTTAAAAAAAAAACAAAAAAACAAGTATATGAACTGTGAAGCCAACAGAGTACACAAGTGAATGCAAGCATAGAGGCTGTGGCTGGGGGTGGTGGTGGGGAGCTTGCAGCTTACTCAGGTTTTTTTGTTTTTGTTTTATTTTTAAAGGACTTGGGATTGGTATGAAGAAAAGTCAGAAGTCCAGTTGTTACACTGGCTTTAAAACAAAATGATGGAAGTATTACATTTACATTTTCTGACAGACATCTTTGATTTATACTTTCCTACTGATATTCTATAGAATGAGTACAGGGACACTTTATTTGCAAAGAGCTGACTTTCTTATCTCTAGACTTAGGAAGTGGAGGACAAGAGATGGAATTATTATAGTACCAGAAAATGGTGCCTAACAACGACTCATATCCAAGTTAAAATAAGAGATCTTCCTGAACTCTTCAGGGTCTACATTAGTTAGTGGGACCAACACTTACCAAGGAAGTTAAGTCTGACAAAGTACCGGTTGATTTAGAGGTGGCAGAACAACTTAATGGTCTGGATCTGCTGGAGGCCTACTGAAACTGAAGCTGACCAGCTGGGCACAACTGAAGCTACCACTTCATCACCATATCTCTGGGTACTAGCAGCATATGACTAGAAAGCTCCTCTTGCACCACCCTGGCAAGGAACACAAAGGCGGACTACATGATTTCACTGTTGTATCATGTCTACCAGCCTAATGTAAAGTTGAAGTCATTCACTGCTCAGAGTCCAACACTGCTGGAATTCATACTGTCACTGCCTGCTTGCAGATGCTCTTCCCCACCCTCATTTGTGTGCACAACTGGTGTTGCAGCTCACATACTTAAGTCTTCCTCTCCACTCCAGTGGATATGCATGTCTGAAGTTTCCTTTTGAGAATCAAGTCTGGATTCTCTTCCCACAGTGGCATTAAGTACTGACTGATTCAGTATGCGACAAAGCAGGAAGAAGGCAAACGCACAGAACTGGACAAAGGAGAATGACTTTACCTACTGAAGGAACAAGGCACATAATTCAAGATCTACCTGCTAGTTTCCATGAGAGCTGTTATGTCAAAGCACTAGTCTACTTCCAGTGCCAGTGGGAAGGTGAAAAGAGACCCAAGAACAAGCATCTCTTGAATATCCAACTCAAAATGCTTTCGAGTTGTTGCTTAAATGTTGAACACTGACTTGCATAAAGAAGAAAAAAAATAATGGAGAACTTCACTCTTAACTGAGCAGCAGCCTGATATCACCTTAATTCCTAAAAGACAGCTACGAAGTATAATTATGTGCTACTTTACCACAGTCAAGAGTCTCTATAATATCAGTACCTCTTCTACACCACCTATTCTAAGATGTTAAGATGTGCTTAGCAACTAATAGGTCAGAAACGATAGCTATAGCACAACAGAAGACAGATAAAGAGACACTGAAAACAAATCCACTGAAATTAGAACCTCTAAGGTGGCAGATTCAGAACTACACAAGAGAGCTCTGATTGTCAGCAGAGATTTTGCGCAGAAACGTGATTGGCAGTAAATATGCAACAATGAAAAAGATGCCTGCACTGCGGTCACTTCAGTTCATACACCTACATCGTTCAAGTTCAAAATAGCAGCAGCTACTTTAAGAAGCTGTGAGCTACCCTTGCACAAAAAAAATATATCCATTTTACATAACTGGAAAAGCAGAAAAACCATATGTTGATAAATAAATTGGCTGTTAGCCTGGACTGCTAAACTACAGTGTCACAGCACCTGAAATCCCCAGCAAAGACTGCCCAAGTAGCTTGACTGCATGAAGGGCTGGGTAAGGCTCAGAGCTTCCTGGGTTCACAGGAAGCTGCAGAGCTCCCAGCTCACCCAACAGCGCATCCTTTGCTGGGAGTACTCTCAGGACTGTGTCCAACTGGTGGAGTGCCAGAGACGGCACTTCAACAACTTGCTGGCAGCTCATACTTAAATGCAATAACTGGGGCTCCCACTTACCATGTAAGTGCTCTCCACCCTCACCCTGACACTCACCTCCATCCCCTGTACCCTTTCCATGTCAGCCAATACCTCATGAAAGGGGACGAAGGCCGTGGAAAAAAAGCTGCCACAGCATGATTGCTGGCTTTCTTCAGGCAGCTCCCACTGCTTTCATGTGCCAGTGGTACCCACAGCAGATGCCGGCTGAAATCCACATTACCGCAAAGACAGAGCAAAGCTGTGCTCCAGGTAACATTGTCAGAAGGCTGGAAGTTAGGCATGTCTCTCATACCTCTGTACAGATGAGAGCTCAGCATGCTTGCTACATGCTTGGCAGTGCTCAAAGACATTCATTGGCTATTGGCCTGCCAAGCTGTTTAGGCTTAGGTTCCTTCGCATTTGCTTCCAACTATTTTGCTAACTATAAACATATCCTCTGTGCATCTTACTCCCATACTCCATATGTATGGAAGTAACTCATTTCAGTCCTAGGATGAATTGGAACTCAATATTTACCAAACAGATCCACCATGCTTTGCAAACAAGAGAGGAAAAAAAAAAATCTCGCAATGAAGTTATCCATGCAATCTTTCAGATGAGTGAAGCTCGAGGAAACAGTTCAAAGCTCTCAAAGCCATATGTATGTACAAAAGACATCTGCAATTCACCAGCGAGGTTCTAGACCTAGCATAATTCATTTTGCAGTTTGTATACAGAGATACAAATACACCATGTTCAGACATTTCTTCAATGCTTCCATAAAATTCATTTACAAGTGTATAAATATTCACATTTCGACTTGTCATCTCAGCTTCTGAAGCTTTTATTTTTCTACAGAAATACTGAACTTGCAAAAAATATTTCAGCCCCTTTCCATAAACGTCATACAAGTCAAAATACTTTAATCATAAAGCAGGCACACAAACATTTAATTTCTCTACAACCACTTTTGAACTTCTGGGTGGATAACTATAATGCTTGATTACAAAAAGATCCTTTACAAAACACCTTTGCTAATCACACACCCGTTTCTAAACACACTTTTAAACCATTCAGCTTCTGCTGTGGTTAGACAAGTTGATCCACACTTGAAAGTGCAAGAAGGCTTTAAGTTTGTCCACCAGTTGCTGCACATTTGTGTTGCGAGAGCAATGGGCCATGGGCGCAGGCAGTGTCTGACAAGCCATGTGCTGGGCTGGCTGAGTGGGAGAACTTGAGCAGCTAGGCAGGCTCTTGCTGAGCTAGCACCACCTTTGTCACATGGGTAATTCACTGACTGGGGAGATCATAGGAAAGGAAGGTGGGCAAAGCTGAACAGTTATGGCACTTTTGCCAGAGGAGGGCTGGTTGCTCTCATGAGGAATACTGAACAGAGGAGCGATACATCAGTATGTGTTTGGATACCTTTAGTGGTTCAACCACAACTCAAGGGAAAATGAAATGAAAAATGTGTATGTAGAGACCAGCGAGAGAAGATACAGCTCTCTTGCAGTGCAAGAGTATGCAAGATCATGCCCTCAGCATGACTTGAAGCCCACATTGCTACATTCACAGCTACATCTACGTGATTCTCAGATCACCCAAACACCTTTAGAAATGAAGATTCTTGGACAGCAGAGACTCTTTAAAAAAAAATTTAAAGACTGACATCACCCTGTTTTAAAAACATCTGCAGGTTTTATTATAAGCATCATGATATTGACATGCAGATTTTTTAATCATGCCGGTTGCAATTATACAAATCACTGATCAAACCCTGTGAGAAGCCAGAGCTGTTGTATATGCTGCATTAACACACGGATTAGACATGGTTTTGGCACGCTGCCGTCAGAGAAACCTGGTTCTGAGATCATATGATATTAAGATTGGGGCCAGTTGGTGCAAGATTAGAAGGCACCGCGCTATAAAAGGGATAAAAATATCACAGGAAACAAAATTTATTTAAAATAAAAGCAAATCAATCATATTTCAATATCTGGAAGGTGGTTGGAAGTGGGTTTTTTTTGGCACGTAGCAGCTCCACAAAACCAATACTGTGTGCAACCAGAAGCACTTAAACAACCAACCACAATTGTTTCTAAAGTCAAAGACTGCAGTTGCAAGCTGTGGGATCTGTGCTCTGATAGAAGAAGGGTAGCTGCACTGAACTGCTGCAGGTAGAAATCTATGAGCACGTTCCATAATGCCTTTACCAACTCAGTAGAACTGGAAGGTGAGGGGGCACAGCAGAAAGGACAACGAAGGAGAGAAGAACAGCAAAAGCTATTGGGGGCTATCAATCAGTGCTTCAGACAGGAGCGTGCAACGTCAGCACAGAACAACTGCAGTAACACAGTCGTAGCTTTTGTTGATGTATAACCCATTAGAAATGGAAGGCCTGTCTGAAAGACTGTCTACTGGAGGTTTCCTAGCTAGAACAACACTCTGAGCTTGATAGGCCCCAAATCATCCTGAAGACCTTATGGTTGTATTTAAGAACTTATAAGAAGTTTGCCTACCAGGCAAAGTGCCAAGAGAAGGTAATGTAGTATTTCTAAAATATCCGTACGTGGCAGCTTTTTGCTACAAGTATTTGTATTGGCCTGTGCCTCTTACGTCTGAGCACTTCACTCATTCTGTACACTTAATAAAAAATCCCCCTGCAGAAGAATATGTTTAAGAGTTGTCAGTTTGTGTTGATAATCATTTGCTTAGTTTCTACAAAAAACAAAACAAAACACACCACCCCACCACCACCAATAACAAAAAAAGATTACAATAGCACAATATAAGCAAGATACAACGAATTATAGCATAGCACTTGAAAAATTCATTTCAGTAACTGGAAATATCCTTCAGACACCAGCCAAGGAATTGCTTCTGTAAAAGAAATATGTAATCTCAGCAAATTGTGAAGTGATGCGATAGCCTATCTTGGTATTTCTGCCAGAAACATCATGACTTCAGTGTGCTATAACTTGTAAAACACGTTTCTCCCCATCATTTTTAGCCATGGGATGGGAGGGGGCAGAAAGGGATTGCTGCATCGAACCCTCCCACGCTGCTTCTTCCCATCACACAACTCCTAAGCCAAACAGTTCAAGTATATGAGTAAAAGCTATGCGCTGGTATAAGCACTTCCAGAAGCAGGACCAAAGCATGCTTGGCTCACAAGGAGTATATATACCAGTGGTCAAAGCCAACCTCAAGTTTACCTCCATTTAAAACAGCATGAACAAAACAATGCTGGCCAAGCTGAAGCTTCACACCCAGTACAAGCAAATAAGTTGATACTGACACATGCCACTTGGCCATTACACACACATAGCACACATTCAAGTATCCTTCATGCGATGCAAGACCACAGAACCATTTTTCTAGAATCACAGAAAGAGATCGTTTTGTTGGGATTAAAAATAAGCAGTGATGCCTTGGTGTACGCATGGTTACAGCCCCGGCAGCCACAGCAGGGATCTCTACTTGGGGACAGCAGTGGTAGAAAGGATAAACAAAACCCAGCATGTTTTGTTTGTTTTACATGGACTTCATTGCTGCATATACAATTACCCCCGGAATGCACAAGGCCCAGCACCCAAGCAAACAGTGCCTTCACACTGAAGCTCAGCTTTCTGCCCGTGCTGGGAGAAGCTGTGCGTGGTAAGTGATGACAACACGCTGTGCGAGACCTACGGTACAAAGGGAGAGGGCTTCCAGGCTGGGACACAAAGGCTGAAGCATTAAAAGGGCAGCAAAGACATAAATACGAACCAAATCAATTTAAATTACTTCATAAACTGTAGACGTTCATTAGCGCAGAAGAGTTTCACAGGAAAACGATGACGAAGTCAAAGCCATCTGATTTTCATATGCTAATTCATTAAATATGCCAAACGCATTTAATCTCTTATTATAACCATAGGGGGAGACAGACGAAACTCTTGAAGTTCTGCAAAAGCCGGGTCATTACAGAGCCAAGTCACTCCTCACATCTCTGCCTCGCACACAAACCTCCGTCCCCACTTATTATAGGTCTGAGCAGAACCCGGCTCTGCCCTCCCGCTCCTCCAGCTCGCCGGGAGGACACTCGCTACCTTTCCACGCGCCCTGAATGCCTCACGAAGCGTCGGAAAGAACCGCTCCGCTAGAAAGGAAGCACAGAAGCCATTTTCCAAAAAGCCGCAATTAGACGTCCTCATCCCCGTAAGCAGCAGGGCGAAGGGGAAACGAGATTCGGGACCTGCTTACACAGGCATGGCAACCCACCCACAGTTCGTCCCCTTTAAGTCCCGCTAACATTTCGGAGGTTCCCCCCCCCCTTCTAAGCTAGGAAAGGATTCTGGTATTTACACAGGGCTCTTCTTGCTTAATAAATCTTAAATTGAAACAGATTTATTATTATTATTATTATTATTATTTTTAAACAATTACCTTCTTCAGAGTTATCATACGACAGGATATTAGGGAAAGCCAGAGCCGCCTGTTGCTCTCACCCACATCTGCCTCCAATCTTCACAGCTCAGCCATTAACCCTGTCGGGTCCCCAGGCGCACACCTTGCCCAGCCGGCGGCGTGGCTGCAATGGGCTGACGCGGGCTGCTTCAGCACGGCCCCTTCTGCCGCACAGCCGGAGGGCAGCGCCGCGGACCCGCGCGTACGGGACGCGACCCGCACGACCCACACGACCCCCGGTGCGCGGCCGGCGCCGCGCCGTGAGGGCGAGCGTGTGGCGCTGCCCCGCGCCAACCCCCGCAGCTGGGCAGAGGGGCAGCCGCACCAAACCCCGGCAGCTCGAAGATCGCAGCGGAGTGACGCAACGCGAACTTTTTCGTTCATCTGCGACGCCTTCTCGGTTCCAGCCCGCGCCGTTATCCTGTAAGCCCTCTTCACGAGGGCTGACGGGCGCCCCGGCGGCACCCCGCGCCCAGGCTCGCCCCGAGGGGCTCGGTGACAGACCGCGACTCAGCCCCGCCGGCACCGCGCTGACAGCCCCGCTGCGCTCCAGGGGCCCTCTCGGTGAGACGGGAGCGGAGCAGCCCGCTTGTCATCGGGCACCGCCGCAGCCCAAAGCTCCGGGCGGGCGGGAGGGAAGGAATGAGCAGGAGCAGCCGCCGCCGCCACCCGCCCGCTGCCCCCGCACGGCCGCCGCTTACCTCCGAGCCGCGGCGACGCGCTCCCGGGTGGGGGCCGGGGCCACGCGCATTGACAGCGGAGAGGCGGGCACCGGCTTTGCCACGCCGAGGCGGCGCGGGTGAAGACCAGCCGGGAACCTCACCGCGCCCCGCGCCCGACGCGAGTGGCCGAGCCCCGCGCCCGCTCCCCGCCCTAATGGGGCTCCGCCGCTCCGCGCCCGGGACGGCGGCCGCCGCCTCCCGCCGCGCCCATTGGCGGGAGCGGGGAGAGGGGCGGGGCGGGGCGGGGCTTCGTCCACCCGCGGGGTGGGGCGGGCGGCGCGCTGCCCTCTTGAGCTCGCTGAGGCGCTGCGAGAGCCTGGGGAGCTGCGTTGTCAGCCCGTCTGGGGGCTTCGCAATGGTTTTCCCCTCCTCGGGGCTGAACTGGGCCGTGTCAGTGCGAATGGGGCTGTTTAACAGTGCCGTGTAGATGTGCTTCATTTTGTACAGGTCTGGAGGCGGGATCCGCATCTCCAGACGGCTCCTCTTAAATCTGAGTGAAGTCTGAAAATAAGCACTTCCAGATCGCATCTGTGTGGAATTTTCAAAGAAAGCAAGGCCGAACAGGTGACACCTCCTTACAGGCAGTCTCCATCACTTTTGCCATCAGCATCAGGTTTGATGTCCGTCGTAATTTAAGAAGACACGTGAGGGATGAAGTAGAAATGTGGGGAGGGGAAAAAAAAAAGCATACTTTCGAAAGGGAAAAAGAAGGAAAGGATGGCAGTGGTGGCAAAGGGTGCCTGCAGCCATCTGCTGCGCTGCTTCTCCTCGTCCCCTGCCCCGTGTTCTCTCATGCCACCTCTCTGAGCCTCTCTGTGGCACTTATCACCACGATCTAAACATATTTAGTCTGTGTTTGCAGCACTGCGTGATTTCCGTCATTTACTTCTTCCCACTTCAAGCTCCAGAGGTATAGGAAATCAGATGGCTTGGCTTGTAAATAACCTTGTCGGAGGTGTTTACAGTCATATATTAGCAGATCTGAATCTGGAATGAAAGAATTTATGGCCAATGCCCTCTTTTAAGTTGTATTTCTGTTTATCTGATCCTCACTTATAAATGCCTCTAATTAAGCTATAAACTCTTCGTTTCTACTTAACCATCTGGGTAGCCTGGGAAGCTTGAGACAGAAATGTAATTTACCCACACCACAGCCACGTCTGCAATGCAAATCCAGCACAACTGCTTCCCGAGGGTTACAGCCTGCTCCAATTTCCACTACACGGACAGAAATAAAGCTTGTCCGAACCACCAGTGTAGGTCCTCACTGGGAATGACAGGACACTGTGTTTGTTCAGGAATGAAAATGCACCTGGAACCCTGAGAACAGTGGGAGATAGCATTCTCAGTTGGATTTTAGGGAAGATTTCTTCTCAGAAAGAGCAGTGAGGCGTTGGAATGAGCTGCCCAGGGACTGGGTGGCATCACCATCCCAGGAGGTGTCCAAGAACCATGGAGATGTGGCACCAAGGGACATGGTAAGTGCGCGTGTGGGGATGGGTCAGTAGTTGCACTAGGTGATCTTAGTAGTCTTTTCTGACCTTAATGATTTTCTGGGTCTATAATTAATTAAAAGATGCAACCCACGGGTGCAAGTACCGAGGAACAACTTTTTGGATTTCTATGGGAGCTGCTGGGCCCCCCTTTGGCTTTGCCACATTCCAACCTTGAGTATTGTTTGCTGTTTTCATTGGATGCACTCCTCACTGTCCTGAAGGCTACACAGTTTGGAGGTTTGTCTGCTTCAACCCTGAACTGGGTTGGGAGAGGTAATAAAGAAAATTTGCACAGCAAAAATGCCCAGTGTTAAAATGGCCATTCATCTGTCTTAAACTGTTACTGAATATTTCATAAATATTTGTGCAAGAAAAGGCATCTGACCTGGCAATATGCAAGTTTAATACTGGTTTGAGCCTCAGCTTTGTTACCTTGGCATAGTAAAAAATCCAACTTGCATGGAACCCTGGGCAATATTTACCTAATGTATGAAACATATATCCTAAAATTTGTGTCATATTTAGGATTTTTCTCTAGAAGGTGATGCTGACAGATATCGTGGATTTCATGTGAAGAATGCAATTTTTAGCCTACATTACAGGATCCTTTTTGGATATGTGAAGCGTGAAATGTTTCTGAAGTGTGGGTATAGGCACCCAGGTACCCCAGAAAGCAATGCCTGGAACAACCTGTAACACTTTCTTTTCCAGCCTTAACCTCTTTCAGTCACTACTTTTAATATTTCTTGTTATTCCTAGAGTATCCCACGTTTTCGTATCTGAAAGATCTAACTAACCTTGATAGGCAAAAAGACGCAGAAATCTTCTTTTGTGTAAATTGTATGTAGAAAGTTACAACTACAACTGCGAGTAGGTGAGCAAAACCAGCTCCTGAGCTGGGCAGCAAAAATCCCACCTAGCACTGATGTAGCCTTGAAGCTTTCCCTGCTTGGACTAACTGCCTTCAGAAGTCCTTTTCAACCTCATAGGTACAGGATCCTGTGACCTGGAGATGTTGGATCCAGCCACAACAGGAGATGCAGATCAGATTGTGCTGTCTTGTTACCAAAGCATTCCAAGTATGGGGCCATTGACAGTGCCTGTCCCTGGAGATGGAGAGCGTGAGTGAAGCATTGTGGTAGAATCCTGGCATTAGGCCACCCCACAGGTGCCTGTCTAAATGGTAGTTATACTGTGCACTTAGAATAAAATTGGCATCAGATTGGAGGTGAGACTTGGATTTTCTTTTAATCAAGTCAAATTGGGCTGTTTTGTTCTGCTTTAGCTTTGCTCAGTGCTGTGAAATGTTGGGCAGCTTCTTGGATCATTTGGAGATTTTTTGGAGAGATAATGCTTTAATTGTTCCTCACTTTCTGCAACACTGTACAATGGATCTTAAACTTTTTCTTTATTTCTTACTGTGCCTTTAAGTATGGGCACAATGGCCTTTTTTCCTATTTTTACTTCCAAATAGCAATAGGAATGCCTCAGTTTCCTTGTCTCCACGAGAAAATAAAACTGTCTTGCATGACATGTGTCTTATAAGGTTGAGTTAATATTTGTGCAGCGTTTGAGCTGTATCGAAGTGTACCAGTGAATAATATTAATGAGAACACCTAATGAGAACACCTTGTTCTAGCTCTGCATTTGTTCCTTCTGGACCACTGTGTCATCAACTAATGTAGGCTACCTGTAGGAAAGAGGTATATACACTCCCATGCTGATTCTTAGCAAACCAGCTCTTTTCTTTGGCTTGTATCTAGCAATATGTTCTTTACCAGCTGTATAGATTGGGCTTAAAAAACAGTCTTACAAACCAATGCTAATAGTGAGATTTCACTACTGGGCGTTGCTTTCCCCCATTCTATCAGGCACACCACTTTCCTCCCCCGTACCCTCAGACATCCCAAAGGTCTCCATCAAACCCTCTCTGAAGGCTGGGTGGCATTTGCAGTGCAATTCAAGTAACTATTTGAGTCAGGGATAGGCTGTGGAGTGCGAGGGCTCCATCCCACAATCCAGGTTTGGGTTCTTTTCCTCTACAAACCTGGATATAGCGTGGGCGAGAGGGAGGGAATTTCATCCCGCTACAGAGCCAGAACCAAGATGCCTGCCTGCATTTGGGAGAGGGGCTGAGCTCTTGGGTTTTCCAGTTGAAGTTTTGTTTCAGGATAAACCATCTCTTTTTCTGATTTATTTTTGCAACAGTCCTTCATTTCTATGTAAAAGCTCTCCTGCTGCTTTTTTGCATTTTTTATTTGTTTTGGCCTTATCCCTTGGCTCCGTTTTCAGCTACATGATTCTTCATAATCTCTGCGTAAAAGTGCGTGGCCCGACAAAAAAGCCCCTTATGGATTTTATTCCCAGGCATCTTCCATAGCTGTTAAATCTCTCTGTCCTCTCTACCTGGACTAAAATGTCATCCTTATGAGAAGGCCTCACACTCTGCCTTCAGTCACAGACTTCTCCATCAGTTCTTCTAGTTCAGTAATCTCCTCTGGACTAGGATAAGATGGGCGATGTGACCGAGAGGAAATGAACAACATTTCATGTGCCATACGTGTAAATAAGCCCCGTCTGTTCCTGAGATGCGCTGTTGTTCTCTTCCCACTGAGCTGGAGTCAGCCCTGCTAGCTGCTGTGGGGTTGGAGCAGCTCCTGGAAGGCAGCCGAACATCTCTGTACCCAGTCCAACTGCGGATGACTGTACTCTGCCTTTGGAATGGTCTCAATGAATCTGATTGTATTCCAGAAATAATGGCAAAAATCTCTGCATTTCACTAGCTGCAGATGAAAACTAAGAAACCCAGTGACCTTTGAACAGGTTTCCCGGTCCTCCTAGGCATTAGTTTCCTGTCGGTACACCTGAGAGGCTAACGTGTCTTTTTCACAGCCTTTCCCCCAAGAACATGGCCATTTCATTGCCTGGAGATGTTTCCATTTGCACAGGAGATGCTGAGATGGAACAACCTTCTGTTGTCCCTGCTTGGAGAGATGGAACAGCTTTGGAAGCATATGCCCGATCCCACGTGCACTGAGACATTTGATTATTAGCTGTTCATACGACCAACTTAGATTTGTAAGCAGTACGTGGAAAAGATTTCATAGAAGGCAATGGCTATTATTTTGAATAAATACCACTGATGCTGTTATTAAATTTGATTCACTTAAAATTTACACTTTGAGAAGCTGGAGTGTTAGAAGCTGAGGGTAATAATATTTCACACCATTTGTCCTTCTTCTCTGTCATGGCACATGCGTAGGCCAACCCCTAGCTCAAACAGCTTTTGTTTCACTGTGTTACTGTCCTAACATGATTTAAACAGAGGTCATTATTTAACTGCGCAGGAGATCTTAATCTTTCACTTAAATGTAAATTGCCAAGTACGATCACTAAACAAATTGATTGAATGCCATTGATTACTCATCAAATAATTGTGGGAAATCATGTAAATCAATTATTCATCATCCTCAAAGAATAGATGACACGAAGAATAAGCTGCAATTAAGATAAAATACTATTGGATTCCGTATCAATAATTTCTTTTGAAATTACAATTCTGGCAATTAAAGCAAATTGAAATTAAAATGTGAGTAGCCTGATTGAGGCGCTGAATAGTGATTGTACAGAAGTGCAATCTGCTGGAGCTTATTCACATGTGGGGACACAGATGATGTTTGCCTCCTGAAATGTTTTCTGTTTTCCCCCATGCATTATTTCTGTCTAAAGCGAAGATGCCGATATGATTACAGTTTTTAGTCTCCTCCATTATGATGTGACCAACCCACCGGTGCTACAAAAAGTAAAACACACTCCTAAAAATAATGTAAACATTTAATTCCCACGCTAGATTTATTCTGAGTGTAATCTGTATTATTTCCTACTATATTCGAACTATGTATTTCGTATGCGTGGAATCCAGAATCTAGATTCAAAAGTAGCATGGATAAACATCTATTACTGCAAGGATTTGGTATTGTAGATTTTATAGAGTTTTGAATTTATTAATTGAGTTATTATTTCCATCAATACAGGACTGACCTGCTAGACATTTAAGTCAATGGAAAATCTCCCTTTGTCTAAGTGTAATATACCTAGAAAAAGCATCTCTAAGAATCAATAAAAATAGAGGTGTTATTCTTCATTAAAACCACTGATTATGAAGTAATTTCTCAGTCAGTTTGACTCAGGCAAAAGCAAAGACCTCTGACGTGTGTGAGCTCTGTCTTGACATGTTTTTGGAGAAGAGAAGGCTCTGGGGAGACCTCATTGTGGCCTTCCAATGCTTGAAGGGGGCATATGAACAGGAAGAGGAAGGGCTGTTTACGAGGGTGGACAGTGATAGGACAAGGGGGGATGGTCTAAAACTGAGACAGGGGAGGTTTAGGTTAGATATTTGGAGGAAGTTTGTCACTCAGAGAGTGGTGACACACTGGAACAGGTTGCCCAAGGAGGCTGTGGATGCCCCATCCCTGGAGGCATTCAAGGCTGGGCTGGATGTGGCTCTGGGCAGCCTGGTCTGGTGGTTGGCGACCCTGCACATAGCAGGGGGGTTGAAACTCGATGATCACTGTGGTCCTTTTCAACCCAGGCCATTCTACGATTCTATGATGATTCTATATGCAGCTGTTTTTGACTGTCATGCTAAAAAATGACATGCATAAAATGCTCTTCCACAGACGCAGCAAACAGGAAGGTCATTAACATCGCAAATCGTGTTTCTTTTTCAAACACCTGAAGTATTTCAAAAGGGTTGTGAAGATGAGGGGATGAACGCTTCTCCAGAGGCAATTTCTATTCTCTATCACTGCTATATGACCGAGTGCAGCTATTACTTACGAATAATAGCCTCACATGTCATTGTTTTGATGCTGATAGGATGAGTGTGGTAATAGGCAGAGTGCAAATATTTAGATAGATTTGAAATTCATGTACTGAGAATATGCATTCAGATATGATTAGGGCTATGGTTTAGATATGAGTCGTCTCATAGTCCTTAAGGTCCTTTTGCCTCAACATGTACTGCAGCAATCAGTTTAGAAGTGATAAAGGCAAGGTTTGCAAATAATACACACACACACACAGAAAAATGTATTCCATCACCATGTTTACCCGAGTAGCTGTTGTTTTGTTTAATCAAAAGGGGGAACAGAATTCATTCGTGTTTAAATGGCGTTTTAGCTACACCTCTAATGTTAAGCAGATATGGTAATGTCATTAGAGATATTTCTTGTCTCTCTCCTCTCTGCTAGATGAAATGCATTTTATTTATATTAAGTATCAACCACTGAATGGTTTTCAATATTTGTTGAAAGTAATTTTTGAAAAAAAATATAGATGTAAAAAAAAACCCCACAGAACCAAAACAAAGCAAAAACCAATCAGGTTCATATTAATCAAGGCCTCACTTTCTATGTTTTAAGTGCATGGCTCGTTTTCAGTATTTCATATTCTTCATTCAAATGATTTGTGTTTCCATGCAGTAAGCTGCCTGGCACCGTTTGTGTCGTCTTCCTGAGTAAAGGCACTGTGCTGCCCCTGTACGTACAAATTACAATTCTGCTTCCTCTAGCAATTTGAAGTGAGTTGGAAATGCATTTTCAGAGAACACCGGAGTTGTAAAGCTTGGTAACATGGGAGTTCACAGGAACATAAAAGCCACGAGTAAATAAATCAAAGGATGTTTTCTGGAGACGGTGAAGAGCCAGAAATCCAACAGAAGGAAAACAGGATAATGAGTGGGCAGCATTTCTGAACATCAGAAATATTTGCAGTGTTTGAGTGTTTGAGTGCAGTGTTTTTTCCCCCGGTATTTGCCAGATATCAGATATCACGCATCTTCACAGAAGATGCAACCCAAACAGTTCGTAATTAAGCAGTAATTAATCTATTTTTTTTTTTTTTCTGTTTTGTTCTCTTCCCTGGAGTGTCACAACACAATTTGTTCCCTTTACCACCAAGCCTCTCTCTAGCTCTGGTGAGAGGGGAGCGTTGCCAAAGTTTTGTACTTTTTCGTTCTTCGTCATGAAAGGCTCCTTGTACATTAATTGCCTCTGTGAAGTGTCAGCGATGAAGTAGGCTGAGGTCCTGGATGTAAAAAGGCATCCTTGTTCCTTTGTAGGTGTCATTTTCTCAGGCACTGCCTATCTATCTGTCAAGGTTGACACGGAAATATGTCAAGTCTCCCGGTTTGTCAGCTAAATATGCCTTATGTTTCCTTGCATACATTTTATACGGTTAAACCCGATCTAACAGGAACTCCAGAAAGTCAAAACACTGGAGTCAGTGAAGCAGAATTTGGCAAATTCACGCTTGGTCATTTTAAATTAATTAGGAAAGAAATTCTCTCAGGACTGACTGGAGCTGACTGGGCTCCTCGGGTTATTTTGAGGCTCCCTATAGTGCAACCTGGTTTTATTCCGTACACGTTCAGTCTCATCAGAGGAAAGCACCTGAGTCAATGCACTTAAACTTGTGTGCAACCACTGCAGAATTTAGGGAAATGTTTCAGTACGTTTCTTTCATACTCAGAAAGCAGTATTTTCTTTTGCTTATGTGAATCCTTCTAATTCCTCTCACTGTAATGATGTGAGGAACTTGCTTGCCCACAGAAGTGTCTTACGGAGTCTTTCTTCTTTTATCCAGTAGCACAATTAGGAGCTCGCCGAGCCCTGGTTTACTGTTCACAGAAATGGAACAGAAGAGAAATGTGCTCCTTTACGTTAATCGGTTAATTACTTCATTTATTCATTCATCTTAAATCTGAGAAGACTATTTGCAAAATGTAAAGTTAAGCCCCTGCATTTAGTTTTTCTGGAGGCCGGATATGGATTTGACTTGCTTCATGTGATATTTGAGATGCAAGGCAACATGTAAGAGTACATGTAAAATGTGTATAAAGCAGTGGGTACAATTGGTGCTGTGGTTTGGACCTGACAATCCGGGAACAACTATTTTCCCTCCAGGAATCCAGGAAAAGTATTAGAGTGACAAACTCTGCTCTCAGATACTCACCCACAGTTCATGCTCAGAGCAGGGAGAGCTGGTTGCAGAATTTTGCCTGCAGCCTTTTGGGCCGCTCTGCTCACCATCAGGGATTTTATGGCCTTACTTTCCTGAGCCTCTCTTGCTCCTCTTGAATTTCATTCACTTGGGAAAGGCTGACCTTGTGCACAGGCACCTTTGAATTGCTGTCAGTGTGCAAAGCGACCCTTCCTCAGTGCACCAGACTTGCAGAAGGTGTGGTGGAGCGTGAGAAGAGAGTATGTCAGTAAATGCATTCAAGAAGAGAGAAACAGTTCAGATAAAACATGAAACAACTGACAAAATCAACCCCATTCTGGGATGTTGTTGGAGGTACTGGACTGAATTGTTCAGGTTCCTGGTTGTACATGATCATGGTGAAGAGCTCTGCTCTCTGGGGCCCTGCTCCCGAGTCCCTGAGACACACATGTGTCTTTGTGCCTCTCATGCAGGATCCTAGTCACAGAGAGATCCTCTAACAGGACTTTCAGAGCTGAAAAGACATGAAAAATACCAGTACAATTTCTTTGACAAGTACAGCAATAAGGAAGGATGCAAGGCTGCTAATCCAGTTGCTAAGACCATGATTAAAGAAAATATGTAAATAATACCCTCCGAGATAAAAACAGTAGCCAGAGCCTACTGAGTTCCTCACAATATCCCCTGTGTTGTCCTATTGTTGCTGTAGTCAGCAGTAGGGAACTTCCAAACTGTTACTCCTATTTCACAGATAACCTCTTTCTCTACTTTCTCTACCTGTAAATTAAAGCAGCTGTCTCCAGATTGCAAGGTTTGCTAACTTCCCTGAGTGTTTCATCCTGGTGATGCATTTCTCACCCCTCCATATAAGCGCAGAATAAGGATCAAATTCCAAGGACAAAAACTGCACAGTGTGACATGAATGTTGTGAGTTAAGGCAAACCCAGAGATGTGTGTGAAAGATCATGCATCACACAGAAGTTCCATTTTACACTGAATGTGAGCTTTAGGTTTGAGCTTAATGTGGGACACCAGTGCACCCAGCCCCTCTGCTAACAAGCTGGCTTTCTGATATCGCAGCATTACATAGGGAAGGAGGAGGAATTGGTTACCCATCTATGGGTATAAATTCTGCCGAGTCAATGTTATAAAGCACAATGAATCCTTCCACATGGCTGTTTTTAAATCTGCTTCCAACCTGCAGGGGAAGGATGAAGAGGACGTAAGTGGGAAAGAGCATTGCTGTATGGCAGATTACTTAGAAGCAAAGAATCTTCAGTGCTTATGAGACAGTGAAAAGATAATGTGCCTGAAATGGTCCACTGCAACATAAATCTCAGGTAACACAATAAACTCCTCTGCAATGACATATATTATATCAGGAAAAACAACATATTACTCCAGGGGATTGAAGGCTGAATGGCATACATTTACAGTGTCTGAGCTATCAATGCTGAAACACCAAAAAAAATTGGATGAGTTCTCTAACTGAAAAAGCGGTCACTTCTGAAATGGGGATATTAGATTTTAAAGCCGTTGTCACAGAGAAGGAAGAACTGATCACCAACATTTCTTGTAGTGCAAGCATAAATAATAACGACAGTTGCATTTGTTGCACACACACACAAAAAAAGCATTTGCAAGAGTCCAAGTCAATAATATTTGAAGTTTGTGCTTTAAAATTTAAGCAGTTAACATCAAACAAAATGCATTAAGGAAAAAGAATGCAATTCAAAGAAGGTATGAAGAGGCTGAAGGAATCAGAGAAAAATCACGAGAATCAGTCGATGGAAAAGGACCTGAAATCTATTTAGTTAAATAAAGAGAGAGTTCGATCTATCAATAAACACCTGTGTCAGTAACAAGAGGACTCTTCAGCCTAGCTGGTAAAACCTTTGCCAAGTCCAATGGATGAAAGATGAAACTAACTGATTTTATGTTAGTTTTTACCGTGTTTCAAGCAACCAATGGAATGATTCGCTCAGTCTGTTCTCCAGCATGGGATAATTTCCAGGTTCAAGAGCTTTTTTCGATAACTATGTTCTAGTTCAACTATTGACTACATTCAAGGCAGTATCACAGTCTTTATGGTCTCAAGAATCAGCCTGGATAATCACAATGGTTTTGTCATATCCTTCGGTACCTGGGAAATCATGACAAGCATTCAGGCAGTGGAGGTCTCCATAACATTCAGAGCAAGGAATGAGGAAGTTCCACATTTAGATTTCTTCATTTTGGGTGCACTTCTGGGTGCTCAAGGCTGATGGCAGCAGGCAAATATTGGTTCAGGGCTCTGGTGTGTAATGTGACAGGCAAACACTCCTTGGAGATCACTACTATATGCCCTGGGGAAAGGAACACATGCTTTTGGAAAGTAAATGGGAACATCCACTAGGTCTACTTTCGTTCAAGTTCCTGTAGAAATAGTATTTTTTTTTCCCTTTCTTTTTTTCCCCAGCTGGTTTCTATAGGCAGGTCAGGCATTTAAAGCTCTCTGCACAATCATAATGCAGCTGTAGTTCTCAGAGATATGGCTGAACCCATTTTTTCCTGTTACTTGAGTCGGACTGGAAATATTATTCCTTGCACTGAAAAAAAAAATAAAAAAATCCTTGCCTACAAGATGTATCTTACACAGTGCCTGAATTCACAAAGTTTGGGAAAGGAAGCTTACTTGGAAGACATTCAGCCACTAAAATGAGAAATGGTGTCTGCAATAAATTTTATTCTCATTTTGTCTTCAATTTCTCCCTCTTTTCCAACATGCAACTTTGATAAGAAGAGATAGGGCGTATAATTACCCGTTTTCTCTCCCTCTCCCTACATTTATGCTTACAAATGCAGTACATTTTGGAAAGCCTGCAATATGGGAAAATAATAAAGCATTATATCTGCTTAGCCAAAAACCTAAGATATTAAAAATCTCTGAATGCTCAGATGAATTCTCAGCCTGATCTAAAACAGAACGGAGAGAAAAAAACATCACCAGAGTTTCATAAATTCTAGGTACAGCTTTGACAGAAAATGTAGTGCAAGGGCCAGATCATGTGCTTTGCATCACAGTGTCAGCAAATTCTGGCCACGGTGTGGGCATATCTGTTTCTAGGGAGAAAGGGGTGTGCCTGGGATACTGTTCTGGGGAGCTGCTCCCCCTCCTGCTGGTTTCGTCTCCCGTGGCTTAAATAAGCTTGGTAGAACATTTTCGCAATTAAAAATCTGGCTGCTAAGGAAAGCATGTTTCCCTCCTGGTTTTTGAGCCGCTGAAGCTGTTGCTAGCTGAAGGCAAAGCCTGCTAGGTGTGTGGTCTGCAGTGCAGCAAAGGAGCTGGCCTGGAGCGCCTGGCTGCTCCGAGTTACGCCGCAGCGCACAGAGCAGGAGCAGTGCTGCAAACAGAGCTGCAGTGCAGCAGCACCAGGCTGCTCCGTGCCAGGGCTTCCACGAGCAGGAGGCTGGAGAGATGTCTGCCTCTGCTCAGCCCCACCTGCCATGTGCCCACGGCCTGAGACGTGGCTGTCCGTTGGTGGGACACGGAGCCCATCCTCTGCTGAAAGGAGATGTTTCCTCTCCGTTTTGGCTCTCCTGATGGCCTTAAGAGTGAATGTCCTGCAACTAGATCAGTTCAGAAAGAACTTGACTGATGAGGGACTTGCACCTCCACGATGCAAAACCAAGCCAGGGTTTAGGCTGTGGCTGAATGCTGCATGCACGATGGCAGATTTTTAGTTCTGGGATTTGATCCGATTCTGGGCTGCTCGGCTGGCACACAGCAGCCCTAAAGCACAGCAGTGTGTGAGCAAGTTTATGGTCCCAGGCAACCTAAAAGCAAGAGCTGCACATTTCAGTAAAATATCAGCACAAAATGTGTTGGTTTTTTTAAAAAAATACAGGCTCCAGCTCTTCCATATTTACTGTCTAAGTAAGACATATGATACCAGTAGATGCAAAGTATAAAATGTAACAGATTCATGCTAGCTAGAAAGTGCACATAAAAAGGCCGTGCAGAATGCCCATGGAGTACAATGGAAAATCCTCACAGTAAATCAGTTCCCAGATTTCTTCCTTACTGCTGTTAAGAAAAAAGTGGTTTAAAATACCGAACTCCCCAAAACTCAGTTGGGAAAAAGCCTATTAAACCAGGGTGGAGAAACCTGAAATCAATCTCCTCAATTAATCCTCTGTTTGGACTCCTTTTAAAGCTTTAGCACATGTTATTTTTCTTTAAAGGAGGATTTAGTGCTTGGGCAAATGTTCCCACATATCAGCAAATAGAAAGTAACTTCTTCACTTTTTTCCACAACCCTTTTTGATTAATGAGGAAAAATATTTGTATTTTGAATAAAGCTCTGTTACTTCCTGATAATTTTCATGCTTGAACCCGATATACGGTAAACCAATATAAATCAGGAGCGACTTGCTTGAAATGGTGCAGTGTAATTTGTACGGGAGCAAAGCTGTATCCAGAGTGGTCGTGCAATAGATATCTCTCATCTCTTACATTTCTGTGGAAGTATGAGAGCCAACAGCGTGAATCAAGTGTAATGAAGAGCAGGATTTAGCCCAAGATGTTACATGTAAGATGACACGCGTTGCTGTGGGAGCAGACTGGTGTCGCAAACACAGAACTCTGTGCTTTCTTCCCGCAGCACTTTGTGGATCTTCGGGCAGTGAAGAAGAAAGTGATTATTCAGGAGTAAACATTGGTCGGTGATGTCAGTGCGGAGAGCACAGAGCGGTACTGAGCAACCAAACTGCAGTTTATATTACCGGCTCTTTTTCCTCCTTTGATCCGATGCAAAACTCTTTCTTAAAGAAAAGCAACATGACAGACAAAGATGCAGCCAAGAAAATAATTTTTTTGCGATGGTTTCACGTGTTTTCTTGCTATTTAAATGTAATGTTTATCTAATTAATAACATTCTGGTGTTAAACAGTAACGCTCTGTCTGTGGTCCCATTTCAGAAGTCGGAGCTTCCTTCAGGACTTGCTGTGATGTCGTTAAAAGCAGCTCTCCTCTAATGAAAAGGCACACTATGTCACTGGGGCCGGGTCCCAGGGAAGGCTGCTGCCACTCCGTGCCGCTGGGAAGCCAGGCCTCACACACAGCCCCGTGTCAGTCTTTCTCCCTCGCTTGCTTTCTTCCTGTTCTGCAGTAAACCAAGCAGTACCTTGGAAAGAAAGTTTATCAAGACAGTGCCACAGTCCCATGTCAAGTCATTAGGCACTGCATGAGTAGCTTCTAAAGAAATAACTGTTTTGCTTTTGCTTTCATTTTGTTGCAGAAAAAAAACCAACAAACAACATAAATGATTTTTCAGACTTCTAGGCCTTGCCTACACGAGTATAGCACAATGTTCACGTTTCTTAGGGCTACTGATTTGTTTAAAACTGTGTGTGCTTAAAAATGTTGATGAATTAATACCTCACATGGCACCAACCCCCACTCCTCAGAAAACAACCCTAAAGTAAAATGAAATTACTATTCTTCAATGTGAAGTCTGAAAACAAGCTTCTCTTCTAATTCTTAAACAGAGGAAATTAAATTCATACTTTCCAGTACAGTTAATCCTGAGCTGTTTGACATATTTGAACATTAGCCATTTGCACTGGGGTATAAACTGAGTGTGGCTTTCAGAAATGCACTACTCCTGGAGACTGCTGATCCAAATGGACTGTCAAAAGTTATCTGAAGAATTTCAGCAGCTGACCTGTTTTATCATGGCCACCAGCTGCCGAGAGTTGTGGATGGTGAT
This sequence comes from Gallus gallus, assembly GCF_016699485.2. Lineage (NCBI taxonomy): Eukaryota > Metazoa > Chordata > Aves > Galliformes > Phasianidae > Gallus > Gallus gallus. The sequence continues at coordinate 29,866,535 of NC_052532.1, forward strand.
GAGAGCTTAGGTGAGAGCAAAGAACGTAGAGAAGCTAACAGGGGGACTGAAGAGCTCAGAAAGCTCTGCGGAGTTTTGGCTGTAAGCTGTGGGGCACAGAGTAGAAATTGTGGCTGGGCCATACCCACAGAGCTGGGCCCTTAGGGCAGAGAATGGGGAAATGATAAGCTATGACATTTATTTCAAGCACATGAAGTAAAAGTCTGCACACTGCATGTCTTGTGTTCTTAATCCAGAAATGGTGAGGACTGTAGTATAGTTGGCCATGGTTAAGGCAAGCATCAAAACCCCTACAATAACTTCTGGAGAAAAAGAAAAAACCAAGTTTTATGCACCCACCATTAGCCAAGATGCCTGTTTCTAGCTATTGACTGGAAACAGAATATTGATAGCTAACAGAGACAGTCAGATTACGTTCGGTTAGGAGAGCCTTGGTCCTCTTGTTTCTAACCATGGGTTGGGCAAGCAAGGGAATAAAGGAGTTAAGTTTCCTAGGGTGCTCAGCAGATTTTGATGTGAGGTTCCCACATCCCTGTAGGTTGCAAAACTTGTAGGAAAGGTCACCTCTGCTGCTCACAACGTGATTTTTATTACTAAAAAAGATAATCACTAAGGACAGCAAAAGAAGAAGAAAAGAAAGAAAAGCCAGCTGTTCCCTTCTTCTGCTACCTCACTCCTTCCTCGAGCTGCATTTTTTACTGTCTTGAACGGGACAAAAAGGAGCACTGAATTAAGAAAATGAAGAGTGCTTTGCTGAGCAAGGCACAGATGTGGTCAAATGTTAATGTATGTTTTCTGTCCCTGCTATTTCTCTTACTCCTTCTTGTCCATAGCAGGGAAGTGGAATGCAGTTGCCTTCTTGTGGTAACCCTGAAATAAGTCTCCTGATTTATATAAGGCAGCACTGCTCTTTTGTATCATAAAATTCCTGTGGAAATGTTGATAAAATGAGTAAACATTTAGTGGCAGCAGTGACAGAACACTTCCATCTATTATACAGATGAAAATGTCCTAGAGATTGTGGTGGCATGAGCTTCGTTGTTATTTCCATGTCTTGCAGAGAAGGGGATGGAGCATGGGAATGGAAGGGAGGAATTCCTGGGTTCTGAACTCTGTTTGGATGCTGAGTCTGCGGCCTCAGGCTAGTCTGCTCTCTTGGTGCTGCAGAGACTGACACCCCATAAATACACAAATAATAGGAGCAGCTTAGGTCTGCATTTTATCCTGGCCTCAGAAGATATGGGCCCAGGAGCTGCAGACAACAGTCTCTCAACAATCTGCTTTCCTGTCCATGAGCCATAGCAATGAATGCTGCAGTCTTACTCCTAAAAGCCCGTAAAGCAAGGCTTAGAATCGGTGCATCAGCCCTTCTGCCCACCTTTCCTCAACAGTAAAATGGACATAAAAGAAATGTTATCCTTTACCAGGGCTCATTTACAAGCCTGTCAAGATTGAGATTAATGGCAGAGTAAATAGTAAAACACTATCTTTTCAGAAGTTGTCTGAAATCAGAAGTTCCGGTGCTACAGACCAACAAACCATCATGGGCTGGTTTGTGAACACCTTCCCTTGGTGAGTAGAAGCAGTTACACTGAAGGGTAGAGGCATCTACAGCTTTTGGCTGTTGTGAGGAAGGGGCCGCAGTACATCCTGTATTACTACTGATGTCACTGCATCATTATGGATAGCAGATATCTTGTCAGTCCTGAAAAGCTGTGCAATTTTAGAAGAATTAAGGAATGATTTAATGCCGGATACATTTGTGAAAGAAACCAAGGATTGACATAGAAACAAAGTAATCAGTTAAAATATCCCACACATCTCTGCCAGAGGTTTTGCTGTAACCTTTCAGCATGTTTAGTAATACATAAACTCCTAGGCTCTATTGGAATTAATTGATGTAAAGTGTTGGTATGGATATCTCACTCCCTTTTGTGCCACTACCTGTAATTCAGAAGAATGAAAGAAGCCTGATTACTGATTGGGGAGAGTTCAATCGGTTACTGTCTCTGAGAGAGTCGTACTTCCACAAACTGCCTGTAGCCAGATCCTCTCCTCCTGATGCGGACAGAACTACCAACAAGGCTCAGCAGTAATGTGCTTCAGGATTAGCTCTTGTCCTTGTTATCTGCCCCTGCCTTTGGGGTCACTTGAGGGTGCCTTTGGCCCCAGCTGAATCAAGAACTGTGTTTCTTTAAAGCTGCAGTGCAAAATGAGATGTACAATAGAATGCACATAGCGTAGAATAACCCAACATGTACTAAAATTGCTGACTAAGGTGAACAACAGATGGTAAAACTGTTCCCTCCCAACTCCTCTCAAGCATATGTCTCTATTTTGTGGTAACACCAGGGAGCAAGTCCTGTGTCCACACTGCTTGTTGCTAGCAAACCCGCCCTTAATCCAAGAGCTGTGTCAGAAAGCTGCTGTGGCTCCTCCGTCTCATTTAGCAACATAAAGCAATCCCATTATTTCGATCCACCCCAGGTTGCTTCTAGGGCGGCTTGTAGTCAAACAGACCTCTGGGGCTCACAGATGTAAGTACTTTATTTCTGTACAAAGCACGGGCCAGAGGCTGAGGAGCTCTGATCCCTTGGGAAGTGAAGGCAGAGTGTTTGTTTGCTGAGAGTGGAGCTGCTGGTTTGCTGGGTCGGATTTGCAGCCTCCTGCTGAGGCAGTAAATATTCAGAACTGCTGGTGTCATTGTGTGCTGCTACTTGAAGTCTCCCCTGTACCGTTAGCCATGCAGCGCATCTGAAAATGTTTCAAACAGGAGCTTTGCTTCCAGCCAGGACAGAAATCGTGGTAGAAAGAATCAAAATCTGCTCTCCTGCTCTCAAGTTTTCCAGAAACAGCTGAGGTAAAATGCAGCGGCAAAATATGTGCCAGCTCTGGGTTTGAGCAGCAGCTGAATATGGACAAAGATACTGCTGATGCTTTGCGATGTGCAGCAGTGGTTCTGCTCCTGCCCAGCCAGCAGAAGGGTTTCTGTGCTCATGAATCTCTGACTGAGCGGCATTGCAGCTGCTCCTTGAGGCAGCAGGGGCAGATTAGGGGACACTGCAGGACAGAGACCATTATTTAGAGAATTTTGTCCTGTGTGGTTCAGAGCACACATGGTTGGTGATCAACTACACGATGTCCAAGACAAACTTAAGTAGAGTTTGGAGTCTAAGAGATGCAGCTCTCAGAGCCTTCCAAATCTCAGCAGCAGTGTATATACACTGTGGCTGTGGCTCCATGTAGTTCATGGAGGAGAGGGCTGGTCATACAGCTTGGCTTTATAGCAGACAAAGGAAGGCTGGCTACCATCAGAAACGTGCGCTTGCATTATTAGTGGTTCACCTTCAGGTATGAATGCTGTCAGTCAGGGAGCAAACTGTGTTTATACATGCTCTTCACATATCGTTCTGCTGCATGTGGATATGATAGGTTCTACTGCATGTAGGGGTGTAGGAGTGACTGTCTAAAGAAAACAATCATGTCATGTTTACTGCAGTGCCCTGAAGTTCAGCTGGAATCCGTTACAGTCTTTGAGCTGTTGAAAGAGGAACATTTTGGCTATGGGACCCCTTCTGACTTCCCAAGGTTTTGAGAAGAAATAACGTCAGATGACCCGCATATCACTTGTGTCTAGTGCTGGAGTATTGTTTCCCCTCTGTGTTATGCACAGAGGAACTGCTAAGGTTAGCATAAAGAGAGAAACGCAGCTATAGCACACGTGACTAACATCAGAAGATTATTCACTTACTGAAAATTACAAAAAAAAAAGTACCTCGAGCCCTTGAAACAAGCACTTTGATGTAGGTTGGAAAATAACAAATAATATGCTGGGCAACCCACCAAGAGTTCAAAAGTTAATAAGATTGAAGAAAGCATTGCAGTAAGCAGTATTTCAGTTTTAGGCCTGAAATTAAGCATGCATTTTTCATAATGAAGAGAAGTGCATGGTTGGGACTTAAAGAAAGTATTAAGGACATGGGAGTAGGGCATAAGAAAAATCTCCCTGTTATGCCTTGTCCTCCTTCACATATTAACACTGCCACCAACGCCATCACTGAAAAACAAGTTTCTGAATCCATGTCTGTGGAAGACATCTGATCCGGGATTTTTTTGTTGCATTTGTTCTAGTGAATAGAATGAACCGTGGCCTCTGAGAGCACTGAGTTACTGGCCGTCAGCACTACAAGGGCAAACAGCATTGCACAGGTCAAGCCACAGTACTTTTTTGCCCTCAGAAAATGATCTTTTCCCCCATATTGTCAATTTTCAGCAGTCTTTTGTCAGGACTCTCACCAAGGTGTGGTATGGAGGAGTGCAAAGTGTGGTGGTCAGAACTCACAAGGAGCTTGCTAACAGCTGAGTAGAATGGACAACCACATGCAGGCATGTCAGCCTGGTTCCGATCAGTAACACAGTCCTGCAGTCACATCCAGCAGATCTGTTGGTAACAGAAAGCCCTTGCTTGTCATTCTTTAAAGGATTTCCTGAGGAAGAGTGGAGTTCACTGACACTATTTTATTTTGTTTATTTTAGGAGTTGGATGGCTCCGTTAATGTATTGCCGAAGTTCCATTGTTTAGTGTGGAAAGCCTCATACCACCCTGCGCAATAGGGGAAACTGTAAGATGAACAGGGAGTCATATGCAGAGTGGGAATGTCAAAGAAATATATTTGCAGCATCCTTCTTTGAAGGCCAACTGTGTTCTGGGCTGCATTAAAAAAGGGGTGGCCAGCAAGGAGAGGGAGGTGATTGTCCCCCTCTACTCAGCTCTTGTGAGGACCCATCTGGAGTACTGCATCCAGGCCTGGGGCCACCAGTACAGTAAGGACATGGAGCTCTTAGAGTGGGTCCAGAGGAGGGCCACTTAGATGATCAGAGGGCTGGAGCACCTCTCCTATGAGGAAAGGTTGAGGGAACTGGGTTTGTTTAGCTCGGAGAAGAGAAGGCACGGGGAGACCTAATTGCAGCCTTCCAGTACTTGAAAGGAGCTTATAAACAGGAGGGGGAACAGCTGTTTACAAGGGTTGACAGTGATAGGACAAGGGGGAATGGTCTGAAACTGAGACAGGGGAGGTTTAGGTTAGATATTTAGAGGAAGTTTTTCACACAGAGTGTCGTGACACACTGGAATAGGTTGCCCAAGGAGGTTGTGGATGCCCCATCCCTGGAGACATTCAAGGCCAGGCTGGATGTGGCTCTGAGCAGCCTGGTCTGGTGGTTGGTGACCCTGCACATAGCAGGGGGGTTGAACCTCGATGGTCATTGTGGCCCTTTTCAACCCAGGCCATTCTGTGATTCTATGATTCTATGATTTGAAATTAGATCACATTTGCTCTACCTCAGTCCATCCGTTGTAGTTTTTCTGGAAAAGATAAGAAACTTTTATTTCCATGGAAATCTCACTGATATTCTAAAGTTTGATTGAGTGTGCTTCTATATGTCCCTCATAATCTGTCTCAGCCAGACAAGCTTGCCCTATATTTTTAACTACTTTAACCAAGACCATGTTTGTGTTGAACTATTTTTAGTCAAATTGCCACCAAGTAAGTAAATACTGCAGAAACATTGTCAATAATATCTTTTGAGCATTCTTCTGGATGAGCTAGTATATGATCATATCCAAGTGTGTAAATAGAAGGAAGGCTACTGGCACTGCATTTAGACTGAGCACAGTGCTCACAAGTCAACATCAGGATTGAAAGTGCTTTTAGGTCCAGATCGAAAAGAGTGTAACGTTCTCGAGATCCAGTTGGTCTTTCAAAATCAGGAGTTATGAACAAATCGGTCTATCTTAGAAAATAGTTGTGAGTGTATGTTTTGCAATATGTTTTTTAGGAGTTCTGATCTTTCTTGAAAGATGGCAGCAAATGATCCCTATTTGTGTAAATCATTTCTAGATCTACGTAATCAGTTTTGGGATAGAACACTTCTACAGTCTTGTAAATTATCTTCTTAAATTTTAATTAATTTATCTTCTCAGTTACTCAATCAAATGCTGTTTCCAACCAGGAAATGGGGCAAGGGGTGACGGTGGTTCACAGTTATTTAGCAGAGTTAGCGTTTTTGGCTTCCTGGATGACAAATTGACTGACTTCTTCAGTGCTCTGGTGACTGTAGCAATCCAAATACAGTTTCCTGAATACAGAGTGCTTTCTTTTCCTTAATGCTCTTTTGTGTTTGAATCTTTGAAGACATCTGTACGTAATCTTCCCACAGGTGTTCAGTTGTGGTCTCAGCTGTATAGAGGCCAAAAGAGGATTTGTGTTGAGCTGATCTATGCCTTAGCCTGTCTACCTCGTAGCCATTCATGCTAGAGAACATCATTTAGAAGTTCACTGACTGACATATACACTTGATATCTGAGCTAGCATAAAATAACTTTCAAAGGTATAAGCAATTCTTTAAGATTTCACCATTCAGGTTTTTATGCTGGCTTTTTAGTGAGGGTCATCTCTAAAATGAAAACTAAAAATTATCCTTGTTATTATGCGACTGGTCAAGAGAAGTGGTGGATGCACAAGGGCTCGGTACACATCTGCTTTTATATGATGTGAACACTTTGTCTTGCATCCCAACCCTATGACGTGTATGGATATTGACAGACTGTGGCAGAACTGCTTCCATCATTAAGTTAATCCAGACGTTTGCATCTGACAAAGCTTCTACGTTCTACTGTGTCTTGTATCTTTGAGACTGTTTTTCTTCACTGTGTTTCAACACAGTTTATTTGTACAGTTCAGTATCCAAATTATAGAAGCAAGCTCAGTCTCCATGTGTGTCTTAGTGTCTGCTGTCTGTAGCCCCAGGATGTATGTTATAGAAGGAGGGTTCTATACATAATTAGTGATGGACATTTTTGATTAATTTTATTTTTTACATCAATAAAACTTGATTATCAAAGGCATTTTAATAATGTGAAAATAAGAATACTGCTTTTGTCATTAGGTTTGGTTTAAACCCTTTGGTGACAAAATGAATCTGACAGTTTCTTAGAATAGTACGAGCTTTTCAAGTTGAATGTTTTGTTATCAAACATTTTCCCATATTTGATTCCAGTAAAGCAATTGTTTGTAAAGGAACCAAGGTTTTAGAGCCCATCTGAAAATCTGTGCAGACTTGCTCTCTAGAATAAGAAATCTCCCTGAAAGTATAGATGCAGAAAATCTGTTGCTTAGATGTATTTATTTATGGTGATTCAAGATTTGCTTGAAATGGAATTGTAAAAACCTGTACCTAAATCAAAAGGTAACGACACTGTGTCAAAAGTACACGTTTCAGCTGATCAGACAGTAATAGCACAGTTAAGTAGGCTTACTCTTGGGGAAGTGTTGGCCAGTCGTCTACCATCTACCATGGACAGGAATTGTTTTCGTGGCCTCTTTCAGAATAAAAGTGTGAAATCTCTGTGACTGAGCTGATGATTCCTTGAACAGAAGAAGAGAGAAAAAATACTTAAACCAAAGTACTCAGCAGTTGTTATGGTGACACACTGAACTATCCAGTCACTGTGGTTTGGATCCAGGAGCAATTGTGCTGTAGGGAAGGTGCGCACCCACTTAGGAACACTTCAAATCAATTTTTCTGAAAGCTGCAGCCGAGAAACGTCTTTAAGGGGAGTATGGGAATTCTTGTAACAAAATAACATACAAAATTGAAATTGAAGCCATATATAAGCTAGGAAATGCCAAAATTAAGATGCTCATACAACCTTAGCTCGCTTCCTTTGCTGTACTTCTTATATGCTTTTCTTTACATGATCACATGCTTCATCCAGCAGATATACACCAATCACTGAATGAACAGTTCAAATATTCCAAGGAATGATGTCCCTTCCAATCCAGCCTATGGATTCCAGTTGGCACCTCTGTGGCCTAAGACATATGTATGTGTGTGCGCATACATGTATATTTTTGTCATTTTTCAGTGTAAAATGTCTGAAATGTGAAAATGATGTTGGAGGCCGGTGTTCTTACAAGATGATGCTGAGGGCACCCACTGCTTACCTATGTGTGAACAGCTATTGTGTGACTTACTTGGAACCAGACCTCCTGCAGAGGAGGAGAAGGGTTCCTGGAGTACACTGTTCCCAGAATTGCACTTGGATTTTGCCTCAGGACAAACTTTTTTCAGTTGAAAAATGAACCAACGTATAAGCAGCGTGGATAATTGCGGGTCTATGTGACTTGAGAAAACCTGTATAATCCCAATGAGACCAATGATTATTTCTCATTTCTGATAGTCAGTGTGAATGACTGCCCTTGGTGAGTTTGGCATATCTCATTTGACTGAAAAATCTCTCTTTCTGTAGGAAAGCTGACATTTACATAACCAGATCAACCTCTGTAAATGGGACTGTGAAAGAAAAATGGTAGAATAACGTAAGAATATTAACACCAGAAGATGTAAGCTGCTCAAGAGCTGCAGGAATCTACAAGCTATTCTGAGTTTCTGCAGTGTCATGAATCTTGAGACCACGTTCCTGGAGGACTTCTAAGCATTACTTTATTACACGTAGTTACTATGAAGTTATTGCAAGGAGAAGATTGCAGTGACTCCGGGGCAGTAGCAGTGGTGTGGCTGCTGTCACTGTTTGTGGTGGAGTGCCTTTGGAGATGGGTGGGGGATTGAAGCACTTTGCTACAGGATTTTGATGGCAAGCATGTACATGAGTTAAAATGCTCTTAAATAGAAAGTCAAACGAGAGAGGAAACTTGTAGCTTCCAAATGCTGCACTGTCTAAACGAGGAGAAAATGGCCCGAGATCCTGGCAGAGCCAGTTCTCAAGTTGCCAGCAACATACAGGTTTGGTTTTGCAGTTCTAGGAGCAGATCACAGAAAACAATGGGAGTAATTTCTGTCTCAAATCACATATTGAGGGGAAAGAAGGGATTGGTTTCATGATATATCTGCATGTTGGGTGGCTGTCAAAGAAAAAGGATGACAGAAGAAACAGGCACTGCTGTTAGTGATTCTTACTGCTCTTCGAAGAAGAGCGGTCCGTGGCTTTCATGGATCCAGGGAGAGCTCAAATTTGTTTTGTAATCTCATAACGTTCCAGTCCAAATGCTCTAATTTCCTCATCCAGCCTCATCAAGTCCTCTTCTGGGTCAACTTTAAAACATCTGAGAAAGCAAGCACATGGTTTGACTGAGAGCTCTCTGCACATACGGTGGGAGGGGAAGAGGAATGAAGGAGCTGTCCTGTTGCAGCTCTCTGAGAGCAAGGGAATGACCAGGACAAGGAACGGGTTGCGGTCAGGCAAAGGACTCAACCTAAGATCCAGCATTTGGCAAAAAGCCCGAGCTTCAGATTTGTGAGAAACTATCTGGGGGAGAGAAACATCTTTACACTACATGTGAAATAGGAGGGCCTGAGGGAGGCTTGGAGAGGAGCCCAAGAATGAGCACAGCCTGCTGCAGTCGTCGGCTCCAGCCAGGGCCTCCCTTCTTCCACTCGCGTGAAGTTATTTCTATTGTCATTAAGACTTAAAAAGCTGTTGTGTATCTGCATATGCACGTGTGTGAGTGTGTGTGCGTTTGCAAAAGTGACATGTTTAGCTTCAGATCTGACAATGCGCCTTTGGCAGATTCAATGTTAAAATTAACTTGCTCTGTGTCTTTTTTTTTTTTTTTTTCAAGAATAAAACAAAACCAGATTGAGCTTTTACACTTAAAGCCCTAAGAAAATCATAAAAGTGAATTATGGGGTGAGAATTACTCTTTAAAGGAAAGCTTTACACTGGAGTAAACTTGGAACATTTATACATTAAATATTACATATAACATTTATGTGTATAAAATCTGCTGAACTGGCCAATTTCTGACTATTATATAAACTTTATGCTTTTGAGAAAGCAGACTTTCTTTCACAAAAAATAATTTGTTCTAGTCCCTAGTATAAAATACTAATCCCTCAGCATCAGCACTTGATGCTATTGTCACTCATTGTCTCCTCTGTGAGCTGTTTGGTCCACGACTTTGTCCTTTGTACTCACTGCACAAAGTGCATTCCTTTAGCAAGCTAAAAGCACAATGCAAGTGAATAGGGGGAAAAAAAGTAGGGCTGGGAAGGAAGCACTTATCTCAGACAAAGGACACACACAATTTTGGGGTGCAGAACTTGTAACTAAGCCACTTGGTATTTGAGGTTGGCTTGAAGAGGAGGCCCAGGCCTGGGAGATGGACACCATGGCACTGTTTTACTTCTCCAGCGCCTCTCAGACCAACAGATGAGGACCACCTCCTGCAGCAATGGGACCTGCTTGGACACGAAGGATGGGCAGTTCAGGATAACTGGGCTCACACAAGCACCGGACATGTAAAGTGAATGCACCAGGAGGCATAAATATCCTTCACTGTGTCCAGTGCTGTCTTCACGAGAAAGCAATGACAGAGAGCGAAGATAATGAGGCAGATATTAATATTGTCACTTAATTCATGTCTGGATGTGTTTAGGTACCATTATGACAAGGTCATATATAACTCAATGTGATGCAGAATAGCCTGCAAAAGCACTTATGTGGGATAAGCAGGCATCTCTTGGTGTATCTTTGGAAGGATTGGCTGCTATTTTTGCAGGTTGCCTAGCACAGGGCTGCTCCACAGTAATTCATGTAAGATCTCTTTCTGCAAATCCATACTTGAAAGCTACAACTTGCCCTTGCAGAAATTATTACAAAATTATATGAAAAGTCTATGAAAAAACAAACTGATCGCAGAAATGTATGCTGTAGAGCTGTTAATTTTTCCTTTGCTCAAAACTGGAACAGAAACTAAGCATTTCAGTGCCCTCAGAGAAATCCTACATATATGATCTTCCCTAATTGTCTGCTAGGGAAAAGCTGTGATTATGAAGCAATCACCAACCTGATTCCATAGTAGCTTTTCTTAAGTCAAAATACTCTCTTTTCTTTTCATTCCCAAGCATTGCATTGTTTCAAAGAATCACAAAATGTCCTTGTCAGAATGAAACAGGCATCAACACTGGATTAACAGAATCAAGGTTTATATCCTGGAACGATATGAAGAAAATAGATGAAACATTTAATTGAATTGCAGATGTTATGTCTAGAAGAGCTAAATACTCCGAGAGTAATTGAGTACGTTACCGTCTACACAAAGCAGAGATTTTTAAAACAGAATACATATGGAGAATGCAGGAGTGCAGAACGCAGACATCTGGGTTGAATGTTAGTTTCCAGTGGTATCAAGGAATACACATGTTTTTCTTAGATTTTAGAACTTAGTGGTATCAGTGGAAATAAAATAAAATGTCTGCTCATATTGCTGAAGTCAGCAGAGGAAGAATGCAAAATAATCGTATTCTTCTTCCTGAGAGACAACCATAATAAATCATTAGTAGTATATTAAAAAGTAGATCGTAGCCATGGGACTAACTGTTTTCCTATTCACCAAAGGAATAAAAAAGGAGGCTATTGAATTATGAACAGTATCAATTGGCTTTTGTGCTTATTTAGGCCATGTCTAAAAACATCAAAATGATCTGTGTGATGTCGTTCTGTCCTTTAAGATATATAGCATTCTAAACAACATTCAGTGGATAGAAAAAGAGAAGATAATTTTTTTAGGGAATATTTGTAGTACAGAAACTATATTACATTTTCTTGCTGTCTAAACATGCAGTTAATCTAAATACTGTGACGTGGTGCTTATGTGAAGTTAGAGAGATAGATTATCGAATTTTAGCTTCTCAGGTAAGAGGACAGAATTGTCTTTTCTATTACAGATATTATATTAAACTATTCATCTTTCCATTCATTTACATTTCAGCTTGCAGCACAGAAGGCTGCATGTCTGCATAACTAAGAAGACTTTAATTAAATCAAAGGACAAAGCACGGCAATTTAATGACCTGATATGAAACCTCATATGTTTCCATTGGCCCCAAGAGTCTTCTTGAAGAGAAAACTGTAGGAATCAGATTTTCTTATCTATGTGAGCTTGGACAGGCTATTCCCAATAGTAATGATTGGGAACTGGGCTTTGTTTCCTGCTGGTGCTAAAACTCCACCCAAATTGTTTTACTTCTGAATCGAGTAGATACTGCAATTACATTAATTAGGCAAACATCCCAAATCAATTATGAAAGTTATCTTCTTTGATTAACTTAATAGAGCCTTGTTAACCAAAGGCCCAGCCACATTTTCTGTGCATAGAGATAAAATCAATGCAGCGATTTTTGGTCTTTTCTTGTTTTGAAAACAAAGCAAATAAGCTTGATCCCTTCCCCCCCCCTTTTTTTTTCTATTCACAGAGAAATTTGAGCATGTTGCTTTCATGCTCACACTTTTGCTCTGGGTCTCTATGGTTTAACTCTAGTTTAGGCTGATAGCATACCGATCTTCTCAACACACTAAGGAGGAAATGACATTTGGATCACTGCTAAGGTTTGGCAGGAGCTATTGCTGTGATACCTGCACTTTGTCAGATAGCTCAGGAAATTCCAGAGCTGATACTTAAAGCTCTAGTTCAGGCAGGGATTTCCATGCCGCGGTAAGTGCGAAGTTCACAAGGAGTTAGCCATCTTGTATTCTCTTCATTGGTGGCTGTGCCAACCAAACGCTTGCATGACATACACGGGTGGTTGGAGTTTCACTTAACACCGGCCATTATGGTGACAATCAGAGCTGGTGAAGTGGAAGATGATTTGACTACCGTCCTCTTATTGAAATGGCGGTCAAGTTGGTGCGAAAACTGAAACCTAGTGTAGAAAATATAACTTGAATACTGGAATACATGCTAATGTATGTACTCAAACAATCAATTTGAGAATTCCAATCAGTTGAAGTTTTTATCTCAAAAATCAATGTCCTTCCAAGGCCAGGTTTTTGGTTATTCGGAATATATAAGCATGATTCAGAAAGCATGCCATAAAATCATCTCTTTTGGTCTTCTCTTCAAACATACAAGTTTAGAAAGTACAGATAATTGGGTGGGAGGACAATGATCAATTGTTCTTTATAATACAATTTAACATAAACTAATTATGTGAGGCTTCATTGAGGGAATGTAGGTTAGATAGTAAGAAAACATTTCCAAAGATAAGGAAATCTTGTTAGTATTGAAATGGCCATCTGGGGAAGTTTTAGTCTCTCTTTTATTACAAAGCTTTAAGAACAGGTTTCACAGTCTTCTCAGATGCTCTAGGCACACTCATTCTTCAGAAGAGAACAAAGCTGGATTCAGACCTTGCTTTCCTATGACTTCAGGATTTTAAAGGAAGTGGGCGACATTGCCAGGATATTTTATTGGGTGGGCATAAACATCCTTTCTACTATTCGAATTTGTTTGTATTTTTTTTAAATTTGTCCCACAGATAAAGAAAAGAATTCAGATGCAACACTGCCAATTTGAAAGAACACTACATTATTCTATTATTTTTTTGTGTATTTGGACTCTCACAGTGTATCATTTACTTAGCTTGAATAAGTAAATCACATCTGGAGCTGGTCAGGATATTTTCATTGAAATGAAATATGCCACTTTATCAAAGCCAAAATGTATCAACGTATCAGTTTTGACAAACATTTCTTGAGAAAGATTTTTGCCTGGGGTTCCCTTGTCACTTATGGCCAGAGGAGAAAGAACTTGAGCTGAAAAGATCAGGTTTTGGTCCAGAAACAGACATTTCATAACAATTTCCATTTGCAAAAATGTTTGAAGGGGTTGTTTTCATTCCTCTGAATAGTGAAAACAAATTCTGAAACCTTGAAATCTACAGCAAAATGGAATCCTTGTCCTCCGAACAGCTTCAATCACATCTGAGCGTACAAAATGCTGATTCAGTATCTCACATTTAGAGGATTTAGGTATACCAGAAGGCATAAAATCAGGAAACCAGAAGAAATGTAGTAGTAGCTTCATATTTGGCTTCTTTTTCTTTAAACAGTATTCATTTACCGAACAGTCTGTAAGCAACACTGAATTTGATGCCTGCCGTATAGATGTTTCTACAGAACATGCATGATACCACAGTCCATGTCTTTCATACCCAGGATTAGTAAAGTGGATGGCAAAGCCCTTCTTAAATGATATAGGGCACAGGCTGCGCCCTACGTAATTACTGGAACACTAGAAGTATGCTTTCTTTACCTCATTAAATGTCATGAGCACTTCAGCTATTCAGTCAAGGTTAAAACATGTAGCCTGCTACAAGAGAAAAGAGCCAGAACCACTTCTATCAGCTGGAACAGGAGGTTCCAGCACACCAATGGGCCTCATAAGCCACTTGATTGCATCCAGGAAGAAATGTGCGCTGCGAATGACTGCACAAGGAAGAGGAAGGTGCAACTATTGCAGCTACCACCCCGGCTGGCATTTTATACTGATTTTGCTGTAACTCACACCCATTAGAATACAGTCATGCAAATTGAATCTTTCAAATAGTCCTTAAGCGGGGCAACACACATGGTTGGAACACATGCGGCAGTATTTCCACATCCAGAGAGACAAAATACTGCAGCCAAAAGGGAGGCTGAAGTTCTATTCCTTGAAACTTTGCTTCTCAGAAAAAAAAAACAAGAAGAGTCAAAAGAGCATTTCTGAACACTTTCTCCAAACACGAAGAAGCCACGTGTCAGTGGAGGAGGCTGCACTGTGCCTTCCAGTGCTCACAGGAAATGTTCACAGCAGTGTTCCATACTCCCGGCGGGTACAGCCCAGTGCTATCAATGGTAGCTACACCGTCAGGGAAGGAGGTGAGGAGCTGTCCTACCAGAGTGGCGTGGGCACTTCTCCTGCCCTACCTCCTTCCCTGTAGGTGAGTTACCAGAAATTGCTGAGGGGCAGCAGGTGAGAAAAGGAAAAAATAGACAGAAGAAATTGATTTCAGGAAAGGATGCACTAAGTGCTGCACAAGGCCACGTGTGTGACTGCATACACGCATGTAAGATTGTTCCTGTTAATCTCAAAGTGGAGTAATACTGTGCGTCAGTAGAGCTCATGTTGCAATGCAGGCAACATTTTTGTGTGTGTGTGTGGAGGGAATTGGTTTAATCAGTTTACAGACATATTGAAACATATAGTTCAATTCTTCAGTAACCATCTTATCATGAAGAACATTACCTGATGCTTTCTCTGCAAAGGAAGAAAAAATCCACACGTCTGATTGTCAGCCTCTCGCAGCTCACCTTTAACTTGGAAGGTACGGAGTATTTTTCTAAAGCTGTTTTTATAGCAGAAATTCAGATTTTAAGGAGTCTGGAAGACTCCATTTTATCTGTACTGCTAATGGCACGGTGCTGCGATAAGACTTGAAAGTAGAAGCTGAACAACAGAAAGGAGGGGAGATTACAGATTTTATTTCAGTTGGTACATGGATTAGCTTAAATGGATTTACGGCTGTTTGCAATTATGGAGCCAACTGTATCGATGTCCATGTCTCTGATTTAGTGGTACCTATTGCCAAACCACACCACGAAGAGCTCTGGTAAAGCTTCAGACGTCTGAGCAGACTGTGCTCACTGCTGGCAGCCTTCGCCTCCGAGCGCTGGAACCAATGCACAGCTTCACCTTCTGGCTCTCTGGAAGCTGGCAACTTCATGCTATGATTTCGCCCTATCTTCTTCATACAAGGAAATAAAATCACAGCTGTTATTATGCCTGAGACTTGTACATCTACTGCTGAGCTGGAGCATAATTCTTATTTCTTACACATGCTACTGCGCCTAGTTCTGATTGCTTCTTTTTCAACTACATTGCTAAAAATAACTTTATTTTCTGATTCAGATGCAAGGGCGAGTGATGGTCGTGAAATATTCCTGGAGAACAAAAGATGAAATCTGAACGCAGCCAGCAGGATATAAAAACTAGGCAAAGTGTTTTTTAAAAGGAATAATTAGGGAAAAGGTCCTATTTTGTAGAATAATTAAATAAAAATCTTTAATACAGCTGATAGCAATGTCTCAGTGAAAAAGGAAACCTGAATTTTAAATATTAAGGATAACATCTATCTTTGCCTAGATCTGGACATTATTGGCAGTCTCCATAAATCATCCTCTTTTTAATTTAATATGAGCATCTGTAAGGTCCAGAGATAAATTAATTGCTGCCAGATTTAAATAATACGCTTGGTTTCAGGCATTTCCTGGGGATTAATGACAGGTTAGGGGGAGCTGAGGGCCTAAAGTTCAGCCAGAAACCATTAACCTCAGGTTATCATTAACCCCAGGAAACACCCTGTGTCTCAGTCGTGTCTGTTCCTACAGAATGGAAATGAAAAGCATAATGCCACTTATTTCTTTTAGGGGTTGATGCCATACCAGTTGGATTGTGCAGAGTTTTAACAGCCTATGTTCTGCCTGGTTACAGGACATGAACCTAATGCATGCTTGCAATATGCAGCATTCAGCTTATATTGTCAGCCCTTGCGGGGGACGTGAGGGCAGCACGTATCCCAGAGTGGGTGCTGCAATGAACATCCAGGTGCGAGCCTCACATTTCTTAATTTACACCATACAAAATTCTATCTGGAGGAAATTTTCAGAGCTCCCAGCTCTCCTTATTAAGAGCTGAATTTTGACCTACTTTAACACTGTGGCAGCCTCTGGAGATGCAGTATCTTGATATAGAAAATAAGAACAATATTTATAGGAGAGCTTTTACACATTTTTTCAGCCCGAATGTTTCCATGCATCTTCTGAGCATTTTTAATTAACACCTGCAGTGTTCCTGTGAGATGTCTACTAGTCCTCCTCTGTGCAAGTGATGTCATCGGGGATGCCACCGTAGGAGATCTGCGAGGGAGAGAGAAGATGGCACCTTAGCTACAATGTGGGGCAGAGCACTGAGAAATTCCTCTTCTGTCTCATCTCTGCCATGGATGTGGGAAATACTCATGGAGTTATTGGCGGAACTGGCATCTGACAATAGTGCTGCCCATAAGGACTTGGGAAAGTATCACTGTTACTTATTGTTGTACGGCAAAGAATGGAGCAGGTTGGGTTAAGCCCATTGCAAAGACCGAGCTAGTCTTATAGTGCCTTAAATATCTCCTTTCTTTGGAGGTGCCCTGTATTCCCTGCTGATTTCTGTGGGGCTCTAAAAGACTTTTTTGACAGCTGGAGTTAGTTGGGGTGAACGCAGGAGTGGGAGAAGAGCTGGATGTTCCCAGTGAGAGGACAGCAAAGTGTCCTGCTGGCTATTTATTGTGTGGGGACCGGTGGATGGGGGACTGGACAAATAGTCTATATTTACATATACACCAGTTTGCCTTAGGCAGCAGAAGGCCTCAAGCTCATGTTGGCTCCATGGAGGGAGATGATGGATGAGTGCAGAGAGATACACTGGGAACAACACTTGCAACACAGATTAATCTTACTGAAACTTGGTATGCTGACAGGGCTGCTCTTTGTTTTCTGGTCTGTTTAACTGGGTTTAGTTCAATGTTCATTTTTTATGATAGTCCTTACACGCACAAATCTACACTATTGTATATAGCTAGACGGTTTTGTGTCTGTTTTTCATTATAATGCAACTTCCCTGTACATTACTGAAATCTGTTTTAATGTATAAATCATATCTAGTTTATGTTTTCGTAACCTACATGTTACTTCTGCTTCATGCTCTTTATGTTCAGATCTTGTTATCGCTGCGTGTTAAATGCTTCTGCTGACAGACAACTTTAATTCTGCTAATAGCAAAAACCTCTCCTTTAAACCTATGACAATTCCACAGATAACCATCGAGCACTTTTCCATGGCTTTCAGTTGTTAAAAAGAAATGGCACAGCTGTCCTTTGAAGCACAGGAGATCAAAATCGAGGCCTAAGCCAAACTGCAGCAGTACGGCTGGAGAAAAGGGCTCCCTGGAAGCTGGTAACAGACGGGTTTTCTAAAGAAAGAAAACTCCAAATATAGAGCGCACAGTATCTTCCAGAAGCTGGCAGAAAACAAAGGATTAATATGGACTGAGTCTCTCTCTCTCCTTTTCTTGGCCCACAGTTGGCTGCAAAGAAGCAATATTAGGCCAGTAACCTAATTCCACACAAAATATAATAGCGGTGGGCTATGGAGATTTGGAGTGTAGCTTTCATGTGGGCCGGAGGGATAAGATAGCTCTGGTTTACTGGAGCTCTCAATTCACAGACACAGAACTTTTGATTTTAGCAAGGCTTGCTGTGTCTGAGCTTTACCGAGTTATAGGAAAAAATATTCACGCTGGTTTCTGCTTGCACACAAGGAAAGAGTCCTGAATCTCCTAATGATGTCAGATGCCCTCTGCTTGGCTCTGCTGGCCTTCAGTGCTATCAGAATTGCTCATTTTTGCAGTTCCTCTTGCTTTTCCACAATCCCCATGCACGTCTCCCACACGCTCACAGAGTGGGTCAAGCAGCTTTTGGGCCAGGAGGGGGTCACACTTGTGTTATAGTGTACCACAGAAGATACAGAATACTGAAGATAATGATATTTTGATATTTTTTATATATTAATATTGAAGACTGATATTGAAGATAATAAATTTGGAACTGCTGGGAAAAAACATCCCTTGCTGAGCAAACAGGGAGACCAGAACTACACCCGGACTTGTCATTTCTGTCGAAAACAGTTCCTTGTAAATTCAAAAGAGACACTTCCAAACCTAGAATCAGATGACCAGATTCCTAAATCAGACAGTGGTCATTTATACTGTAGCTGTTATTAGGAGATTGATGCTTTAGGATTTATTTTATGATTGATTTAATCTTTTTATTGCTTTTTCTTAAAATGTGTGATTTTATTCTATATTTTACACATGTACATTCATTAAATACATGCAATATATATTGAATCTCAAATGGTACTCTAGAAATGGTTCTCAGTTCCTATGAAAGAAATGCCTGAAATACAGGCATACAGTTAAACCAGTATATTCGAGAATTTCAAAGATAATGATTCCCAAAAAGGGAAGATATATTGTCACTCATTGCTACTCAGCTCAAACAAGTTATAATACACCAAATTTACAAAATGAGGTGAACGTAAGTAGTCTAATATTCTAGGTTCATACACTCTCGTTTCAATTGTCTAGAACTAAAAGCAAAAGGATACTCTTTATCATTAAAAATAAATGGAGGAGATAATTGCTTAAAAGATTATAGCATAAAATTTGCATGAATGATGTGCTGCAAAATACAAAAGGGATTCGCTGTACAGAATTTAATGTTGCTTTACTTGTAGATGCAGCTTGCATTCAGGCATATCAAGAAATAAGATCATTTAATGGTTTATTCATTCTATTTAACAGAATATATCCATGGCGCATCATCCGCATATTCACCTGCTGTCAGCTGCTATTGAACTCTGTAATGAACAGCTGTGGAAAGGGCAAAAAACGTACAGCAACCTCTGGCTATTTGCATTTAAGATACTTAGTTCTGTATGAGAAGAATGACATATAATCAACTAAGCACACGGGTAAAAATAGCAGGCTCAAGTTCTGCCTACCATTTTTCTCTTCCCGTAGAGATGTTTACTAAATTCATGAATTATTTGCATTTTGACTTTCAGAGCAACATGCAATTTTATGGGGCAGCAGGTCAGATGCTGTCAGTTTTATTTCTGAGGGGTAGGGAGAAGCAGAGCGCTTCTCGGTGTACGCTATGGGAACAGTCTGATCTATACTGTCAGTAGATGAAGTCCCATTAGCATGCCAGTAATAGAGAGTGATGCCTGCACAGCAGGGGCAACACCTTGAAAAAGAAGCAGATCTGAAATTGCTCAGTGCAGTAGCCTGTATTGCATTGGTAGCGGCTCTGCTGAAGGTAATGGGACACCTATTAAGGTCTGTGGGAGGTGTTGTGCAATGACTCTCACAGCTTCTCCATTTAAAATGGGATCGCTGCTCTATTTTGTGCAGATTGTCCTTGAAAATGATGGAGCCAATCCTTTTAGGGCCCGGAGTGAGTTCTGAGAGTGCTTCTGGTTCCCCTGGATTTCAGTGGGAGCTGAGCGCCAAACCAGAGCCCTGGAGAAGGCAGGGAAACAGGAGACAGTGAGCAGTGAGATCCGGGCTGTGTGTCTTGCTTTTGGAAGCTGAACAATAAGTAAGTCTGTTCTCAGATAGATAGAATTCTTATTGAAGTCTCCAGGCACCCGTCGATTGGGAAAATATGAGGGCTTATTTGATACCAATAGCAGTGTTATCTGCTATTATCCATTGTGGGTTGCAGAATTGTATTTTAAAGGTTATTTTACTGGAAAGAACAGGGACGTTTAGCTCTCCAGTCACAATGAAAAAAAATCTGGCCAAAGGAAATACAGCGAAGTTTTTCCAAATAATAAACAAAGATTCTTTAGCAGTGTGCCTTCAAAGTTTCCTCTCAGCTTGAGGGTATGTAAGAGTTGGAAATAGTAGGAAAGATACTGAGAAAGTGGTGTTCCACGAGCCAATTTGAAGGAGACTGTGTGATGTCAATGACTGGAAAAATAATAAGATTACAGCAGAAGCTTGTACGTATTAGGTGTAGCTTCTAAAATCCCTTTTAAACACTCAAAATGATGTCTAAATCATTCCGAGACTCTGGAATAAAAATTTCAGATATTATAAAGTATTTATGGCTGTACTAAATATGAGAAGAACCAGTCTGATATGAATAAAAGCACCATAGAAGTGGTGGAGCAGCCACCTTCATACAGTCACTGTAACCAAAATGGTTTCATTTTTTAAATGAAATTTTTGCTAGATTTGTAGTATACCGTGAAAATCAAGAATATTATTACTCTGGAAGACAGTTAAAATGATTCTCTGGATCATTGTAAAACTGGGTTACCGTGAGTGCTTCATGCAGTGCAGGCTGTGCAGAACCTGCATTTACTGGAAAGGCCATGTTCAGAACAAATTGCCCCCTTCTTACTGATTGATGACCTGCAAATGAAAAAGCCCAAAGCTTTTTGACAGAGAAACACAATAGCAGGATCTGTCTCTTTTCTATATACACTGTGATGCTGAGTGAAACTGAGTCACACTGAGCATAACCCAGTGTCTGCAGTGCTCAGGAGAAAGTGCTGGCAGGGCAGGGGACTGACAGGTCACACCTCACCAAGGAGCCTCCCTTGGGGACCTTCCCTTGTGGTCTCCCATGTTTGGTTCCCGCCCCTTCTCCACATGCACTGGAGATGGCATCCATGTCTGAAGCACAGTGCCATCCCACAGCCTTAATTCCACTTGCTGGTCTCCTGAATCAGGCACAGCAGCTGCCAAGTCACGGGCAGAACTCTTGTCCTTCACCCTGTTGCCCCACGCCCAATGGATGCAGTTCCAAACTGAAGCCTTGCAGCTCAGCCTCCTCCTCTCTTTACAAGAGTGGGCAGCTCAGATGCATCCTTCACCGCACGAGAGGGCAAAGCACTGGCTTATAGGTCAGACAAAGGTCTACCAAAGATGCACAACAGGGAGCATAGGTGGGAGGAAGAACCGAGGAGCAGTTGCTGATTCTCACAGAATTTACAGAATAGTTCAGATCATCTGGGATCAGAGAAGAAAGGCGCAGACGCGGCATCAGCTATCTGGAAATAGCCACAAAGAAATCAGAAAATCTTTTTTAAAAGCTTAAGGTAACATGAAAAGGTCTGGATATAGAAGCGAATTACTCAGAAGCCCTATCAGACCAAACAGTTTGAACTTCAGATACGCCATAAGATTAGTCTCTAAATATTTCTGGCTACAGAGATGGAAAAGCAACAAAGAAATGACAAAACGCTTCTATAAACAGTATGACGTGCAAGTTAACAAAAAGTGCCTGCTGGCTTTATTCTCCAACACGAGTGAAAGCCGTATCAGAGCTGGGATTTAGGGAGTTTGGCACTGTTTTCTCCCTTTCCCAGCACGGCCCAGGCCTGCACGCACAGCGCTGGGCCCAGAGGCATCACTGAGGCAGGGCCTAACAGCCTTCAGTGCCTTGGGAGTATTTTTTCCTTTGCAAACTAAAACAGAAACGGCCTGGCCTCGGATTTGTCTGTCAGGCTGAGAAACCCGTGAACGCAAAGCGAGCGACTCGCATGGAAACTGGAACCATATTCCAGCCCCAATTGCTCCTTTGGAGGCTTTCCTCATATGAGCACAAAGGTCAGGACATCAGCCTGGATCCCAGCTGGTGCTCCGACTGGCCGTGCTCCTGTGGTTTCGGCTCAGACAATTAATGATGCCTAAACGTCCCTGCTTGAGGGTGGAACCGGTTCCTGGTGCGGGTTAGAAAACAGACACGAGCTGCGTGTCTCAGCTCCAGCAAAGCCATTCTGCTCTACGTTGCCCTCGTGTGCAGTTCCTATAGAATTATCAATCAACTGCTAATGGAAAAATAGTCACGCAGACCGGCTTGCTCAAATGCACGATACTCCCCTTGCACACCCTGTCAGACCCACCTTTTGTTTAAACATTTGTAGACTGAAACATCCTGTCGGGCCCTGTTCTGTGGGAGAACATATTTGTGAGACAAAGCAATGCTGTGGTCTACCAGGAGGTCTATGACTCTCAGTGAATTATTCACTACTTTGCTGTGGTCTACATGCCAGGTCACCCGTGTTCACAGCAGAGAATGAAGCATTATTCATTATCAAACCTTTGGTTTTCTCTTCCAGGAGGTTCTTCCCCCACCCCCATTGGCCTTTCAGGTTTTAACAAGATGTTGCATTCTTTCAGACTTCCCCTGGGCAGCAGTTTTTTTGCACTTGCAGAGGTACGACAATAATAGGTAGGAAGCCAGAGCAGTTGTAAATTGTAGCAGTTAATGTCAAATTGATGGGGCAGTGATCAAATGAAGTTCATAACCACAGAACGCAACCTGGGGGTGGAATGCTGTTTCAAAGATTTCTAATGGCAGGGTTATAAAATCATAAAATAGAAGGCTTTTTCCACTGTGAAAGTTTGAAGGAATTTATTTGGCTGACCAAAAGTATTAGCAGTGTTAGGGTCAGACTTTTATAAGACGTTTAGCACAATTGCTAATCAATGAGGGGACTGACCGGTCCACTTTGAAAGGCACTGTGGGAACAACACCTGCATTGTGTTTCTACTCTTGGACACCCTGAGCGCACCTTTAATGGTCTTCAGGTCCTCTCCAGTGGTGCAGTTTAATTAGAAACTGCTGATACAAAAGCAGGAGAGTGATGATTTACTAAAAAGAGCAGTTTCCAGGATTTCAGATCTGCCTTTTTCCAACCAGCATTCAAGAAACCAAAGCAGTGGGCAGTGTCACAACACTAACACAAAGGAAAACATTTATAGCTCATCAAAGCTGGACAGTACGCAGCTGTATCCCAGCTGGGCTTTCCAGCCACAATGCCTCAGAGAGGGGAAAAGAGGTTAGATCCATGAAAATAATGTAAGATAAATAGCCATGGAAAGTATTTAAGACATGCCACTGTAATTTATACATATATAAGTAAGGAATGAACAGTGCAAATGAGGCCTATGCTTTTATAAATGAACCCTGCTGTTTTTTCAGCTTTATTTATTTATTTACCTACTAAACTATTTATTCATTTACTTTTGTGGTTCCCGCTTCCATTATTGCAAACAAACTGTGCGATCTGATTTATCATGTTCTCCTTACTTATTTGTGCTCATCCTAGTCAAGAAAGCACTAATCCATTCAAAAGCCTTAGTTTGGAATCGAATTCCCAGCTTTTTTTTTTTTTTTTTTCCCTCATGGCAGAACATAGGAAAGGAGAGGGATACATCTGTGAAAGTTACAACATGCTTTTGGTTGGAGAAGGGTTAGCAACTTCAGGTTTGTGGAGAACACAAAGCCCCTAAGCTAGATACACCTTGGGTTCCCTACTATAAATGCCATCCTTAGTCTTTCAGATACATTTATGCCTCCCCCCTCCTCCCCCCCCCAAGATGAATCCCTGTAATGGTCCATGGAAAACGGGGCTGGTCTCTTTGCACAGTCATTGTATTTGAAAAAAGACACAGGGTCGATGCAGTTTCTGGCAATGATCATTGCAGTCAGCTGTCCAGTTTCTGACGTGACAGAGGAATTTACCAAACAGAGTAAGTTTTCTTTGTTTTCATTCTTCTTGCTCCTGCCCTATTTCCTATTCAGAGGCTCTTCATAGTGAAGCTAGGAAGACAACTCAAAACTACTTCTGTGCTATTTCACCCTGCTACCCTCTGATCCTTTCCTTCCGTGTTTCCAAAGGCTTGACACCTTCAGATTCCATTTTTTTTGCATTTTGTGGCCCTTTGAATTGAATGACAAGCATAGAATCACGGAATCATAGAATCACAGAATGGCTTGGGTTGGAAGGGACCCCAAGGATTGTCAAGTTACAACCCCCTGCCACAGGCAGGGCCACTAACCTCCAGATCTGGTACTAGACCAGGCTGCCCAGGGCCCCATTCAATCTGGCCTTGGACACCTTCAGGGACCGGAGCATCCACAGCCTCTCCGTGCAGCCTGTTCCAGCACCTCACCACTCTCTGTAAAAAACTTCCCCCTGACATCTCACGACATAAATCCTTTGGAGATATACCTACCAGTGATGAGGTTTTCACATTTTAAAGACATTTAGACAGCTTCAGATGCTGCAGACCCCTGTGGGACTGACAGTGCCTGAGCTGTACCCCTCAGAGCCCATCAGCTCCAGAGAAATCTTTTGCAGATTCTGTCAGATACTTATTGTTTGAATTTAGGCCTTAACACAGAGAAAAAAGCACACAACCAAACCTTCAGCCCCTTAGTACATAGTGTTAGACACCTGGCTCCTGGGTTGAGACCATTATACAGATGCTCCGCTGTATATGACAAATTGACCGATGTGCTGCTGCACAATACACTGTGCCTATTTATGTTACATATTAAGAAACAGATCATCATGAGTCAGCGAATAACCCAGGGCCAGATAGCACTATCTGTAAGGAAATAAAAAATGAGCCATTGCCTGGAACAATACAACCGGTGCTGAATTAGATGTTAGTCAGCCGGACAGTCTGGTATCATTGGATTTCGTACTGCAGATGCCATGTGAAAATGGTCTCAGGAGAGACACAAAGATATGCAATATGGATGTGATTCTTGGGAATAGAAGGCAGCTGAGTCCTTCAGTGCAAAAGCTGGAGAATATTCTGCTTCTGGTGAGTAATTTGTACTTTGGCACTGAATGCTCGAGATCCACAGTGACAGAAGCAAGCTGCCTGTTGCATCTCTCCATTACATCTGCTACTGCAGTCATCTGCCGGTGATGTTTTTTACAAAAGTGAACTGTGAAATAGATTAAAATTTTGCTGTATGAAGTAGCATTAGGCTCATAATTAGTATACCATTGTTAATATCCCATTGAGGTGAATAAGAGCAGGTTACGTATATCAAAGCTCTTGTTTCGCACCATTTTCCACCTCAGAGAGCTTATATTAGCTGCCTGACATTTTCCTTTATTGTTAGCCCAGTGAAATAAGTACGTTCAAAATGAAACCTTAAATTTCTAGAGGAGAAATATGTGGCTGATTTAGAAAGCAGAAAGATTAGGTTGAAACATATGAAGGGATAGTGTGGCATTGCAAGCGACCCTGCTAGAAACCCTGAGAAACAGCAGTTTCAAATGGAACATGCAGCCCTGCTTTATTGCAAAGTAAGATATTGGATGTAGCATTTCCTGCGTTTGTGTACTTGTTTTTCAAACAAGGTCATTGAGTTGAAGTGCCTGGAGCTGACCTGTTGTTTTCTAAATACTGGGTCTTGTGAGTAACTTGGTAAGAATTTTATCAACTCAGCCATCTCACGCTTTGTGAAGACAGAAATCTGGAATCTTGTATTCTATGCGTAAAAATCATTTCCTAGAGAATATCTGAGTGATTCTCAGCTGCCTGAAGGAGCCCTGCTGATTATCAGTAGGAGCCCTATTAGTCGGCTTCCTCCAGGTTGGTTTTCAAGACCCGATACTACCATAATGTCCATGCCAAAATACCACCTGACAGAAGGTACCTGCTGATTTAGTTGGGATCTTTTGCTTCTCTTCTTAAAAAAGCATATGCCCAAGTCACACTAAGCAAAACAGTAC
Source organism: Gallus gallus (assembly GCF_016699485.2). NCBI lineage: Eukaryota > Metazoa > Chordata > Aves > Galliformes > Phasianidae > Gallus > Gallus gallus. The sequence goes on from NC_052532.1 coordinate 29,892,534, forward strand.
AACCACATCAGCCTCCTTTTCCCCGCATGCCCCTTTCAAGCCCTCTTTGCTTTGTCACATTTTATTTTGAGATCCTAAAGTGTTCTGGGCAGGGCTATCTGTTTCTCAGATGGTGTTTGAACAACGGGTAGAAATAGGAGCCCTGCATGTGACAGAGCACTGCCAGAAGAGCGCCACCCTGCTGGGTACATCCTGCAAACCAAACATCTTCTCTAATTAAATGTAGCCCTTCAACATTTTCTCTTTTCCCTTAAAAAAATAACAAATGATTAAAAAATAATTAACCCAGTCTTTCCGTAAGTGCCTGTGACTCAGCTGTGCAGAATTAGGGTCAGGTTTGTGTCTCCATGCCTCTTAGCCGTGTTACATCAGGAATCACAGGCACAAACACTGCTTTTTTTTTTTTTTTTTCAGGGCTTAGAGGCTATAGGAGCAGTCATGATGTTTAGAATGAGTAATGAAAGCAAAGCTATGTTAAAAAGTTCCCCCATGTTATTACTTGGCAGTTCATTAAGATGTACCCTGTTTACCTGCTACAGCCTACACACCAGATTTAGCTCCCTGCAGGAATCTGAAGGCATTTCGCGTGCAGAAGCTGTGAAATGCAGCAGAAAACAAAACACTTCTGCTTCATACTTGTATGAAAAGCAAGGCATTTAGCAGTGCCTGGGAGCCTGCTCATCCCTTCCAGGTCCTTCCCCATGGCAGACACAAGCGTGGAACACGAAAGTAGAAAAACAGATCTGGTGAGCTTTACTTATTGGCAGGCTGGGAAACGCAGTGCATTTCTGTTCAGCTCTTGGACTTTCTGTGAGAAATTACAATCTCCTTCGTCTTGTTAGCCAATACTAATGCAGTCCAGAATTCATTTGCATTCTTGTGTTGCTCAGTGACCCTCCAGCTATGTCAGGTAAGAACACTGATTTTTAATTAAATTCTCAATTTTCAAGTACATTTCACAGTTAATCCGTAGTGAAAAATTCTGACCAGCTCCATTATTTCTCTAAGTAGTCTGGGTTCAGCTGTCCTTTTAATAACCTTTGAAGCAAAAAGTCACAGTTTCACTTCAGAAGAATATAATTTCACAGAACAAGGAATATAGCAACACCAGGAGTTCCCCATTTGGAGGAGACATCAAATGTGTGAGAAGACGACAACACCCAGTACTTAAAGATTTTAAAAGCTCTTGGTGCCAGTGTTAGATAATATGCATCAAATTGCTATGTAGTATGCAATAAATGGCTGTTAAACGTATTCTCATGTTATTTGTCTTAATTGTTCTCTGTTTTTTGTGTCTTTGTGAGGCTATCACACCCATGAGTGACTTTATCAGTAGCACAGGATCCTCGAGATGTAGGTAAGCACTACCCTCCATGTCACGCTGAGGGGCAGGAGGGGCCAGAGCCATATTTCCTTCTGGTATAACCGGTCCACGGAAGCGGAGAAGCCTCTCACAGAGCTGCAGGAATTTGCATCTGCATGTCCAGAGAGTAAGAACTCCTCTGGATTGCGCAGAAATCCTATGACTCAGCTGGGAACTGAACTCACATCTCTCCGTCCCAGGCTCAGGCTCAGCCTCCTCACATCCTACAGTGCTCAAGAATGCCATTACATATTTATTTGGTCCATTCACGAGCCATCGCAGTGTCAGTGAGAATGGCTGGCTGCACACACCAGCTCCAGCTGGCTGTTTAGGAGCAGGCACGTTGAACAAGGACATTTCCTGTTCAACCACCATTCCCTTTTTGACTGTGCTGAGGTTGACTGCTTCCTCGGCCAAGCCTTTTCAACATTTTCAATGAATCAAAAAAAGAAAAAAGGGGGGAAAAAAAGGCAGTTCTGGAACACTTGCAACATTTAATTCACCTTGAATCATTTGGTTTCGCTTTGGGACATTGTGAAAAGAAGCTCTAGGGCCAGACTCACAAGAGGAATGAGGTCATCACGAGAAGATGGTATTAAGGTTGTTCCTCCCTTCTGTGCCCTACATCCCAGCTGTGGATTTTTCTGTTGTATGTGCAAAACTTTGGGTTAGATTCCCTTTCTGTCCGGTCCATGGCAAGAATTTTAACCCTAGGCTGCCCCATTCAAAATATCCTCAGTGTTAAGCTGCAGCGTGCACTGAAGCACGGGTCTCACAGCCTCCTCTGACCACTTCAATCAACAAAATATAGATATTTATTGGACGAAAAACAATATACATTTTCCTAAGGTGGAGATTAGGTCATTTGACAAGAGCAACTTCAGGTTTTTAATTGCTGCTTCAGGAAAAGTTTATTCACGAATACTCACAAATAATTTTGTCGTGTCCAAAAAGACAATTTTGGATTAGATGATCTATTCAGCAGCAGAAATCAACCACCACTAGCTACACCACTGCTTTTAAAGTAGAGGGCTTATAGAGAGCGGTGATGTGCACATGAAGGGTCACATCTTGAGATACCTCTGACCCAGTGCTCACTTTTAGGCAAAATAAATGAACGAATAAATAAATAAGCAAATAAAGAATAACCAGAACTTTCAAGATGACTGGGTAGGTAACTGGCAAATATGGAAGGCTTCATTTTCTTTTCTTTCCCCTCACCTTCACTTCTGTTAGGGGAACTCAGAAAAAATGAGGCTTCTAGATCATAAAACGCTGAGAATTCCTTATAAACCCCTTGGATAGGTTTCATTTTTTACCCTTGTACTGAACCAACTGTTTTTCTTCTGAACAAAGAAGCAAAAAACTCAAAAGCTTTCAACTAAGTATTATCATGAGTGAGTGTGAGAGGTATCATTTCACACATACTGCATCTCTCAATTAAAGAAAATGCCAGACTTCTGTTAGCAAGACAGCTGGTGGTACTCAGTGACTAAATATAGTACTGTCATCACCTAGGAGCACAGCCAGGACGTTTTAATGGTTGGGACAACTGATACTGTGGTTTAGCCAAAACAATTTTTAATCATATGTTATTATTTTAAATTGCTAATGTAAGAAACCAATGAAGTGATGTATTTTCAATATAGTTTACCAATTTTATTTATTAGGCTGATTTTCAACTAACACGTAGCTGATTTTTGAAGAAATTATGCATAATATACACAGTTGTGATAGATAGAAAAAACAGCTAAGTAAATACAGCTGGCACTCAGCTGATTCTCTGATTGTCTGCACGTTAGATAGACTAAACTCCTTGAGACAGTCTTCTTACTGTGTGCACAGCACATCAACCGGTGGGGCTTGGGTCCTCTGGGGAGCAGTTATTAGGGATGACTCCATAGCTGAGGATAGGCAAAGCCGCAAGTAAATATATGCTGCTGATCTTAAGCAAAGGCTGAGCCAGTTCACCCTGTGCGTGATGAAAACGCTCTAATCTGCAATTACAGCTGGATTAGGTTCTAATCTAAATTCCGGCAGTTCCCATGAATTTATCTTCCTGACCAAAAATCCTTCCAGGCAGGAGGACAAAGCCTTCTGGGCTCACACCTCGTCACCAACATCCCAGCCATTTTGCATGTTTGTGTTAGTGCTCTTTATGTCTACTGTGGCTCGAGATAAAAGAAGACACAGAATTAGATATTTCTAAGGATGAATGGAAACACCTTTCTCTGGTAATGCTGTTGTAACTCTAAGATCTGTGAGCCTTCCAGGTTTACAAACAAAGGCCGTGCTTGTGAGAAGCTGAGGTACAGTAATGAAGTGTCTGTTTCTTCCCCCTTTCCAAAAAGAATTGGATTTAGGACTGGTTAACCAAGATCAAGTAGGTATTGCAAAGCGCCTATTAGAAGTTTTATTGCTTTGTTTCTGCCTGCAGTTCCAAGCAATAGGGGTCCAGAACACAGGATTTGTGTGCATGTACATGGATCCATGGCTGTTTGAGGACGGATACACAGAGGTACCCTTTGCAGCCAGTGGGGTGGAGGACAGCCTGTTCATCCTGGAACTAAGAACATTTTGATGTTAAGAGAGACATAGGTTTAACACTTGGGAGTCAGATGGGCAAACTTTTCATCCACACAGCCTGGATGACGTGGGCAGCAGTGGTGCATATTTCCTGTGTCTCTTGGCCAACTTTCCCTCCTGCAGCCTTTGGGCCAGCACCTGGGTGAGTGCTGGCTCCAGCAGGGCCACCAACAGGCATGCCAGGGCTGATCAGTTGTTTCTATCACTCCTCACTTCACGTGGCAACTAGCTCATACATATATAGCCCCAAACCGTAGTAAACAACGAGGTGTACGGAAGCTTTGTTCTGTTGCTGCTGTGCACCAGATTGTTTGCATCTAGTCCAGAGGGCTTGCTGAGAACAGAATAACTTCATATTTTCCTGTAGGCGACAAATACACTTTGTGCACTGGTACCAATCAGTGCAGATTTGCTTCCTTGGGCCCTGGGGGAAAACAAAGTTGTACCGAGCAATGCTGTTCTCATCGTTGGTCTCTACTAAGACCTTTTTTTCTGATCTGACTCATTACTGGAAAAATGATAATCTGGAAGATGTTGTGTTTTCTCCTGCCTTCATGATGCTGCAGTGCTGGAGGGGAGCACTGAGCTGCTCGTACGGCTGCACACATCTGGGTGCACCTCTGCCTGCTCGCTGGGGGCAGCTGAGGGCACCAAACCCACTGCTACTCCTCTTCCCTTGCCACTGAAGCTGCAGAAGATCCTGGAAGGCTTAATGTTAATGGTAGACAGCTTTTCCTTTTGAGTCACTCTCTAGTTTGAATAGTTTTCAGACGGGCATCTGCAAAAGGACAATTAATGCATACTATTTTATATTCTCTATAAAAACATTTTTTTTCCCACTCATTAATTCTTTGTTCACTGGCCTGTTTTTGAGTTAATATCACTTTAATAGCTCCACATTTGTCACAAAGGCACCGTGCTGCATGGGAATTGTGTAATAATTATCATCGTGACCAATGAAGTTATTCTTTGAGCGATGCTACCAAGCTTATCATTTTGTTTTTAATCTTAATGAAACCAATAATTTACAAGCTTTTGTCAGTAAATTATGATAGCCCTTTCTGTTTTAATAGAAACTTTTTCATTACTTCCATGATAAATTTGTTATTTTAAACAACTTTCTTGAATACAACAGAAAGATAGAAGTGGAAAACATTAATTTGAGCTTGAAAGGTATATTTAATTTTTTTTTTTTCTTTAAAAGGAACACATAGTGTGACCTAGTTTTTATAAACAGGAAAAACAATAAATGCCAGATCTGAAAAAGTGGATTTTGCTTGACAGTATTTTAACTTTTTAATTATTTTTCAGATGTAGGAGGTGATTTGACCTATTTACATATCGCTGGAGGCCACGGGGGAAAAAAGTATTCACTCTGAGTTGAGTTCAGAGAGTCTGCTTCGCCAAAACTAAAGGCAAAGGCATTAATATAGGGCCCTCCCAAAGCCAAGGCAGCGCAGGAGCACACCTGAGGACAGCAGAGGAGTCGGTCTGGTTTGGCAGTCTGGCCACGACAGTCAATACCAGTGCGGCCAGACCCAGCTCAGGACTGCCCAGGGTTCAGCTCCAGGGGCTGAGCCCGCCCTGTGCCCCAGCCCTTGGGTGTACAGCAGGAAGGGTGAAGTAGACTGCAAAGGTGATATTTCTGCAAAATATTACTTTTGCCCATTATAAAAGTTTACAAGTGTTCCATGAGCTGTGGTGAGTAACCCCATGTTCTCCCCTGTCCTTTACATGATTACTTATATATGGTTGCTCATTCCCATATTCTTTGTATTATTAAACATAGCCACATGTAGCATGTTTGCAAAAGACATGCAGTCTAAAATACGCATGTAATCTAAAGGCTTGCTTCTCATGTTACAGGAGAGTTCCAAACATAAACTCTTTTCTTTTCCAAGAATTCAATGGTTAGATGAGGAAACTTCCCCAAAGCTGAAAACAAAGAGCGATTAATTTAAAAACCTGAAACATAAATGCAGACTTGTTTTAATTAACTGGACTGAGAAACACTCAGATTAGTGGGCACACAGAAAGGCAGATCTTCACGGCTGTGTTTTGGGCTGCTAACTGGTTAACTCCTGTAGCAATGGCCTTTTTGAGCACCAGAGAAAGCACCCCATCAAGTACATGTAATTTATTCTACAGGGAGGGGGGGAAACTTTGGAACGTTTCTAAGAAAAGATTCAAGGTTTAAGTAAGTATGTATGGCTAGCAGTTACTGCAGCATGACTTGATGTATAAACCCCTATGTGTAAGATACCAATGAGCTGTAAAAGTAACAACTCTGAGCTATTAAGACGTCTAAGTGTGTCTTTACATAAAAACCTTAAAGAGCTGCACAGGGAGTCATTATAGTGTCCCGTGTCAGGATCTGACTTACTCAGAATGTGGAAGGAGACACTGACACCATCAGCTGTGAGGTAAAACGCTTGGAGGCTGTTTCACAGGGCAGGCGTTTCAAAAGCCTTCAGCGCCCACCGGTTCCCACATAGGCAGCTAAATGAAGTGATGAAACTTTAAATGCTCTCAGCTTTCGTGGGAGCTGGAAGGCTGGCCCCACTCATAGGCCTGACCCCGGGGCAGCCGCCCTGTCTGCATGAGGGCCCCGAGGCTGAGGCGAGAGGCCCAGGCACCAGCAGCCCGTGAAGGTGCTGCTGAGGAAGGATGGACAGAGCGGGCCGAAGGAACATCCCTACTGCACCCATACCAACCACACTGTGGCACAGATTGAAGAAATTTAATTAAAAAATGAACGCTGAGGACTACCTGCTCTGAAGACGTCCTCTCTCAGATCATGATAGCACTGCATGCACTGTGGGAACTCAACATCTTCCACGGACTCTTGCTCTGAATGGCTTCAAAGGTTGTATTTCAGTACACATGAAAGCCAGCGTAACTCACAGAACGCCTTTTTACCCTGCTAATTTTATTTTAAAAAGATGCAAACAAAACAGTGTGTTAGATTACTTGCTGGAGCTGTTGTTCTGATGTTTTATGCCATTGCCTCAGCAATAAAAGAAGCATTAAACTCCTGAGGCTGGGCTGAACCTGGCTATTTTCAGCACCTCAGGCAGGCTGGAGCAGGGCTCAGCACCTGGCAGAGAGGAGCAGCGCAAGGAGCCATCTGCTGCCAGCCATCCCCAGCGCTGCTCCCGTGTGTCTGCGGGGCACAGGTATCCCATCGCTGCCCACCAGCTGAGCCTCCTCTTGACTTTGTTTGCTGTGTTAGGGTGAGTCCACAGAAGGAAAAGCCACCAAAGGCTATCAGACAGAAAAATATCGGCAGTTACACCACCAGCTGGGGCAAAAGCCAGTGTACTGCTGTGCAGCTTGCTCTCCTCTCAAAGCCCTCCCCAGGCATCAGCTGGTGGCCTCTGCCTGCTGCTGGAGGCCTTACAGCAAAACATCGGCAAAATATCGTCTGGACAGACCAACTTGTATGGCCACAAGTGAGCTCTGCTTCCTCACACCATGACCAATTATATGAGTGGAGATGTCCGTCAGTAAGACCTCACTCCCTGAAGAGCCCAGCCTGTTGGCCTGCCCCAAGCACCCAGGCCCTGCAGTGCTTCTTGTCCTTTGGTGGCATGGTGCCTAGCATTTAGCATTGCAGTGGGCTTTCCCAGAGATGAGACTGTGACTTTGCCTCTCCTCTCTGAGTGACACCTCAGTGGCCAGCAGGCTTCTGGATGCAAGATGCTCCTTCATTTCAAATAATGTTTTGGAGTTAATTAAGCACAAATTTCCTCCTGGGCAAGTGCTTCACTTATTAAGTTCTTTTGCAAGCATGAATCATGATGACAAAACCTCCTCTCTCACTGTGCTTAGGTACCTGCTAGGAATTGTAGATCCCAATTGCACAAAAGCATCTATGCGTAATCTTGACTTCAGTCTTGATTTAATCACATAAGCGCCAGAGGAAACACTGTTATGCCTGGCACCTCTGTTTAGCACATCCAGGTAGTTCTGTGCACAGCTCTGTGCTGGAAGGTTACACTTGGTGCTGATGTGTACAGCAAAGTCCCAGGAACATCACACTCAATACATCCTTAATATTGGGACTTTCTAACATCTGTATGCTGTGCTTTGCAACTTTAATGGTCTCTTTCTGTAATTTCAGGGACATATGTAATAGAATGATACCGTATCTGACTGATATGAATAATGGATGTGTGACCTGATGCATCTTTCTTCTGTCTAATAGAGGATAAAATCGAGATAATTTTTCAGTATGGTACATTAGGATATTATTACATGACAGTCCATCGCAGAGATTATTCTACATTCTTGTGAGAAGCCACAGAAAGGTTTGACCCCTTGCAAATTAACTGTAAGTTACACTAAAAAAAAAAAAAAAAAAAAAAAAAGACCTTCTGTAGGTAAAATAAAAAGAAACAAGAATGATGACTTGGAAGAAGAATAATTAAAGAACATAAGGTATTTTATTCCTTCTCAGGCTCTTTCATCTTAACTGACATTCTAAGAAATGGGCAATCTGAAGTCTATGATTTATTACCTTAAAAGTTTTAAGACTTACTTTTTTTCTCCTTAAGCTTTGTCAGATTTTAAACCTCCACAAGATTCTGCCTTAAGTCCTTTGAGAATTAATAAGTGAAAGGTTCCAGTCACAGACAGAGACACATTTTTCACGCTTCCCTCCCTCCCAGTGACTTGTTTTCACTGCTCAGCCTCCCCAGAATGAAAGGGGAAAAAAAATGCAGCCAGCAATGTCAGTTCATGTTATTACTGTAGATACAGAAATGCCTTACCCAGCATTTATTTGAAGCTTGGTGGAGTATAATAAGTGAAAAAAAAAAAAAAAGAAAGAGACTGAATCTCTTATGACTTCCTTCTTTCACTTGGTTATTTTCCCAAGTCCAGGCACAAGTTGAGGTTCATCTGGCTTGTGCTTAAATGCTTAAAGCTTGAGTTTCTCACAAAGCTACTTGCCTGAGTTGTCCCCACGGTCCCATCTCCTTATAGATGGAGCTAAACATCTCCAGGTGGTGATTTGCTCCATCCTGACACAGCAAGAATGACCCACACTGTGGAAGGGCCATCTCCACGCTGGGTGCAAAGCACCATCTAACTGATCAGCCTAACTGGTACCTAAATTTCGGACAGCTAACATTTGATCTGTTTAGTTGTCCTCCAAATTCATTTAACCTGAACTACGTTGAAAGCTCAGCAGTTAGAGTATCTAAACAACTGTCACTGTGGCCACAAAAGCTACTCCTTCCCATACCGGATTTCCAAGGAGGTGGTCACTGCTGTGTTTCCTGCCCTTCTGCTCTTGGGGGGACTTGGGCTATTTTTCTCTTTCATGGAGTTCTGAGGAGTGCTTCTGGTGAATGGCGGCTTTACCCAGGGCCAGACCACCACTCAATAACTCAGACATCTCAGGATGGGTGGATGCTCAGCAGCACAGAATGCAGAAAAAGATAGGTAGTCTGTTAGGGAAATGTAAGCGTACTACCAGGAAGAGAAGTATTCTTGGCCTCTATATGTATATATAAAGACACATATATAAACTAATACATATATAAATACTGTGATTACTTATTTTGGAACAGGCCAAATATAGAAAGCAACTGAAAAATCCAGGAATAAACAGTGAATAAACAGATATGTGAAAGAATTGAGCTGGTCACTCTTCTATGATTCACCATGGCAGTCTCTATGCAGATGAGCAGAGATGAATCTCCTGGTGTGAATAAATCCCAAACATCTCATTAATTTTAGTACGAATGATTTCGAATGACTTAAAATTCAGATGGGAAATGAATTAATCATTAGTCTTTATTTTTTTGTTGACAAAGTCTTCTCTCTCATCCAGTCGAGGTGAGGGCTGTACAGTGTGCCCGGGGAATGCTGAGTAGCACCCACCAGCTGAAAGTTTGTCATAGAAAACATCTAGTGGAACCTTGAGCACACAGAATACATCAGAATGAAATCAGAATTTATTTGCAAGTTGTTCACTAACTGGAGAAGGGTCTGCATTTGCAGCAAGGAGTTTAACAGTCTCCACACACATTCATCATTTACATGGAACACATCTGACATTTGACTAAAAAAAGTGAAGATGAATTAAGGATATAGCTTTGATCAGATCGTGTATATTTTAGTGAAGTATTAGTACAGGTGACAACCTTGTGTACACTGTTCTAATAAACAACACGCCTGAGGAGTGTGCACAGACTCCCACATTGTTAGTACTCATGTGTCCTGATTCTGCAGTCCTCAAAAAAAAACCAAACAGCCCAAGGTTTATATTAAAGTGTCATAAGTTTTCTCTTGCACAAGAAAGGGCAGGAACAGACCCCCAAAAATCCATATGTATATACATCTTTATCTTAATTGTATTATATAGTATGTCTCAGTCTAGTGTACTATAATACTTAGTGAGAATATATCTGTCTTCACTGACTCGACAGCATTTTTCTTCTCTGCTTGAGCCTGCACTGAACAACACATTTGCTTGAAAAGAAATCTAGAGTTGGTATAGACTGAGCACATCCTGAGATTTCATCATACCTGCATGGTAATCTCAAATGAAACACAGTCAAATACCATTCCTAAAGAAAAGTGGGTAGGGAAGAGCTGAGGGAAATGCTGTGTTTTCTTCCTCACTTTCACAATATTTACTGTAAAGTGTTGTGACTAGGCATTTTTTTTACACTATAATTTCAGTTCACTACTTTTTCTATACTGTAATATTACTGACGCTGTTTAGATGATGTTGTATAGATAAAATTTTGGTTTGATAATGTGGCACTCTCCTATCTGGATATCTAATCCCTGCTGGCTATCCCTGGTTCTGAGCAGGCTGGGCACATACATATGAGTGTCAGCAAATGTCAGTGCCTTGGGCCGTATGGGAGGGAACCTGCACCAGGAGGCACAGCCAGCATCCAGAGCCACCATGCTGCTGTGAGGTGAATACTGGTCTTGTGGTTAGCCTGTCATTACATGGTTGGGTTGTGATCAAAATTACTGCTTACACCAGGGAGTTTGGCACTTGGAACCATGCTTATGGCATTAATGCATCATTCGGGTTCTTTATTTCTGTGTATAACCCAGCTGACAAACTGCTTTGCTGGGATAAAGCATCCAAGGCACATTATATGTTCTCAGCATGGGCTTGTACCGCACAACTGAGCAATGAACATCCTGGGGGCAGTTACACGGATGGCCAAAATCCCTTTTGGCACATCTCCATGGGGTCATTAGTGTTGCACCAGCAGGGAAACTGACCCCAGCACTCGCTTCAGGATTTGGCAGCCACCTCACCATGAGGACATTCCAGGGCTTTGAGGGACATGCATTTGGAACAAAGAGTTACTTCAGCGGGAGTAGGCTGACAATTGTTTGGTTTCTAAAGAGTTACCACATAATGTTAAAATAGTATCCTGTCTAAATGTTAAATCTTGATGCAGTGGTATCTTATGATCTATTAATCTGGGAAAAAATGTAAACCAGAAGATAATAAATGTAAACAGTGCTCAAACCACAAGCATTCCTTGGAGTAAATGACAATATAATTAAATTTGAACTCCACATGGCAGATTCTTTCGGTGCATAATTGAAATTGTGTAAGATGCTTTGGCAATATGTTTAACATTAACTTAAAGCAAGTAATTTTAGGACTAGCATCTGATCTTTCTCTTATTGACATTGGTTGCACAGTTCCCGCAGGCTGGGTCTGTGTTATGGCTTCTTCGTGACGTGCGTCATGGCTCTCCTGGAGAGTCTCTGTCTGTGTCCTGGCTTTGTGATGGAATGGGACCAAGCTCCCACCTCCTCCCCATAGCTGGAAAAGTCAGTAAGAAGGAGCACAGGGCATCTGCTGGGCACACCTTCCCACCAGCGTCGCATCCTCCTAGGAGTGTAACTGTGGCTGTACCGTGTCAAACCCAATGTCTGCCTAGTGCTCTCCATTGCCTCTGACAGTGACTGAGAGCGTATGCTTGGAATGAGTACAAAAAGAGGATAAGTATGTATTGTTACTGCCCCAGAATAGCCTCTAATATGCCTACAGTCATCCGGGCTCAGACTTCAGATCTCCTACTTTGATTTTCTGCATCATTTCCCCCTTCTGTTGGTTAGCATGTGGATCTGGGAACCAGGGCTTCCAGTACTTCTGGGTTGCCCAAGTCGCATGATGCAGACTCAGATGTAGATGTAACAGCAGAAGGTGCAAGGTCTCATCCTTCAACCTCTTCACAAGGAAACAGCCTTTTGCGGTTGAACCATCTCATCCATGTAGCATGTGGTTGTGTTCTGTGCTTCATGCAAACAACAGCCAGTCATGGGGGATCACCCCAGCACTAACAATTTTTGGTATAATGAGAAGCTCATCCCACAGGCCCTGCTGTGCACCTGAGCCCCATTAGGAAGTGGTTGCCAGCCCTGACTCAGCCCAGGACTGATTCTCTGTGAGGAACACAGGGCAGGCTAAGGGCAAATGTGGGCATTCCTGGCAAATGTGTACCTGCTGTGACTACACCGCATGTAGGTGTGTACTTGGCTCCACACCTAAGGGTAAAAGAAGCCAGAATTGCTCATAGTTCCTTGCTGTGCTCTGGAATGAGACTTGTTGGGAAAGCAGTGAATTTGGGGTTTCATGGGGGTTGAAGTGTTGCCAGGCTGTGGTTTGCGGAGTCTTTGACAATAGTCTGTGGAGAGCTGGCTGGTCACATGCTAACTGTGTCTCTGCATTGTTCCTAGACACTAAATTGCAGCCACAAGAACCAAGAGTTACATAAAGCGCCCTCTTATCATCGCGGCTCCTCAGATTCTTCCCATAATGACGACAGACACGTTCTACGAGGAGTATGGGAAACATCCAGGGGATCTTAGACCATGAAGCAAGCTGGGCATGAAGCTGTGGACCGAACTATGAAAAATCCTGTAAACTTGCTTGTAGTTGTTTGTGGCTCCTGGGATGGAATGTCACTCCCTGGGGTGAAAGTGGCAGTTGTCTCCCAGAAGTAGGAGCTGGTGGTTTTGTTAAGGCAATCCTTTCCAAAGCCATCTACAAAAATATTTTTTCTGAGATAAACAAAGGGTGTACAAACATTTTTATGGAGATTTACCTCCTTTCTATGCAAACCTGATCTAAAATAATACCAGACTCAGCATGCCACATACACTGGAACAGTTTAGAGTAAACAAGCAAGCAAAAGTGAATGCATACACTTCCTCTGACTCTCTCCTCTCAAGGATGATTTCATGTCTGTTAAATTTTACACAGGATTCACATTCTGAATTTTCCCACAGATGGTTTAAATCCTCTTACAGTGGATATTCAATGCCAGGCTGTGTCAAGGAAACTTTAAGGAGAGATCTTCTCCAGAAGAGATGCTGCAGCAGAGAGAGGCTGTCTCTGGCACAGAGGGCAAAGCAGCCTGCTCTATATTTAGCTCGGAATGGAGACAACAGGGAATGTGGCTGCTGTGTACGAAATGCTGACTGCACCGGGAGAGGCAATCAGGGCACTTCCTGACAAGACGGCAAAATGTTTAATGCTGAGGAGAGGCCACACGTTTTCACATGAGAGGGAATTTGTGGACACAGCTGCAGCACAATTTTAGCATCTGAACACTAGAAGGATTGAAATGGGACTTGAGGAATTCAATAGTGAGAAAATTTCTGGAGAGATTTAAAAATCTCTGAAGCTCGGCAAGTCAGAAAAAAGTTCTTGCATTTTTCTCCACCAGTCATTTGCTATTTGCATCTCTCAGGGATCAGATCCCATACACAAGTCTTACAGGAACAACTGAGGGAACTGGGATCATTTAGTCTGGATGAGGCTCAGGGGAGACCTTGTTGCTTTCCACAGCTCTCTGAAAGGAGGTTGTGGTGAGATGGGAGTCAGCCTCTTCTCTCAGGTAACAATAATAGGACAAAAGGGAATGACCTTAAGTTGCAGCAGGGGAGGTTCAGGTTGGATGTTAGGAAAAAATTCTTCTCGGAAAGAGTGGTGAGGTACTGGAAGGGGCTGTCCAGGGATGCGATGGAGTCACCGTCCTAGGAGATTTTTAAGAAATCTGTAGTCATCACACTGAGGCACATGGCTTGGTGGGCATGGTGGCGATGGGTCAATGGTTGGACTAGATAATCTTAGTGGTCTTTTCCAACCATAATGATTCTATGAGTCCGTAAGTGGAGTTGCTGTTTTGTTCCAGGGTGGCATGATTGAATACTTATAGGTACTAAGAGACTGAAAAAGCACATACCAACCACATTCCTCTAGCTGCAATTTCAGCAGCCAACAGTTTTCTCTTTCCATTTATAGGAAAGGTCAAGCAAAGGCTGAGTCACCTTTTCATGCACCTAGGAGACAGCTTTCTTCCCACACTTCCCAGCCACAACATTTGTCTGGATGCCCCAGCAGAGGGCTGCTGAAAGGAAGCTTTCTCCATCATAGCCCATCATGTCTGGGCTGTGTATTGCCCCAGAGCCTGCATTTGTAACCTGGGCACGCTGCAGAGCTGTTCCCAGGCTTTAGGGGGCGGGGGATGCAGGAGGATGGGGTGCTGGTAACCCAGCTCTGGGGACCAGATCAATTCATGGGCATTAAGGATACATAGCAGTGTATTACACAACATACTTTTATTTAGGGGAGTTTGTAAAGAATTTGGGATAAGCTCCTCAGCTAATTGGCTTGAGAATGCATCTAGGTAAATAAACCACTGTTTTTATGCTGTAATGCAGCCATCATTTCACACTCCTGCTGCAGTCCTGGGCTTTGTAAGCACATCTGCTCCACCTGGTACCATGTCTCTCTGTGCTTCTGCTCTATGAAAGAAGCATAACGATGGGCAGCACCCCACCCCAGGCAATGTAACGGGGAAAGCTCTGACAGCAGCTGCTCAAAAGAAACTGACTAAACAGTTTGGGCACTCTCTTCCCTTTGTCTGAGTTTTAAGTATTGGTTGCTATGACAGTTGGAGAAACTATTTCTAATTGTGTCCTTTTTGAATTTGCAGAATAGTTTTGTATTGTTTATAGTTAGTGGCAGGGATACACTGAGCATGTTTTTGAGGGTAGCAGAACAGCTTAGGTTTGTTTTGGATTCACTGAACTTTTCATTTCTAAGAAGTTCTATCTTTCTAATGTTATCCTTTAAAAATGAAAAATTTTGAAATATGTTTTTTAAATATGTGTTAACCACTTCAGTTTTACCCTTTCAAAATATCCATGTAATGAGATCTGACTTTGTAAGTACTGCCAAAAATCTGAATGGTTTCAGTAGCTGTTTTAGCTGCTAAAACTATTGAAGAAGTGAATTTGGCCATCTGCATTTTTAAACACAGCTTTCTTCTTCAGCCCTTCCTAAAACGCTGCTCCCGCAAAGTTCATTCTGTTGTTGCAAAGATTTTCTCACCTTTGGGGATTTGCAGGATTCAGTCCAACATGTATGTTTTTAATGAATATTTTTTTATTAATATTTTATGATCATTTGCTCTTTGCTGCCTCACATTCTACATAATGGCTATGAGGCTCTTACTGAGAAATGGTCTCCTAGAAACAATTTGCAGAAAAGAAGGAAGGAGGGCCAATAACAGAACACTGAAAGATAACAGTGATGAGGATGCTGAAAAAGAAGTTAGCAAGATAGGAAACAAGGGGATTTGGAGGTCACTGGAGTGGGAGCCAGCAGGAAATGGAGGGAGGAACTGAGCGTCAGAAGCAGCTGATAGATTCATTACTTTTATTTTCTTAAGGTAATTCTTCCTCTATTGATATCAACAGCCAAGGATCCATTGTTTTGCATCTTAAACCTCTAATCTGTGTTCCTGACAAATACTGTGTGGTGGCTCTGCACTTAATTCCTTCAGTACTTCTCAAACAGGCAAAAATCCTGGCTATGCAAAAGCATGCAGGGACTAAAGACAGAGGAGGGTTTGCTTCACTAAGTGACATCTACAGATTCACATATTTGCTGGAATCACACCTGTTTATAACAAAGCCCCAGCCAGCTGAGGTTTAATTTTCCTTCTCTCATATGCCATTGTTTCATAAAGACTACAAATCTTTATGACAAAAGAGAAATGGTGATGGCATATCCATGAACTACTTCACTGTAAACTTTAAAGGCTTCTAATATTTAGAGAAATGTATTTTATTATAAAACCAGACTTGAAAGACTGCATTTTATTAGAAAGCTAACAATGAAGTAAGAATTGAATAAATAAAGCAAGGGAATGTTTTAGAACATATTAAGCCATCAATATGCTAAAGCTGGTCATCAGGTTAGTGGGTAGAAAATGAAAAGTAAGTTTTCCATTGTGCAACATAAACACTAAACAGTGCATGAGGTAGGTGCTAATGTACATTTATTTGGGAATGTAGCTGCTAAATTAATTTTTCAGAAACCTCTTGGACTGGATCTCATCAAATAGTTTTCCTCTCTGTTCACTCTGGGATACACAAACCATGGTATATTCTCATAGCGGATCACAAGCAGAGTTGGTAGGCTGATGCAGTATTTGTTAACCATGTGCAAAGGTCAGCTGCAAAGCAATATGTGTTGGTTTAAATTAGTAAAAGAATATAACCCTGATCAGACTACACTGTCATGTGGTCATCACCCAAAGCACGTATAGAATCCATAAAGAAGCAGCAGTAAATAACCCTCAGTGCAATTGTCCCATGTTGGCAGCAACTGTCTTCACACTGGGTCCCCCCAGCGCGCATGCTTCACAAAGCTGTGCAGAAGTGTGTGCCCAGCCTTGGGTGGTCTAGGACCTGGTACAGGGCTTTCTCCTCACTCATCACACTCTGATATCAGCCTTTTAATTAATTATTTACCTTTAAATGGCTTCCATAGGTATGAAACCTCCAGATACTTCTGATGCTGGGTCTTTCAGATGTCGCTGGTCCCCCTGTGGGCAGCACTTGGCCCCAGCTCCTGAAGTGCCAGCGCCTTCTTTCAGGGTAGGAGGCCTTGTGCCCTCTCTGCTACCATCTCTCATATTCATCAGTGTCTGAACGTGTAAAGAAATACATAATCCTGTGAAAATGATACCAAGTTAGCTTGGCAATATACGTTTTACATAAATGCATTTTATTGGCATTTCTTTTGTTATCTTTTACAATTTGTTATTAGTAGAAACCAACCGTAGCTGTTCCATTGCTTCTGATGCCAGGCTGCTGCAAGGGTGATTGCTTGTGGTGTATGCATGCCCTTTTAATCCTCTGAAGTTATTAAGTACTCCAAAACTAAATAGAAACGATGACATACATTGAGGAGATTCTTGTCTGACTCTTTTAAATTAATATGTGGGAATTATCATTTTGTTGATATGAAATCTTTATTTGAAATCTGCTGCTTAACATGTTCTTTTGGGATAGCTATAATTGGTATGCAAAATATTTTATCATATACGTAAATCTGTCTTTTCCCAACCACAGGGCTAGAAATATTTAAGTACTCCTGCACTAAAACCATCGTTAGGATTTCTTTTATTTAATTTATACTTAAATTTTATTTTCCCTTGATCTTTTCTTTTTCTTCTATAGATTTTATCACGTCCTGTTTCATTCCTGATTCACT